>NC_086177.1:101552045-101865568 GCF_023053635.1 Elgaria multicarinata webbii | reverse complement strand
ACAGGGCAGCACGGTTACTAACAGGGACTGGCCGATGAGACCACATCATGCCAGTCCTTTTCCAGCTTCATTGGCTGCCAGTCCAGGTCCAGGCCCAATTCAAAGTGCTGGTATTAACATTTAAAGCCCTAAACGGCTTGGGGCCAGGCTATCTGAAGGAATGCCTCCTCCCATATGTACCTGCCCGGACCCTAAGGTCATCCTCAGGGGTCCTCCTCCGTGAGCCCCTGCCAAAGGAAGTGAGGCAGGTGGCTACTAGGAGGAGGGCTTTCTCTGCTGTGGAATGAGCTCCCTAAGGAGGTTCGCTTGGCACCTACATTATATGCTTTTAGACGCCAGGTGAAGACCTTTTTATTCTCCCAGCATTTTAACAGTCTATAAATAAATTTTAACTTGGTGTTTTAAATTCGTAATTTTTCATTGCTGCTGTTTTTATCTGGTTGAGCTTTTATATTGTATTTTATATTATGGTTTTATACTGTTGTTTTATACTTTGAATGTTTTTAATTTTTGTGAACCGCCCAGAGAGCTCTTTATAAATAAATAAATAAGATTGTAGCCTTAGGCTACACTCCTCAGGTAAACTTCACTGAACTCAGTGGGACTTACTGATTGAGTAGACATGCATAGGATTGTGCTAATAGTCTGACTGAATTCAGTGGAACTTTCATCGGATTGCATTGCCTAAAACTAAAATCACACATTAAAAGCTTGCTGGGAGAAAATGATACTAATATTAATAAATTTGGCAGCCATCTGAATAAGCAAAAGCATAGTGCATAATAAGAAAAGCAACTGCCCAGCCCAAAGACAATAACAGCCCAAAATCCAATTCATCGCATATCGGTTCCAGTGAAAGAGGAACGCCATCTTTTCAAAGGCTTTATAAATTGTTATGGTTTGTCAAGGCTGCGTTCAATATTTTACTGTGTTTTTATTTGACTTGTGGATTTTATTTCCTGATGGTTTTGTAAGCTGCCTTGGTTAGCTTCTGAAAGGTGGCATAAAAATACAAGAAATATATAAAAAAATAAATTGGACAGATACCTTTTACCTACTGCCCTTTAAAATACTGGAACCGAGCCGTCAGACCAGAAGTCCTGCCTGCTTGCATTGGCTAGGGAGGGAGATGATGGGGTTGGTTTTTTTCCCCTCCTAGAAGTTCATTGTTCTTTAAAGTCTTTTCTTTTTAAATCTGGGGAGGGGAATTGACTAGGCTAGCAGTAGCCAGGCATAATTGAGAGGCTTATTCCTGGGGGTTCTCAGGAGAATGAAGGCACTTTGGATCCCCTGGATTTTGCCTCTCTCCTGGATTGCCCCATGTGAAAATGGGACCTCTGAAGATCCTCCCCACTGCATCTCTGTTCCATCCTAAAAGCCTCTTTAGATCTGTGGGTTAGGATTGATCTCTTTATGTGCATCTTGCATTATAGCCTTTACCATGTTCACAAGCAGGTTGACAGCCCCTAAGACCAGGGCTGGGGGACCTCAGGCCCAGGGGACAAACCCAGCCCTCCTGGGATCTCAATCTGGACCTTAGGGGTCAACAGATGGCAACACCCCCTTCCCCTGACCCAACAGCCCTTCCCTTCCTCCTCCACCTATTTCTTTCTGCTGGGCATGAGGGCCAGGTGGATCCTACCAAAGGTGGATGGCAGAATAAGGCTCCAATAGTCTCTTTCCAGGGCACTGTGGACCATAGCAGTGCCAGCCACTTGGCACTCATCAGGGGTTCCAGCAACAGCAGGGGTGGGCAGCCCCAGGCAGCTCTCTGAGGCTGCCACCTGCTAACACTGGGCCTGATTTTACATATTTATTTATAAAACGCTTGAGTCATATCTCTATTAAAATACTCAAAGAAGTGTCGGGGGAAACCTATGAATGGAGAACTTGGTTTTCAACAGCTCCAAATGAATTGGTTGGGGTGCATGTGTGTATGGGTTTAAAATAAAATCTATAATAATGACTCCTGTGTTTGAAAGGCGGGCACGCTTGCCCATCAGAAATGTTCTGTCGTCTTTCATGTCAGGGTCATTTTATTCCCTCATATACCCTGAGGGATGACATCGCAATCTCTAAGATAAGGGTGGGCAACCAGGGGCCCTCCAGATGTGGCTTGACTTCAACTCCCACTTTCCCAAGCCAGCATGGTCAGTAGTCAGAATTGATTGGAGTTGTAGGCCAACTTCTGGGGGGGCGGGGGGCGGGGCGGAAAGCAGGTTCCCCCCTGCTTTAAGAACTTTACAGCTTGCTAGATCAAAACAGAGGTCCATTACATCCATTCCAGCCAACTTGTCCTGTTTTCAAAAGTGCCCAAACATGGACAACAGTTCCCCAAACCCATTGTCTGTTCCCAATATCTGATATTCAGTGGTCTATTGCCCGTGCTCATAGACATTCCATTTCACAACCATGGCTCATAGTTATTGATAGACTTGCCTTCCAGGAGGGGATCTTTCAACAGTAAAGGCTTTCCCTTTTATTTTGAAAGCAGAAACCAAAATACTGCAAACCGAACTCATTGCATGGTTCTTTATTGCCTGTCTTGCAATTTGGCTGTTTGAAGTTACGTCCTCATCCCTTTGTTTACTCTCACATTCCTCCTCGTTCACTTTAAGGCCTCTGCTCCTGGCACTTGGAGGCCTAAAGCCTTTGACGTTCCAATCATCGCCACGGGGGTCTTCCTTAAAGTGCCATTTGATAAGGCAGGTTTGAGTTTCATGGCAGTGTTGAGCAATCCAACGTGTTTGCTCTCAGCCATAGTAGAAACTCTTTTAGGATTCTCCAGATAGGTACGGGGGGGGGGGGGAGAAAAGGGTTCGGTTCACATTTTAATGCAAACTTACAAAATTTCACACTTTTGAACCAATACACGAACTGAAAGTCAGTCATCCTTCGAAATTTGATTTTGCAAATCTCCTAATTTTGCAACTGAGTTCTCTAAGTTTTTTTAAAAAAAAATGTATGTGAAAATGTTGATATTAATGAGAACAACACTCAGAAATATATCCTATTCAATTCTTCACACAACACATAGATAATCTATGGAATTCGCTACCACAAGATGTGGTGATGGCCACCAATTTCAATGGCTTTAAAAGGGGGTTGGTTAAATTCCTGGAGAAGAAGGCTATCAATGGCTACTAGTCCTGATGGCTGAGTGCAACCTCTAGTATCAGAGGCTGTAAGCCTGTATGCATTAGTTGTTGGGGAATATTGGTAGGAGGGTGCTATTGCTTGTGGTTCTCTGGTCGACAGCTGGTTGGCCACTGCCTGAACAGAGTGCTGGACTAGATGGACCCTTGGTCTAATGCAGCCTCAGGGCTCTTCTTATGTTCTTAATATTATAGTATAAAAAGCATTGATACCTTGCTTGAAACGTAGAAGCACTAGTCACTTTACTCCTTGTATGTAATGGAATATTTTCCAATTTTGTAAAAGGCTATTGACAAAATTTACCATTTGTATTTCATAATGTGTAATTCAAATCCTATAACAAGAGAGAGAGAAAGAACATGCATGTGTGAACTACCTCATTGTGTACCTTCCATACCCTGAGCAAACTTGTTAAATTACCCATAAGCAGCTGACAATATTTTAAGCATGATTTAGGCTTGGTTAGTTAGTAGGTACCAAGCCATAATCACAGACACCAGGGGTCACTGTTGCTCAAGAAAAGCATCTTGGTTCAGGATTCCTTTTCTCCCTGTTAGCGCATGAAATGTTGTACTGGTCCAACGACTACTAAAGGTTTCTTGGCAAGTGTGTTCATTCTTGGTAATAGATCAGCTGGTGATGTATCAGTTGGGACACTGATTTGCAAGCAAGCCCCTGTGGGTGGCTTAGGGTTTAAAACGAATTTTAACGGAACTTCTCTTCCACCATAGCAGAGTTCAGTTACTGAAAACATTTCCCCTTGTGAGGCATTTCTTTAGTTCCAGAAAGCTCAGTTTTAAGACAGGCTTCTCTCTGTTTGGCCTTAGCTAGACCTAAGGTTTATCCCGGGATTGTCCCTGGGTTATCCCTATTCATGTAAATGACACACAGGATATCCCAGGAGCAGGCAGGGATGACCCCGGGACAATCCCGGGATAAACCTTAGGTCTAGCTAAGGCCTATGTCTCTCCCTCTAGGGCTGTCTACAAGTCCATCATGGCTGTGAAGTTCTGCACTTTTGTTTAGATGATGCGGCCTGCAATTTGCAGCCACATCGTGGTATCTGTCTGAAATCTGTGCGTTTTTATGGTGCAGTATTACTACATGCTTTAACTTTGCTCTGCCACCACCATGGTTCTCTGTGCATCTGTCATTGGTGGGGTGAATGCAGTTGGGGATGGTGGGCGTACTTTGGGCTCTAATTGATGGAAGGGAAAGTCACATGGGGCAGCGCTGTGGGGAGAGCAAACGTCTCTCTCTCTCTCTCTCTCTCTCTGAATTTGTCTCCTTGCATGTACTAAGAAGGGGGGAGGGAGCACCGTACAGCTTTGTTTTTATATTACATGGACAAGATCCCAACTCTCCCCGCCACATTTCCTCCAGATTAATTCATCTGGATCTGGCTACCATCTTTGATCCCTGCCAGAGCTGGGCCAAGGTCAGCAGCCAAAGGTCAGCCAGGAGCCATAAGCCATGGGACAAGCTAGTAATTAAGACTAAAAATAATCAAGACTGATGGGCAAGCAGAAATCAGGTCCGAAGAGCAACCAAGAATACAGGAAAATACCAGAACTCAGGGAGACCCCTGTGATACCAGTGGGATGGTGAATCTGCTCCAGGTTTCTGCCAGAACCAGTCAGAACTCTAAAGAGCTATCTAAGGTGTGAAGTACCTTGGATAGCACCTTTAGAGTTCTGACGGGTTCTGATTGGAACCCAGAGTGGATTTACCATTCCACTGACATTGGAGTCACCAGCCTCCATTCTTATTGCTCAATCAAGTCTCAGGTGGAGCAGGAAGCCCTCTTATACTCCTTCCTGCCCAGAAGGATCAAATGGCCAGCCTGGGTGGGTGGAGGCAGTCCAGGTCCTGAAGGTACTTCATTGAAAAGGCTGCCACCTGTCCACATGGTGCAGTTTCGTGCAGATCCGGCAGCCCCATACACAAAACTCCCTACTATGGATAAAAGTCCCACCTGATCCATAAGCATGCATTAGAAAATTCCACCCATGAAAGGCTGGAGACAGACAGTCATTTTAATGATAGAGTCATTGTTTTGAAGGTTTTTACACCTACTATTCTTTCATCTTGGTATTACTTCTGGCCAAATAGGTGCTGTAGGTTTTTGAAGTGCAATGGAACCTGCAACACATATTTGGCCAGAGATGAGAAAAGGAAAACTACGCACACATTAGGCAGTGATGACTCTATCATACCATCTCCAACATTCTGCTAAAAAGTTACTGTCTCCAGTCTAAGGAGGGTTAACAGCTATTTTAGGGATAGCCAGTGAGAAATGCACCTTAGAGCTGCTTGACATCATGCATTTTTTCCATGGTCTTACAGATGTGAGAGGCATTCTTGCATTGCACACATTGCATATTCCATTACTTACTGTCTCTTTTGAAAATCTTGCTTCAAACTCAGCTTTTCCATGAAACCATTACACTGGATGCTGCCAACACAACAGAGTCTATGTAATTGTGATTCTTTGGAAGGTGATACATGGGGATCTCAGTCTACTGACAGACCTGGGACAATGTGGCATCTACCTTGTTTTTAATAAATAATCACAAGTAGAACCAAAGGGTTCATGGCTCTCCCTAGTGAATCCTGAGAACTATCCTAGAATCATGGAACAGTAGAGTTGGAAGGGGACTATAAGGCCATCAAGTTCAATCCTCTGCTCAATGCAGAAATCCACATTAAAGCATCCCTGACAGATGGCTGTCCAGCTGCCTCTTGAAGGCCTCTAGTGTGGGAGAACCCACAACCTCCCTAGGTCATTGGTTCAATCATCATACTGCTCTTACAGTCAGAAAGTTTTTTCTGATGTTCAGTCAGAATCTAGCATCATGTAACATGAGCCAGTTAGTCCGTGTCCTGCACTCTGGGATGATGGAGAAGAGATCCTGGCCCTCCTCTGTGTGACAACCTTTCAAGTATTTGAAGAGTCTCCCCTCAGCCTTCCCTTCTTAGGGGTAAACATGCCCAGTTCTTTCAGTCTCTCCTCATAGGGCTTTGTTTCCAGACCCCTGATCATCCCTGTTGTCCTCCTCTGAAACCCCTCCAGCTCATCTGCATCCTTCTTGAAGTGTGGTGCAATTACTCAGGATGAGTCCTAACCAGTGCTGAGTCCTAACCATGGCTCTTCCCAGTAGATCTTGGGAACTGTAGTTTGGTGAAGGTTCTGAGAATTCTGCTTTAGCGATCAACGTGACATGTCTACTTTTAGAGATGTGGTGGCAGCTGCAAAATCTTGAACCCTTTAGGAGTTGCATCGCTTCGTTATTATCACAGGAAACCTAAAGATGACAAACCTAAAGATAATGCTGGCTGCCTATTCACTACCAGCCCAGGTTTAACGTTTTAGTCCTAGTGTACAAAGCCCTAAACAATGTAGGACCAGGAAACCCGAGAAAATGCCTTCTCCCCTACCAACCTGCCAGATCACTGAGGTCATCAGACGACATGCTCCTGGTGGTTCCACATGGACCTATGGATGGATTGGTGTCCACCAGGAGAAGAGGTTTCAGTGTGGTGGCTCCTATCCTATGGAATTCTTTTTCTTTGGAGGTCAGGCAGGCGCCAACATTTTGTTGCTTTCAATGCCTCCTGAAAATATTGCTATTTCAGGATTCTTTCGTTGAGTGACTGGCTGCAGTTTTATCAAAACTCTGTTTTTATTAAAAACAATAATTTGAACATGGTATTTTAATTATGATTATTTTGTTATCCTGTCAGCTATTCACTGCTCTGAAATCTTGGCTGTGGAGCGATATACAAATACTGCAAATAAAATCAATCAATCAATACTGGACAATCCAGTCGCACATCAGGTCATCCAGCCTGTTTCCCCCCTTTCCTCCCTATGCATTTTGTCTTCCTCATGAAAATGAGCTCTAATGCACACGGTGCATTTTTAATTCATTTTTTTGCCATCCATCTGCATTATTTGGAGGTAGCTCGGTCTGTGAAATGCTCCATTCCCAGTGGATGCCCGAGAGCCTCAATGGCAACAAATGAAGAGCAGTCATTTGCTAATAATCATATTAAAGTCTGTAACTGCATTCTGGAAGATTGGAGAAATTGGCTCTGCATCAGAAAGGCAGAGTCAGCACTCAGCCTCAGAATGGAATTCTTGCAATGGAAGCCCTCAAACCCTGAAGAATTCAAGCAAATTTTGCATGCTGGCACTAAGCTGTGTCTGAGGATCTGCCTCCAGCAGATCTTTTGCTCAGCTGGGTGTGGTTTATAAGAGCATAAGAAGAGCCCTGCTGGATCAGGCCAAGGGTCCATCTAATCCAGCACTCTGTTCACACAGTGGCCAATCAGCCATCGGCCAGGGATGAACAAGCAGGACACATGGTGCAACAGCACCCTCCCACCCATGTTCCCCAGCAACTGGTGCACACAGGCTTATTGCCTCAAATACTGGAGGTAGCACACAACCATCAGGGCTAGCAGCCATTGATAGCTTTTGCCTCCAGGAATTTATCCAACCCCCTTTTGAAGCCATCCAAATTGGGGGCCATCACTACATCTTGTGATAGTGAGTTCCATAATTTAACTGTGCGCTGTGTGAAAAAGTACTTCCTTTTATTTGCCCTGGATCTCCCACCAATCAGTTTCATGGGATGAGTATTTTGAGATAGGGAGAAAAATGTCTCCCTGTCCACATTCTCCACACCATGCATAATTTTGTACACCTCTATCATGTCTCCCCTTAGTCTCCTTTTTTCCAAGCTAAACAATCCCAGTTGATGTAACCTTCCCTTGTAGGGGAGATGCTCCAGCCCTTTAATCATTTAAGTTGCCCGTTTCTGCACTTTTTCCAGCTCCATGATATCCCTTTTTAGGTGTGGTGACCAGAACTGTACACAGTATTCTAAGTGTGGTCGCACCATAGATTTGTCTAAGGGCAGTACGATACTGACCGTTTTATTCTCAATTCCTTTTCTTATAATGCCTAACATGGAGTTTGCCTTCTTTACAGCGGCCGCACACTGGGTGGACATTTTCAACGAGCTGTCCACCACAATCCCAAGATCTCTTTCTTGTTCGGTCACCGCCAGCTCGGTGAGGTGTGCTCCAAATGCTGAGATTGCTCCCTCCCACTCCCACTGTGGGCTCCAGCCTCCAGCATAGTGGATCTCTTTCTACTTGCAAAGGCAACACAAAACCCAACAAAACTTGCATGAAAAAAGCAGGAAGCTGAGCTGTGACCCCTGCCAATGGTGAACCATATCTGATAAGAGTTCCTCCTCGCGCTGGGGAAATTTGGTGAAATAGACTCCCCATTTTGAGAGGTCGTTTGGGCACAACTCTAACAAACAGAGTATGTGTGTACATTCTAGCGACAGGCCCCGTCAGCATGGAGCTGTGAGCACAGAAGAAAACGAAAAGAAAAAGAAAAGACGTGGTTTCATTTAGAGCAGACAGTTTCTGTTTTTGATTCACAGTGTGTGTGCATGGCTGTGAAGTAACCTTCAGAGGCAGCGGGAAGACTTGAAGTCATTTAAAAAGAAAGCACTCCACAAGCCGCCCGCCGAGCAATAACCCGTTGAATGACAAACACCTCATCATCTCTTTTTCTCTCTCTCAATGAAAACTAGAAGATGAATGAAAATGTAAAACGGTACCCATTCATTCATACGCTGAAGATATATATATATCTGGCAGCATTTATCTGGTGAAAACACCCAGGATCTGGAAATTTTGTGCTGCCCAGATGCATTTCGGTCATTGAGTTATAGGACTTAATCTCCGCAGCATGAAGAATGTTGCTGCTGTTTAACATTCCACAAATTCCCATTACTGGCTGCTAGACATGTGTGAAACCTGCCACAGGAATTCCACTTTCAGCTATGTTTCCCTAGACTTCAGCAGAAGATTTCTGTGAAATAGTCATCGGGCTGCCTATGTGAATTTCAGCTGGTTGTGTCCCTGTATCGTTGGGTTTTTTGGGGTGTTTGTGTTGGTGTTGGTAAGGTGAAATTGGGAAGTGCATGGTTCACCTGCAAATGCAAGGCATCATGGGTTTTGCGCAAAACACGTATGAGAATTGGAGTTATGGAACCCAGCTTCCCCCCGAGGAGAATCAGAAGCAGTAAAGTCCTGTGGGGTATCCCAGAATTCTCATTGACTTGGCTTCCTACAGAGCAAGTGGTCACCCTGTCCGTGGTGGACAGATATATCCTGGTGAGGAGGAAGAACACACCCAATTGTATTTCCATTCACATGACCAAGGCTTTGGCTAGACCTACCTGTTATTGCATGACGGAGGGATGAAGATCTCGCGATGTTTTTATCATGAGATCCCCCCTCTGTTTACACGCAGCGCGTGGCAACCTCAGAGGAAGAGGCATCGCGGCCGCCATTTTGGTTATTTTTTTAAAGGGGAAGATGCACACGAGCGCCCGTGCGCAAATGGTAAGGTGTTTTTTTTAAAAAAAGTATTTTCCGTGCTCACCCCACCCTACCCCCGATGGGTACAGTGCTCCTGAGGAGCTCTTTGCTCCATGCGTGGGTCCTGACTCCTCGCAAGGAACCGCTAGGAGCCGGGACAAACTGTGGTGCCCGGCCACAAGTTCTGTGGTCTCAGGGTCAGCCTGAGACTGTGGAAAAAATGGGCCTAAAGGGTAGGGCGAGATCCTGGGGCAAGGGAGGGATCATCCCTCCCTGATCTCGGGATCCCTTGTGCATCATGTGGATGTACAGGGACGATCCCAGGGATCGCCCTGGGATTTCACCCCATCTAGCTGTGGCCTCAGAGTTACATAGTTCCCCAGTGCCTAGCAGAGGCAGTAGCAGTTGGTCATTTTAATTTCCTATAGTGCCCCTGATGTAGCAGGGCACTCCAGGGCATTGTGGAAAAACTAAATGGCTGTCCCTAGTGGCACCCATCATTTTCAATTTCCCACAATGCCCTGGAATGATGCTACCTTGGGAGCATTGTGGGAATTCAAAATGGCTACCTGCTGCTGCCTCTTCAAGGTAAGCTCACAGCCAGAGGGCCCACCAATGTCATAGAGGTCCACCAGAAGGCCCTTTGCTGAGGACCTCCTCAAACCTGGAACCAATCTCAACTTCTTCTCGGACATCCGCAGTGCTCATATGGGGAAGGTACGGCTGGAAGGTTTAATTGGTTTAATTGGTAAATGAATCAACAAAGGCCTCTACCCAGCTCATGTTATGTGCATTTACATATGCATCCAGCCATTAGCGACTGAGTGAGCATTATGTAAGCCTCGCACACAGTAAGCCTCATGCATGGATTCCTGCTTCTGCACACAGATCTCTCTTGTTGGACTGAGGCCAAAAGCTTTAGTGGATTAATTGGCAAAGGCCAGTTTTAATCAGTGAATTGCAAACAAAGGCACACTGGTTTATTTATTTATTTATTTGGTTTCTTTATGGTTCTTTTGGCTCCGGTGTGTTGCTGTAATAGGGAAGAACTATTAAAAATATGGCCCTTTCTTTCTAACAGAGCGTGGTAGGTTTTGTTTACTAAATTGTAAAAGATGAAACACCTCCATCAAAAATACAACTATACTGAGGGATTGCCAACAAGAAAATTAAATGGAAGGCAATGGATTTATTAGTCAACTCAAATGTCTTTCACTGGTTGATCGCTTTAGAGCAGGGATGGGCAACTTTTGGCTCTCCAGATGTTTTGGCCAACAAATCACATCATCCCTTGCAATTGGCTTTGCTGGATAAGACTGATGGTGGTTGCAGGTCAAAGCATCTGGAAAGCCACGGGCAGCCCACCCGTGCCTGAGAGGAAGACGATGACAGGGAGCCTGAAAGACATTTTCTGCATAATACCAATTGCTCTTTTCTACCATTGCCCTCATGTTCATTTGTCATGGCTTCTAGTTTTCTAAAGATGTCTGTTACAGAGGTAGGAACACGGGAAGCTCTCACCGACAGATAATAGCCCTGGCAGCTATTATGAAGGACGAACATGTGCCGTCCCTCAGAGATATGCAACACTGACCATCCGCACGCCACACACCAGTGACTGTTTACAACTTTTCGTGAATTAACTGTCACTTCTTACTTGCTTTCTTTTTTTATGAATGAAGTTTGAAGAGAACCAGACAGAAAGGAAGTTGGAGTTGTGTTTTATAGCTTGAGTTTCCTTCTGAGGAGGATGTTTGATTTGCCGAGGTGATTTTTTCTTTTCTTTAAAGAGATGTTGAAGACAATTCTGGTCAGCACTACGGGAAAATTTAGTTCACATGGGAACTTGCAAAAGCTGAGAGAGAAAGGGAAAATGTGGAAAGGAAATGAGGAAGACCATTATATAATACAACCATGTAAAATAAAATAGAATTTCATATAAAACACATTGCAAAAAAATTATAAAGCTCAATTGCTTAGATATAATTGATTATTCTTAGGGTGCAATCCTAAAGATTGCACTCTCACTTTTCAGACCCTGAAGCCAGCAGGGTGGGAAGAGCAGCAGAGGGGATATTTGCCTCTGTTTCCCCTGAGCTCCTTTATTTTTGATAGGCATTATACCAGTTTGATCAATCTTCGGAGCCAGCCCTACCCTTAGGCAGAGTGAGGCAGTCACCTCAGGCGGCAGTTTTCAGGGGCAGCAGAAAGACGTTGGAGGAGAGAGTTGTGTGTCATGCATCCCACTTTGTAATCCCTAAACTACCCTGCTGTTCAGGTGCCGTGGACGACCCTATCCCACCCACAGTATTGAAGTAAGATTCAACTGCCAGTCCAGTTGGCTTTTGTACATGGAACAGGAGGGCGTGCCATCTTGTCCTTTGCCTCAAGCAGCAAGATGCTTTGGCCAATCTTGGCCAATCCTGTTGTTTCAAAATACAGGATTCTCTGATCCATCTTGGGTGGGAAGTATCTTCTGCACATGTAGCCCTAAAAGATATTGTGTGCATGATTCCACCCTAGTTGAAGCAGTAGGTTTGCATCTGTGTAAGCTAGGGGTGCTGAACCTCTTTCAGCCCAAGGGCTGGATCCAGTAGCGAGCAGGGTCAAAGGCAAAATGGGGTGGAGGCAAAAGCCAGAAACATACACACACACACACACACACACACACACACACACACACACACACACACACACACAGAGCACATTCTGCTTAAACCTCTTAGAATGGGGAAAAACTACACAGAAACATCAATCCATGGCTGTGGGAAAGGGGCATGACCTCCTGGAGACCCTAAGAGGGGTGTGGCCTTTGGAGACCCCCACAGACTTGCCCCCTTGGTCTGAGGTTTTGCACCCCTGGCACAACCCTCTAAAAAAACAAAAGCTGAAACCAGGGGATGGGGGGAGGGAACTGGGGGCTCTGTCCTCTCTGTTCTCCCTTTCTTGCTAAACAGCTGATTGATGGGTCTCAGTTTTGTATTTTTGTTCTTAAAAGGGCTTTGCTTCCAAAGTCCTGCCTGCTCCACATATGGTACAAACCAAGTCCCCGACAGCTGCTTTTTTAAAAACAAAAAATAAACAGCCAGGAAATCCTGTCACAGATCGTAGCTGTAAAATACCCCATATTTACTGGAAACCAGGGCAGGGGCCAGAGGATAACAATTTGTTGAATTGATTTATTTATACATTCTATCCTGCTTTTTCTTTTAAAATAAAATAAAGTAAACTCAAAGCGGCTTACCAAACTAAGTAAAGAAGTAAAGAAGTACCTAAAACCGAGCTGTAAACATGACAGTTCAAATGACAGTAAAATCCGATGTCTAAAATCAGTTCCATACAATAAAACTAAAAGCAGAATAAAACAGATCAGCATGAAAACAGGGAAATGGAACTTTTAACCATTCCTAAAAGTTCAGAGAAATAAAAAAGGCCAGAAGCTCACTGGAAGCCCAAGAGAGGGGGAGCTCACTGAAACACTTTTCTGTCTATTTTTTCTTGTATTTCTTTTCTCTGCAACAGCCTGCTCTGTAAAGCTTTGAAAACAGGATGCATTCATTAATGGATGCTGCTGCTTCTTCTTCTTCTTCTTCTTCTTCTTCTTCTTCTTCTTCTTCTTCTTCTTCTTCTTCTTCTTCTTCTTCTTCTTCGTCTTCTTCCTCCTCTTCGTCGTCCTCCTCCTCCTCTACCTCCTCCTCTTCCTCTTCCTCTTCTTTAAACTTTAATCTGGCATTGCTGTGACCCTGATCAGATGACATGCTAAACCACACTGGTTAAGCATTTTGAGCTAAACATAATCCCTTAGCATGTCATGTGAACCATGACATAGTGCGATGTGTGAACCATTCCTAACCATGGTGGCTACCTAACCATGGTTTAAACGAGCTCATGGTTAGGTTGCAAGCCCTTTTGCTGAAAAAGAGTTAGCAACCTAACCATGGCTTAGCATGTAGTCTGAACAGGCCCCATGTGCCCTACTTCACAGAAAACAGTCCTCAGAGATGTCTGGTCCAAGACTGGTTTAACGCTAAGAAACCATGAGAAGGGAAATCTGGAGCCTTGAAGTTGCCTGTGCGCAGTTACCACCAAAACAGCGGCCTGAACAGCAGGCACACCAGCCACCTGGTCAGAGCCTTCCCCACTATAGGGAGATGTACTATATTCCTTTTTAAATTATAGTAATTACTTCTAAATGTTCACCCATCTGCATCTGCACATTTTATAAAAACGTGCATCCTCTTTTACCCACTTTTTGAGAGACGTATTTGCTCTTTTCTTGGCAATGCCTACGTGGCCAGCCTAGTTTAATCTCACCTTGGATTGGGTTGTAATTATTGCAGAATACTTGTAACTGGTGTGACAATGTATTTTGGGCAGGAGGGAGGGGACCAAAATCTCCTGGCAAATTCGTGTGGTAGTGGTGGTTTTTCACATGCTTACCATGGCCTTTGCTAGACCACGGGTTAGCCCGGGGTGAACCCCAGGCTCGTCCCTGTGCATCCAGATGATGCACAGGGGATCCCGGGCTCAGGCAGGGGTCAACCCTCCCTGGCCCCGGGATAATGGGCACCACTTTTGGCCCGGTATTCCGCGTGATCTCGGGCTGAGCCCGAGACCGCGAACGTGTAGCTTGTTCTGCCGCTTTTCCTGGCTACCGCAATTACTCGCAAGTAGCCGGGAAAAGCAGCAGGTGGGGAGATTGGGGCAGAGGGGGAGATCAGGGTGGGGGGGGGGGGAGATCAGGGCGGGGGGAGAAATATTTTTTAAAAAAACTTACCTAAGTGCATGAGTGTTTGTGTGCATTCCGCCCTTTAATTGAAAAAAATGGCAGATGTGACGGGGCTTTCCTTTAGCCCGTTGTGTCTGACGTGTGGATTGGAGCAACAGCTCATGGTAGCTGCACTGCGGGCTTGCCCCTCCTTCCGCACAGATTACCAGGTAGGTCTAGCAAAGGCCCATGTGAAGCTTACCATAACTGAAGCTCCTTTCCCTGTGTCTGCTGCCATTTCCTCGCCTGCCCCAACACACACACACACACACACACACACACACACACACACACACCCAGAGCAATTCTATGTCATGATGTAGCATTACTCTCATGGAGGCTTCTGGGGGGGGGAATGTTAGCTGCCACTGTTAGCTTTCAGGCACCAGGTCAAGACTTTTCTCTTCTCCCAGGCGTTTAATAGCATTTAACAACACTAAGTTTGTTTTCTCCCACACTAGAGGCATTCAAGAGGAAGCTGGGCAACCATCTGTCAGGGATGCTTTAGGGTGGATTCTTGCATTGTACAGGGGCTTGGACTCAATGGTTTTATAGGCCCTTCCCAACACTATGATTTTATGATTCACTGTCCCACTGACATCAGGGCCACCAGGCTCTACTGGATGGGGTGCAGCCAGCAGCCATGATGGTGTTGGGGATGTGGTTTGCAGGTGGAATGGAAGGGAATGTGTAACTGAGGCCTCATCTACACCAAGCAGGATATTGCACTATGAAAGCGGTATATAAAAGGCAGGAGCCACACCAAGCAGGATATAGTGGTATGAAAGCAGTATATGGTATGTTTCAATGGGCCCCAAGTTATCAGTGCACTTCAATACTGCTATAAAGCAGTGGTGTGGCTCCTGCCTTTAATATACCGCTTTTATAGTGGAATATCCTGCTTGGTGTAGATGAGCCCAGAGATAGCCTACACCAGTAAAATGAAAGAATAACTGGTTCATTTCTCCATACAGTTCTGTTTGGCATCCATCTTGTAACCACACCCAAAAGCACAGGCCTGGAGCATGTTCAGTTCCAACTATTCTATCTGTCAGGGATGCTTTAGGGTGGATTCCTGCATTGAGCAGGGGGTTGGACTAGATGGCCTTGTAGGCCCCTTCCAACTCTGCTATTCTATGATAAACTCTCTTGCCTTTTTAACCACAACACATAACTTATATTACAAAGAGGGTTCTTTGTGAGGCCACCAGTGGATCAGTTAGATAATTTTTGACTCTGGATACAGTGGTCTTTGGGGGGGAACTCTTTCTCTTTAGATGGTAATGTAGGGTGACCATATGAAAAGGAGGACAGGGCTCCTGTATCTTTAAAAGTTGTATTGAAAAGGGAATTTCAGCAGGTGTCATTTGTATATATGGAGAACCTGGTGAAATTTCCTCTTCATCACCACAGTTAAAGCTGCAGGTGCCCTGCCCTCTTTTAAATCTGTTCACAGTATAGCTGCAGTATAGCTCCTGCAGCTTTAACTGTTGTGATGAAGAGGGAATTTCACCAGGTTCTCCATATATACAAATGACACCTGCTGAAATTCCCTTTTCTATGCAACTGTTAAAGATACAGGAGCCCGGTCCTCCTTTCCATATGGTCACCCTAGGTAATGTGTATTACTTTACTTTCTTCCAGTTGTGGCAAGCTAGCCCTGCTGTGTTCAGGCTTGCTCCTGCCCATTCTGCTGAGTGGGCCTCTGGACCTCTGCCCCCAAATCCTGTCCTGACAGCACCACTGGCAGTCATAATGCAAGAACCCCCACCTAAGCTCACCGCTTTGGGCCCACCATGAGTTAAAGTCCAATCACCAACTTGGAAATTCAGATGTCCTTTTGTCTAGTCCTCAGGTCTTCAGTCCGCAGCAAATTTTTGTTCTGCGCTAAATGTGAAAGCTATTGATCTAACTCAGCTTAATTAAACTCTCTGGCAATTTTAATTTGCCACTGTCTAGATAAGATGACTTATAGCTCTAGGATTCAGTTAAACAGCAAGAGTCACACTTCCTCATTATATCTGATTCCAACAGATCCTGGCAGTTGGGTGAGGATTCTGATAATACACTCTGGCCCCATTCAGACAACACACTAAACCATGCTGCTTAACCACAAAATGGTTAAGGGAATGCATTATAATGAATTCCCTTAACCGTTCTGTGGTTAAGAAGCATAGTTTAGTGTGCTGTCTGAACCAGACCTGTGAGAGATTCCAACACCCACAGAGACACACAGAATTATGAGATTAGAAGATTTTCTCACGGGAAGTGGATGGCTCCGATTTAGGTGGGGCTGTGAATCCGTTCAGTCAGAACTGAATTTCAGTTGCCAAAAGAGGTTCAGCACTTCAGGTAGCTCCTTTAGAGTTCTGGCTGGTTCTGCCTGAAACCCAGAATCGATTCACAGCCCCACTGAAATCGAAGCTACCCCCTCCATGACGGTTGATACAGATTTGTCAGTTTCACCGATGTGCGTAGTCACTAAATGTATTTGTAGCAGAAGCGATTCTTGGTTACCTTGTGATCCCAGAACTGCCCTAACGCTCACCATCTTTTTGGGGCGCATGGCATCAAACCTATTGGGGGCTGGGCTGGGGCAAAGGGGTGCATGGTTTATACAGGTGCAATGGTGAAAATCCAACATGTTTTAAGAAGGGATGGGGTGGGAAGACCTTGCCACCCAGGCAGGAGAAATCGCAGAAGGACAAATGCAAGGACAGCAACAGCAGTGCGAGCCAGGGCTGGAATGAAATGCCACCAGAAATCATAGAATAGCAGAGTTGGAAGGGGCCTACAAGGCCATCGAGTCCAACCCCCTGCTCAATGCAGGAATCCACCCTAAAGCATCCCTGACAGATGGTTGTCCAGCTGCCTCTTGAAGGCCTTAGTGTGGGAGAGCCCACAACCTCCCTAGGTAACTGATTCCACCGTCGCACTGCTCTAACAGTCAGGAAGTTTTTCCTGATGTCCAGCTGGAATCTGGCTTCCTTTAACTTGAGCCCATTATAACGTGTCCTGCACTCTGGGAGGATGGAGAAGAGATCCTGGCCCTCCTCTGTGTGACAACCTTTTAAGTATTGGAAGAGTGCTATCATGTCTCCCCTCAATCTTCTCTTCTCCAGGCTAAACATGCCCAGTTCTTTCAGTCTCTCTTCATAGGGCTTCGATGCACTGCAGTCTGTAATCCAGCCTTCTCCAACTTGGCACTCTCCTGGTCTGTGGGACTGCAAGTCCCATCACCCCCTGAGATGATGGGAGTTGTATTCCCACACATCCAGAGAGCATCTTGTTGGGAACAGGCTGCTACAAATAATTGAAAACAACTGCTCTCCCTTTTCTGAAGACCTGAAGAGTTTCTTTGACCTCTAGATGGCACATTCTCCTTAATTTTGGATTTTCTTCCCCTCCTAGAGCTGTCACCTCACCTTCACTATGCAAGACTCCCCCAGCAGCGTCCGCATTCTAGACTCTCTTCCTAAGGGTGGAAATGGATGAAGGACTCTGGGAGCCAAGACTGGCATCCATGAAAAAAAGAGGCTCATAGCCCTGTGAACACATGGAGTCCTCTTCTTAATTCCCCCCCTGCCTGGTATCAAATACCAATATATCATAAGAACATAAGAAGAGCCCTGCTCCATCTAGTCCAGCCTTCCTCAACCTGGGGCGCTCCAGATGTGTTGGACTGCACCTCCCAGAATGCCCCAGCCAGATGGCTGGGGCATTCTGGGAGTTGTAGTCCAACACATCTGGAGCGCCCCAGGTTGAGGAAGGCTGATCTAGTCCAATGTTTTGTTCACACAGTGGCCAACCAGCTGTCATCCAGGGACCCACAAGCAGGACACGGTGCAACAGCACCCTCCCACCCATGTTCCTCAACAACTGGTGTATATATATAGCTTACTGCCACTGATACTGAGGGTAGCACATTGATAGCCTTCTCCACCAGGAATTTTATTTATTCATTTATTTATTACATTTCTATACCGCCCAATAGCCGGAGCTCTCTGGACGGTTCACAAAAATTAAAAACATTAAAAGTATAAAACAACCGTATAAAACCATACTATAAAATACAATGTAAAAGCTCAACCAGATAAAAACAGCAGCAATGCAAAATTACAAATTTAAAACACCAAGTTAAAATTTATTTATAGACTGTTAAAATGCTGGGAGAGTAAAAAGGTCTTCACCTGGCGTCTAAAAGCATATAATGTAGGTGCCAGGCGAACCTCCTCATTCCACAGCTGGGGTGCCACAGCAGAGAAGGCCCTCCTCCTGGTAGCCACCTGCCTCACTTCCTTTGGCCAACCCCCTTTTGAAGCCATCCAAATTGGTGGCCATCACTACATCTTGTGGTAGTGAATTCCATAGTTTAACTATGCACTGTGTGAAGAAGTATCCTTTAGCTAGCCACGTCCTCCTGGTTGGCTCCTATATCCCCACAACCACCACCTCCTCCTCCTCCCTAACCTTTCTGTTCAGGGAATGATTCACCTCAGTGCCTTTTCCCTTGGCAAAGGTTGCTTCCACCTGAAGGGCTCAACAGGAGCACCATGAGGTGACAGTCCAGCAAGAGGTGTGTGAGAGTGGGGAGGCTCCTTGCACACTTCCTTCCTCCCCTTCCTCATCCTCTCCTCACACATACCAACGTGGCTCCGTCACTCCCTTGATGCTGCCTCCTCTTCCCATGACGGACCTGAGACGAAAACAACCCATTTCAGGGAACCAGCTGCCCTATGTTTTCTTCTCCGACAGGAAGAGGAGGAGCTTGTGTGATCACTAGAGTTTTTGGTTTGGGTGCAGGAAATCCACCTTTAAATTTCTGCTCAGCTGTAAAGCTCCCTGGGCAGCCTTAGAAATGTCTCTCCACCCCTCACATGTGCGGATTTTTTTCCTTCCAGGAACTCCTGAAGATGAGCTGTAAGTTGGGACACAATTAGGAAATTGGGTATATGCCTGTAAGGCCAGAAGAGATGTAGAGACTATGGGCATGTCTACACCTCCCGGCTTTCCGGGAGGGAGGGGGGAGGATCTCGTGGTATTCTGCTCACGAGATCCTCTCCTTTGGACAGACGGCATGCGAGACATCCCGGGAGGAACGAGGGATGTCACGCCTGCCATTTTTCCCCCTGAAGGTGAGTGCACGAGTGCTCCAATGCAGGAGTAAGGTTTTTTTAAAAAACAAATGAACACAAAACCTGATCACGTTCCCCCTCCCACCCCTGACGGGCACAGAGCGCCTGAAGAGCTCCGTGCCCCATGCCAGTTCCTGCCTCTTCGCATTTATTCGCAAGGAGGTGTGACGAAGCTGGGATGGCTCCCCACACTTCCCGCGGTCTTGGGACGATCTGGAGACCACGGGGAAAATCGGGATTAAATCCGTCCCACTTATCCTAGGGAAATGGAGGGATCATCCCTCCCTGCCCCTGTGCACCCATGTGGATGCACAGCAGTGATCCAGGGATGATCCCTGGGATACGGCATGGTGTAGACTTGCCCATAGAGTGTTTTACCCAATGAGTGTTTTATCACACGCTCGTTACTGGCCACTCATTTTTTATTTTTTTTTGCGGGTCCTTTTGACGATGCTGTCCACCTCCTCTGCATCTCATGCTCCTTCTGGTCTTCTTTCTGTCAAAAGAGAAGACCCTAGTAAATCCATTTTTGGTGGGGGGGAGCAAAATGTGCCGCCATGTCCTGCTATGTGCAGGAAAAGCAGCATGATAAAACACCCACAGAAAGGGCCGTGTGGACATTGTTTACTTCCTCTTTCTTCTTCTTGTAAAGTAAGAGGAAGTATTGTGGGTCAGTATTGGGGAAAAATGATGGTAGGGGAACATGACTTCCCCCCTGTCTGACGACACTCATTAGGTAAGCTATTTTCAATGTAGAAACTATCCCTTCCAGTTTCTGTTTATCACAGACTGCCTACATGCATTCATCTGTTTCTTTGGTAGCCTGAGGACTAGAGACTTGATTTTTTTAAAAAAGCTGCAATACTCCATTATTGAATTCCATCTTACAGTACATTATCTTCATTCTGCATCATGAACACGGCTCTCCAGATTTATGGACACTAACTAGCCAATTTTTATGTGACCCACAGTGCTATGAATGGAACGACACTAGGCAGGATATAACACTATGAAAGTGGTTCAAAAATGGTACATGGAATGTGTCCTGGGTCCCAACTGTTCTCAATCCCATTATAAACCATTATAAAGCAGTAGTGTAGACCCTGCTTAGTAATTCCTTGCATTTATCTTCATTCATTCCCCTTAGTCTCGAGCAGCTCATTACATTCAAACTAATCATTGCTATTGTTACCATGGCTGAAAAACCCACCATGTCATCGAATCTATATATTCCCATGTTAGCATTACCCTTTTGGTCCCTGGGAATTAGCAGTCGTGACTCCCAGCAGGCGCATTTTGAAATCGCATCGTGTCTTGCCTGTGATTATGCATAGACTCACGTGGAACCCGTGTCCAATTAATCACACACGTCAAGCCACGCGGAGTGACCTTCAGCCACATCTGCTGGCTTGCAGCTATTGATTCCAGATAGGTGGATGTATGCATGGAAAAAAAATCTGTTGGAGGAGGTAAAATGTATTGAAACCTGTTCACCCCCTGATATATATATATATATATATATATATATATATATATATATATATGGCTTTAAGACATTCTTTCACCTTCACACACAGTTCAATGGGTAGAAAATCCCTGGGTTTCAGTGGTTGCCAGCCTACCAGTGACAACCATGGGCATGTCTACACCACAAGGGTGTAAGGGGAGGATCACAGACTTACCAGCTTCCACGATCCTCCCTGGGTGTCCAGACAGCCATGCAACGTCCTGGAAGGATGCCATGGCTGCCATTTTTTTAAAAAAACTAACTAGGAGAGGAGTGCACGGGCATTCCTCTTCCAAAAGTAGGGAAAACACAAACAAACCTGTTCCGGCATCCCCCCCCACCCCCGATGGGCGTGGAGTGTCTGAAGAGCTCCGTGCCCCATGCCTGGTTCCCGGGACAAAACTGGGATGGCCGCCCACACCTCCCACAGTCTCAGGATGATCCCAAGACCGTGGGAAAAATCCAGCTAAAAGCACTCCCGGTTATCCCGGGGAAATGAAGGGACCATCCCTCCCTGCTCCCGGGATCGCCTGTGCCTCATGTGGATGTACAGGGATGATCCTGGGATGATTCCCAGGATAAGGCATGGTGTAGACATTCCCCATGTATGTAGTTATGGAATGAGGTCATAGGACTCATCATTATAAAGTTCAGCGATAAGCTGCTTTGAAACCAGTTTCAAAGTGGTATAACCACAGCAGCCTTCCCCAAAGAAATCTGCAAACTTGTTAAGGGTGTGACCTGGGGATCAATGACCCAGATCTAAATAAGTGAGGTGTTCGCCCCATTTAGCCATTTACCTCCACATGTTCTCAGGACGTCTTGGTGGGAGGAGGAAGAGGCCTGTGAATGCTAACCGCCTGTCCAGCATCTTCCTCCATGTTGGCTACACCCTCAGAACATCACACCTTCAGTGGAAGGTCTGAATGGGTTGCATTCACCTGAACATGCTTAAAATTCTCCACACAATTGAAGGCTCGTGGTCCTGTTGAGAATTTGAAGCATGTGCAGCCGAATGCACAAAGATTCCCCTTTCAGAGTAACCAGTGTGACTGTCAAGGACTATTCACTTGGGGCATCGTGGTTTACCCTTCTGTAGCCAAGAAACAAGAATGTTTTGCTAGATTTTTCTTGGGATTTTGAGATAAACATGCCTAATACTTAGCTAGCTTCCTCTCCTTGCCACCGTCTCCTACTTCCCTTGCCTCTCTCCTTCATCATTATTTTCTTTGGGTTCCTCAGGGCCCAAGAAGAGGCACGGCTTCATTGCCCTTCATTCCAAGCAGTATTATTGGAAGTACTTTCAGCATGATGAGGGACTCAGGGGTTCTATAATAATGATACAGCTTGCTTCAATCCCCTCTAGGGCTGTGGACCCACCCCCCTATTCACCTCGGAGGCTGGTTCAGAGCTCCGAAGCAGCCCCAGTTCGGCTTGGGGGTGCTTCGGGGATTGTCCAATCTGCCTCGGCTCCAAAGCTGCTGTGAAATTTGGGCCCTCCGAGGCGACTCAGACTTTTCTGGGTGCCGGGCGGTGCAACCAGCACCCAGAAAAGTCTCCCCTTCCCCACTTACTTGGTGCCTCCACCATCTGCCACCATCATAGTCCTTGCGTCCAGTGGTTTCCATTGCCACCGACGCATAAGACTGGAAGTAGGCCACGGCAGAGGCAGAGGCAGCAGGTAAGGGACCCGCCGAAGGGTTATATGTGGGCTGGCTCCGAAGGTTCAGAGCCAATTGGCTTCAGATTCGGGCAGATTCAGGCTTCGCCAGAAACGCCTCGGAACTGAGCCAAGACGGGCTGAATAGGCTTGCCTCGGCTCAGATTCGGGGCTTTGGTCCCCTCCATAGTTGCCTACAGTGCCTTGCATAAGTATTCACCCCCGTTTGACTTGTCCACAGCTTGTAGCGCTAACAACCTGGGATATTTACCTTTTCTTTAACTCAATGTACTTAACACTTTGAAGGTACAAAACATTTTTATTGTTGCAGAAAAGTTAGGAAATCAAAACCAAACTGGTGTTATTAAAGATGCAATTCACAAACATGTAGAAAGACACGTCCTGCTGAAAGAGAATCGGCGTGGCTTCTGCAAAGGTATGGCCCGCCTTACTAACCATGTGGATAGGGGCGACCTGGTGGACATGGTTTTCTTGGCATTCCCAAAAGTCTTTTGACAAAGCCCTTTGATCAAAAACTCCTAAGCAAACTTAGCAGTCATGGGGGAATATCTATACGCTCTGGAAGCCCAAGGGTTGCTCCAAATCCATGATGCGTCGCTTAGCCACCGATTCAGAGCTACCCTGGGGCAGAGAGCCGAAGATCCCAACTTTTCCTGCTAGAGTGAGGTAGACCAGTAGAAGAGCTGAACAAAATTAATCATGGTGTGGAGAAAGAGGATAGGCAGAACTTCTCCCTCTCTCATCATACAAGAACCGAGAGTCATCCAATGAAGCCACACAGTGGAAGATCCAGGACAGACAAGTCCGTCTTCACACAGCGCATAAACTACAGGGTGTAGTGCTGGCCACCATAGCTTTAAAAGGGGATTAAACAAATGCATGTAGGAAAGGGGTAGGCTACTAGCCATGTTGGCTAGTGGAACATGAGTGGAGGGTGCTATTGCACACATATTCTACTTGTGGGCGTCCCAGAAGCATCTGACTGTCCATGTGTCAATAGAATGCTGGACTAGATAGACCCTTGGTCTGATGCAGCATGTCTCTTCTTATGTCCTTAAATTATCTGCCCCAAAACTAATTATTTAAGTCCCCAAAGGAAGTGCACAGCCCACAGGCTAGTCTGACTTTGTTAGGAAACAGTCACTCTGCGCCGGTCTATTACGGTATTGTCTTGTTCTTTCCTGACCTGTTCATCCTCTGACAGAATGAGGAGGCTGAGTTAGTGAAACCTTGGGCAGAATCCATTTTGGAAGCAGCAGCCGTTGAAGTACAAAAAGGGCAAATTCTGGATCAAAAGCCAGGGAAGGCAATGGAAAAATGGCAAGCTGAGAAACTGATCAGTGTCCCAGGGCTGTTGTTTGAGCATTTCTTCGAACTGGGATTAGGGGACAGTTCCTTGGGAGGATAAGCAGTCAGTGTGTCTGTGAACCCTTGTACGCATACAAAGCTTTGCCTAATATACACATGGTTGCAAGTAAATTTCCTCATATAATGCATTTTTCAACATTATTTTCACTGATATGCCCATCTTTGGGTGCACTTTCCTCTAATATTGCATATGCTTGCGAAATTCAGAGAAGGGCGAATTCCAAAGGACGACTGAGCTTCAGTTCACAAATTGTTTCGAAAGTGCGAAATTAAGTAAATTCACATTAAATTATGAACCAAGCAAATTTCTCCTCCACTCCTAGACACAATTCCCATTGCACAAATCCAGGCCTGCTGAGCATTTCGCCATTCTTCAGATAAGAAAGCCAGAATCTGGCATCTGGGAACTGGAAGACTGAACTCGGAGAGAGCTGGGGCAGGCTGGTGGTGGTGACATTGGTTGGTTATAGAGCAAGCAGCTCCGCTTCCTTTTGCAACTGCTTAACATTTAATCAACAAATAAACAACAGCTTTCACCCCTACAGGGTTTCACTCATATCAAGGATGCCCTCCGATCCAGCCCCATTATTTTTAATGACCAAAGGCACCATTTCCTTAGGTGTTATGTGACCCACACCAGCCATCGCTGAGACCAACAAAGCTCTCTTTTCGGAAACTTGGGAAGGCTCAGCATCAAAGGAGGTCAAAAGGTGGAAGGAAATGCTGAGAGCCGTGATCGCAGCCACGGTGCTGCAGTAGCATCATCGTCATCAGCTTGTATATAAAGCTATGCAATAATATTTTCAATTGTGGATGAGCACAATTCATCCAAAGTTAAGCACTCCTTTTTAATTATTATTATTATTATTATTATTATTATTATTATTATTATTAATAACAATAATACATTTATTTCTTACCCACCTCTCCATTTTGATTGAGTGGGGAACAGCAGGAAGTATAAAATACATAAAATACTGATTAAAACCATAGTATACATAGTTTAGGGTGACCATATGAAAAAGAGGATAGGGCTCCTGTATTTTTAACAGTTGTATAGAAAAGGAAATTCCAGCAAGTGTCATTTGTATATATGGGGAACCTGGTGAAATTTCCTCTTCATCACAACAGTTAAAGCTGCAGGTGCCATGCCCTCTTTAAAATCTGGTCACTCTAGTATAGCTCCTGTATACTAGTATACAGTATAGTATAGCTTCTAGTATACTAGAATAATACACTCTAGTATATTCTCCATATATACAAATGACACCTGCTGAAATTCCTCTTTCTATGCAACTGTCAAAGATACAGGAGCCCTGTCCTCTTTTTCATATGGGCACCCTAACATTGTTAAAACATCCTAAAAAAAATCCTAAAAGCATCCTAAAATTCCACTGGATAGGCCTGCCGGAAGAGATCAGTCTTTATAGCTTTCTTAAATGCTAAAAGACTGTTAAGTTGATGAATCTCCTCTGGCAGACCATTCCACAGTCTGGGAGCAGCAGAAGAGAAGCAGAAGAGAAATATTGTCATATTGTAATCAAATCCCACCCACTCCCTTATGATAGTTTAATCATTTTATTTCACAAATACTCCCAAGGGCCAAAGTGACAGAACACAGGGGATCTGTGATCAGGTCGGATCACGTGATTTTCTTTTATAACTTTAAGGCAGCTATTCATTGGAATAGCAGTATTGGTGTTCCCCCCACCCTTGCTGTTTTCCAGATTTAAATCTCTTTCCCCACTCTCAGCTTGTTGGGGGAAAGTACCTGATCGCTTCGCAAGCATTATTTTATAATATTTATACTCAGCCTTTCCCTATGAAAGGTCAAGGTGGTTCACAAACGGGAAAAAACAATAAAGGCAAACTCTCTGTATTCTCCCCTGTCCTTAGAGTCAGAGGATGGAGATATATATTGGGGAAATTACATTAAGGGAAGGGATTAAAAGGGGGGCCCTTCCCCCAGTGTTGCAGGACCTCTCCAGCCCAGCTCCTTCAAAGTAAATAAATAAACAAACATGCCATTGGATCTGCTGCATCAGGTCCACTTGTATACAAGTGGATCCGGTTATCCCGGGTCAAGGGAGGGTTTAGCACGGGCTGACCCCGGGATCCCCTGTGCGTCATCTGCATGCACAGGGGTGAGCCCAGGTATCAATCTGGGCTAAACCCTCATCTAGCAACGGCCTTAGATGAACAGGTTTGACCCCAGGACAATCCTGGGATAAACTTTAGGTCAAGCTATGGCTACATTGGGAGTAAACCTCACTGGGTACTTTTGTATATTTTTTTGAGTTGGGTGGAGTACTCAAGGCAGAGAGGACATGATAAATAACATTGCCTACTTTTCAGGCTCATTTCTTTCTTATTTTAACCTCTGCTTTATACAATTATAAACGATCACATTTAATATTGTTAAAATGAGTTTAACACAGTCATAGGTACACTTGATTTTATTTTAAAAGAAAGCTATCTAGGAACTAGGTATTGATCAAAGTTTAAATGAAAGAACACTAATAGGCTATCCATCAGCCTTGACAGAAACAGCAGGGTTCTCTTTGCCAGATTATCTGGTGAGAGGAGAGCTCAGCACCCCTGGCCAATATTAAGAGGAGTTTCTAGCCCCCTTTGCCCTCCAACACCCATGATTGAGATCCACTTCCCAGTCTCCAATTTTATCTGTTTGTCTTAAAGCAAGGAACACAGGGGAGATTATATATGGGATTCTGGTGGTCTCCCATCCAGGAGTTTCCAAGGCTAAGCCTGCTTAACTTTCATAACAGAACTGCATCATGTTCCTCCAGACCATTCTCTTTTCAATCTAACCAGAAGCCATTGTGTCAAGGGTGCAGAACCTCAGGTTTGGTGGCCAAATCCAGCCCTCCTGGGGACCCAATATGGCCCATGAGTGTTGCCCAGATGGACAACATCTCCTTCCCCTGGTCCCATTCCCTTCCCCTAGACCACTGATTGTTTGATGATTTCCCAGCTTTTGTTTATTCCCCCCTTTCTTGAAGGTTGAAATACATCTCTGAAGCCTTCATTACTGGCAGGAAGAGCTTGAAGCTACAATATGCTAGTATTTGGGGTATTTTGGCCCCATCCACCACTGGAATGTGATCCCCCAAGACCTTCTGGACAATGGAAGTTGGCCCTCAGGCTGAAAGAGTTTCTGCACCCCTGTATTATGTGTTTCCTTTTATCCCCATCTCTCTGGCTGCATCAAGTGATGTCACTTCCTGTTTTCCATACCACTTCTGTCCATTGGCCGCCAGACATGAGCTGGGCTCCGATGACCTTGTTCTCTGCTTCAGAGAGATTGAATAGGAAGATCAGCTCTCAGTGCTGGCTCTGGGTTTCTGAGGGCCTCTGGACGAGACACTGTCAATGGTCCTCCTCCCTCAGTGAGTCTGCTGTCTCACCACCATTGTCACCAGCTGCTATCCTTCCTCCTCCTCTTTCTCGTCATCGTTACAGAAAGCCTGTGAGTAAGTAGTAGAGTGACCATGTGGAAAGGAGGACAGGGCTCCTGTATCTTTAATAGTTGTACTGGTGAAATTCCTTCTTCATCACCACAGTTAAAGTTGCAGGAGCCCTGCCCTCTTTTGTATCTGGTCACTCTAGTATAGCTCCTGCAGCCTTAACTGTGGTGATGGAGGGAATTTCACCAGGAGCTACATGCATACAAATGACACCTGCTGAAATTCCCCTTTCAATACAACTGTTAAAGATGCAGGAGCCCTGTCCTCCTTTCCATAGGGTCACCCTTTTATGTAGGCAGTGGGATCTGCTGCTGATCCTTCTCACCACTACCATTGTCTGGGCCAGGACAGGAGGCAGGTGAAGACGGCAGGGTGCAATAGTGAAGAGGGCGAGCAACTCCGGGGGACTTTTGTCAATGGGCCCCTGCAGAGGTGTGAGTCCTTGGCAGGTGCCTGACCATACCTCCACTTGATGCCAGCCCTGTCAGCTCTGCCCAAAAATATAACCTAAATTATCATGGGATTATTGTATGTGTGTGTGTATTGCTAATCACGTATAAGCATTTGAATGTAAAGATACTGGGCAGGCACAAAGGGGAAGGGAATTTCTGTACCAGGCAGCTTTCTCTACTGATGGAATCTCCCTGGGCAATTTAGAGAAGGCTTCCTGCTTCAGAAGTTCCCTTCCCAACACATGAAAGGCACTGAAACCACAGACAGGGCTAGTGTCATCTTTGAATTGACTTTTATCCACTATGTGGTGAGGGAACTCAGGACTTGTGCAGGGTGACCATATGAAAAGGAGGACAGGGCTCCTGTATCTTTAACAGCTGTATAGAAAAGGGAATTTCATCAGGTGTCATTTGTATGCATGCAGCACCTGATGAAATTCCCTCTTCATCACAACAGTTAAAGCTGCAGGAGCCCTGCCCTCTTTTGTATCTGGTCATGCTAGGCAGGGCTCCTTCAGCTTTAACTGTTGCGATAAAGAGGGGATTTCACCAGGTGCTGCACACATACAAATGACACCTGATGAAATTCCCTTTTCTATACAGTTGTTAAAGCTGCAGGAGCCCTGTCCTCCTTTCCATATGGTCAAACTAGCCTTGTGTCTTAAAAAGCACCCCCCTTCAGAAGCTCAACTTCTGTTCCTTGAAAGGAATTTGTCAACACTTTTTTTTTAAAGGAACCACTTGCTTGTTAAAACATGCCATTGTTTATTACCTTTCAGTTGAAGAGGACCTGAAAGGGAAATAGTTCTAAGTCCTGGCCATCAGTTTTAACCATGAATGGGGCAGGGAAGTGGTCCCTCCCTCCCCCTTCTCTCTCTCTCTCTCTCTTCTCCTGCATTCCTATCATTGCTACCCATTCACCTGTTAACAGGTTGAAATTCTTGAAAGGATCTGGGAGAATTTCCAAAGGCAAAGGAGTTAGAAAAAATAGTGGTGGTGACATGACACATTAGATGAGGGAGAGTTCACACTGCCTCTTTCCTCAGTTAACATTTATCTCACTATCATACTAGAAGCACAGAACATTTGCCAGCATAAAGCCGATTGTGACATGTCTCAATTAGAGTTCAGCCAGCAAGCTGAAATAATCCCCCCACCGCCAGTATGGATAATCCAAACCTTTCTCCATGTGCTAACAGTTTACAAAAGGATTCCTCTGTGTGCTGTATTTGAAATGACAGGAACTTAAGCAAGAGGGAAGAAGTCTATGGGGCTTCCCCATAATGGCTTAGGGTTAGGGCTGACATCAAGTCAGGGCTACCGGTGATTTAAATGATTAGATGCTTGGATGTAAATACATTGACCTATTCTAGCTCCCCTGGGTGGAAAGTGTCATTATAAGGTTTAGTCACTAGGTGGCACTGGACTTAGTTGTACGTGGGTGTACCTCTCACGGATGGTTTGATTGGTTTTCCTGCACACTGCAGAGGGTTGGACTAAATGATCCTTGTGGTCCCTTCTAGCTCCACAATTCTATGATTCTGTATGGCCACCATACTCATCCCACAGGTCCTTGCTCCTGGCTCACTCCAGACTGCTGCTCATGGCCCAGTCCTGAGAGTCTGGGAGCCACTTTTTAAATTCCCCACAATGCCCCTGATGCAGCATCGATCTGCAACATTGTGTGAAACTGAAATGGCAACTCCAAGACTTATGGAAAGATGGGGTGGAGGAGGAACAGAAATGTCAGTTGGGCTGCCCATCACTGCCAACAACAGATAAGCCCACCAAGGCTCATCCACACAGCGGGGTGGGGTGGGGTGCACACTTTGCTGTTTCGGACCTGGAGCCGGCCTTCACGAGAAACATGGATGCAGTATCTCAGTCATCTCTGATGTCTACGGTGACCACTTACAAATCTCCCCAAAAGAGAAAATGCATCACCAGAATAGAGGATGAAAGAGGACGTTACCTTGCCTTTAATTTGCATATGGTAATTTATATGCATAGATGCAAATTTAGAAATGCTTTATTAGAATTGAAACAGAAATACCGTCCATCTCACCACTGTGAGGGAGGCTGTAGCCAGGTGACTTGTATGCCAGCTCAGTCTGCTGTCCAGGTGCTGCTAACTGCGGTTGGGCAACTTCAAAACTCCTGCCTGTTCTCCCTTCTGAGGTTCTTGATCCGTAAACCAGACTTGGACTGGACAGCTCTTCAGATAGATGCAGCCTTCCTCGACCTGGGGCGCTCCAGATGTGTTGGACTACAACTCCCAGAATGCCCCAGCCAGCTGGCTGGGGCATTCTGGGAGATGCAGTCCAACACATCTGGAGCGCCCCAGGTTGAGGAAGGCTGAGATAGAGGATGACTTCAAAATAGAAAACAGCCCTCTGGCAGCTCTCCAAACAGAGGACTGTCCTCTGTAAAAGAGGACACCTGGCCACCCCGTGACACCCATTTTGTAATACTGTCCAGGTTGCACTTGCTTAAGTATCCTGATCGCCCCCCTCCCAACATACACATTTATTTACCCTATTTCAGGGCAGTCTAGCAGTCATTGTCTGTATCCCTAAGTGCTCCCATACATGCAATGAGACTTGGCTTCAGTAATCCCAAATGGACAGGTACACGCACACACGCATATAGGGCGCCCTGAGCTCTTCTGCTCTCCCTTCTAATTTTCTGAGCGGTTTCTGAAGGAACGTAAGTAATTACAGCTTCTTTGCTCTCCGCTGCCTCTTTGGCTCCGAGAAGGGGGGCGCGCCGAGTTCACGCTGACCACATGCCCAGTGAAATAGGGGCCGTTCAGTGGGAGTCTGAAATCTCAGCTCAAAGTCAGGACAGCCTGACTTCTGGCAAGAGTCTCTGATGCAAGAGGAGCTGTAAAAGCATGATTAGACCAGAGAGAGAGAGAATGAATCTGTGAAAGCAGGAAAATGGGGGGAGGGAGAGAAGGGGGGGCCGGGGAGGGAGATGGGAGAGCTTGCTTTCGCTAATCCATCCTGACAGAAGCCTGTGGCATAGTAAATGCCCCGGTCGCTTCAGCAAGCCCTTGCAGTTCTTCACAGGGCTGTAGCTTTTCTATAATCAGGGGGGCGGGTGGGGGGGGATGTATGTGTCTCCAGGCATATAAACCATGTAACGTTGGGCCGCAGTATCATCAGATCCACCCCAGGCATTTTAAGAACTGCTTTTAGGGCTTTTCGTTCGCAGTACTTCATCCATTGCTGCTGGTTTTACTCGGCTGATATGTGCCGTTGGATTTCTTTGTTTGCTTTTTACCTCTTGCTGCGGGCTTTGTCTTGGTTCTTAGCAAGTGCTGTTTCTATTCATTGTTTTACGGCTTGTGTGGCATGTTTTTAAGGTAGCATATGCCGCGCAGAGACTAGGGATGAGTGAAGCCTCCCACACCCACCCTGAGCTCTGCGTGCCGCTGGCTGAACCTGTACCCGAGCGTCCAGGGCTGCAGCAGAGGGAAATTCAGTTTCTTGGCGCCCTTCAGGGAGAAGGAAACATTTCCGAAAAATGTCCGGGCTGGCCAATTGAGCGCCAGCCATTTGGGCCCCTTCAGGCAGGAGGAAAGACAAAATGACCAGCGTTCTATTGGCTGCAGTAATGGGGACAGGAGGGGGGCAGGACTGGCGCTACCATTAGGCCAACAAGGCAGCCGCCTAGGGCACAGACCTCAGAGGGGCGCAGGACTGACCTTTAAGGGTCACCATTTTATATAAATTAGCTGTTTTAAGAAAAAAACCATAAAAAGTTCAAGTTTTGTGCTTTTTATTTTTTTCTACAAAACATCTGTTCTTAAAAATTGAAGTTGGCAATTTTTTTGGGGGGGGGAGTGCAAGTAGCTCACCTTCCCTAGGGTGCAAAATAGTCTGGCACCAGCCCTGGAGGGGGGCGGAAGAGAACGCTGCTCCCCTATCCTCCTCCTGTGCTTGTTAGTGCAGCGGCAGCAGCGGCAGGAACAGGCTGGTCATTTTATGTACGTGTCCTCTCCCCGCCACCACCATGGTACTGGGGATGGAGGAGCAGAGGGGAAGGTGCTTCCTCTCTTCTCCTGGTAACCCCGCTACCACAGTGGCAGGGAGAGGCGACTTAGTGAGGAATTGGGCACCCGCGCACTTACCTGGCCTGGCACATGCCAAATCAGGCAAGCGTGAGCAGCCATGAATGGTATCCAGGAGTCCATGCCACTGAGACATTACTGGGCTTTGATCCCCAATTGGACACCTGTGCCATCCTTACCAGAGAACTAGGGGTACTGAATCATTCAATCAATAGATAGAGGCTTGCTGGATGAGAACTAAAGCCGGTGTGGTGTAGTGGCTAAAGTGTTGGACTGGGAGTTGGGAGATCTGGGTTCTAGTCCCCATTCAGCCATGGAAACCCACTGGGTGACTTTGGGCCAGTCAAAGACTCTCAGGACAACCTACCTCACAGGGTGGTTGTTGTGAAGATAACGTGGAGAGGAAGAGGATTATGTACACCACCTTGGGTTCCTTGGAGGGAAAAAGGCAAGATATAAATGCTAATAATAATAATAATAATAATAATAATAATAATAATAATAATAATGGTCTATCTAGCCCAACATTCTGCTTCTGAGGCTTGAATGCAACCACTCTGAAACCAATGTTGCTCTTGAGCAACTGTAACGCACTGGCATGGTGCCTCCGAACACGGAGATGCCAGACAACCGACACGACTCATCGCCGTTAGGGACCAGGGGCAGTATCCAACAGTGTCACTCCACAAGCACCAATGATGTTGTCCTAGCAGAGACTAAGGCCATTTCTACACCTGCCTTTTTTCCAGGGATTGTCCCGGGATCATCCCTGTGCATGCAAATGACACACAGGGGATCCTGGGATCAGACTGGGACGACCCCTCCATTTGCCTAGGATAATCCTTAGGTGTAGAAAGGGCCTAGGTTTTGAACTATGCATTGCATTTGTGCACCCATTGCCCAGCTGATTGTGCAACCGGTCCTGCAACCTATTTTGCGTTGTGCTTGTGCAACCCGTTGTGCAACCCGTTATGCAAGGGTAATGCACAACAGCTTGTGCAATGGAAACATTCAGCGGGGCTCTGCTAGCGGTATTTGAATTTGTGGAATGGCCAACACCCCTTCCTCTTGACCCAGCCACCCCACCCCTTTTCGCCAACCACTGACCATTTCATGGTTTCTGTACTTTTGTGCAGTCCCCCCCCATTCTAAATGGTTGAAGTGCCTCTCCTAAGGATTAGAGCTTTAACCTAAAATATGCTGGCATTTTGGCCCCTCCCTTTCTGCCTTTGGTCCCACCCACTCCTGAAATGTGGCCCTAAGAGATTCTCCCAAATGGAATTTGGCCCTCAGGCTGAAAGAGATTCTACACGCTTAAGCCAAAAGAAGTGAGGCAGGTGGATACCAGGAGGAGGGCCTTCTCTGCTGTGGCACCCCGGCTATGGAATGAGCTCACTAAGGAGGTTCGCTTGGCACCTACATTACATGCTTTTAGACGCCAGGTGAAGACCTTTTTATTCTCCCAGCATTTTAACCGTCTATAAATAAATTTTAACTTGGTGTTTTAAATTCGTAATTTTGCATTGCTGCAGTTTTTATCTGGTTGAGCTTTTATATTGTATTTTGTAGTATGGTTTTATATTGTTGTTTTATACTTTGAATGTTTTTAATTTTTGTGAACCGCCCAGAGAGCTCCGGCTATTGGGCGGTATAGAAATATAATAAATAAATAAATAAATAAATAAGATTGCAGCCTTAGGCTACAATAATTTTAGAAAAATTTTAGAAGAGTAATCAAACCAGAAGCAGAGAATGGAACCTTACGTCTGCAATCTTATACCTACATACTTTCCTGGGGATAACAATACAATCCTATGCATGCTTACTCAGAAGTAAGTCCCATTGCATTCAGTGGAGATTTCCTCCAGGTAAGTGTGCTTAGGAATGCAGCCTTATGTTGTAATCTTATGTATAGCTGCTCAGTAGTGAGTCCCATTGAGTTTAAAGATACTTACTCCCCGGTAAGGGCATATAAACGGTCCGGAAACTTCAACTGGTACAAAACAGGGCAGCACGGTTACTAACAGGGACTGGCCGATGAGACCACATCATGCCAGTCCTTTTCCAGCTTCATTGGCTGCCAGTCCAGGTCCGGGCCCGATTCAAAGTGCTGGTATTAACATTTAAAGCCCTAAACGGCTTGAGGCTAGGCTATCTGAAGGAACGCCTCCTCCCATATGTACCTGCCTGGACCCTAAGGTCATCCTCAGGGGTCCTTCTCCGTGAGCCCCTGCCAAAGGAGGTGAGGCAGGTGGCTACCAGGAGAAGAGCTTTCTCTGCTGTGGAATGAGCTCCCTAAGGAGGTTCGCTTGGCACCTACATTATATGCTTTTAGATGCCAGGTGAAGACCTTTTTATTCTCCCAGCATTTTAACCATCTATAAATAAATTTTAACTTGGTGTTTTAAATTCGTAATTTTGCATTGCTGCAGTTTTTATCTGGTTGAGCTTTTATATTGTATTTTGTAGTATAGTTTTATATTGCTGTTTTATACTTTGAATGTTTTTAATTTTTGTGAACCGCCCAGAGAGCTCCGGCTATTGGGCGGTATAGAAATGTAATAAATAAATAAATAAATAAATAAACAAACTTAACATTTTCAGTTCCTTAAATTTTACCACAAAGCATGATTCCTGGGCTCTTTCTACAGCTAAGGATTATCCCAGGAAAATGGAGGGATTGTCCCTGCCTGCTCCCGGGATCCCCTGTGTGTTATTTGCATGCACAGGGATGATCCTGGGACGATCCCTGGAAAAAAAGCATACGTAGAAATGGCCCTGTTCACTTCCCCCACAATGGGGTGAAAACCAGCTGTAGGAAGTGAATTTTAGTAAAAAAGAGGGGGTGGGGAAGCACCCTCCCACAGGCATGTCTCCTGTGCTGATCTTCCACTGCAGACAGCAGCCTATCCCTGGCTGCGTTTTGAAAAAAGGAAAGAAGGAGATTTCAGGAACTTACACATGCCTGAGTTTCAGATGTCTATGGAAAGAGCATTTTGGTGGGAGTTTGTTGTCGGAAATATTGGCAGGACATCGCAGCCCATGTTTTGCTTTCCAAACAAGAGCCATGAGCTTTCCGTCTCCTGCTGGTGCGCAAAATGTGCTTCCAGGATGATTCAAGGTGGGTGGGTGGGTGGGAGTTGGGCTGGCATTGTAAAAAGCAAAAAACAAAAAACCGCCGTCTGACTTTTAACAAGACCATTAATTGATACCACGTCTTGTTGGAACTCTCATTTAAATGCCAGTAAAATGCTAACGCTTTCTTGGAAGCATTAATAAAGAGGGCAATTAAACATGCCTGTTTTGGGAGCTTTGATAAATTAATAAATCTCGAAGTTAATTAACAGGGCAGGACACTCAGATTTATCTCTCACGCCCCATAGTTAGTAAATTTCAGTAAAGGATCTTATCACAGTTAATTTCAAGTAGTTCAAAATCTGGATAGATAGCTAAAGGTGTAAATCTAAGGAGGGAGGAGGAGCGTGAGACACTTTCGCTCTTCATTTTGTTCAATTCATGCATCTAGTTCAATCCATCAAAGAATCACAGGGCTTCTCAAAGAACCGACTGCTGTTGCAGCAGCTGATTTATTTCATTTCTATTCTAATGTGATTCATACATTATATCAGGGTTGTTGTTTATTCGTTCAGTTGCTTCTGACTCTTCGTGACTTCATGGACCAGCCCACGCCAGAGCTTTCTGTCAGCTGTCGCCACCCCTAGCTCCCCCAAGGTCAAGTCTGTCCCCTCCAGAATATCATCCATCCATCTTGCCCTTGGTCGGCCCCTCTTCCTTTTGCCTTCCACTTTCCCTAGCATCAGCCTCTTCTCCAGGGTATCCTGTCTTCTCATTATGTGGCCAAAGTACTTCAGTTTTGCCTTTAATACCCTTCCCTCAAGTGAGCAGTCTGGCTTTATTTCCTGGAGTATGGACTGGTTTGATCTTCTTGCAGTCCACGGCACTCTCAGAATTTTCCTCCAACACCACAGTTCAAAAGCATCTATCTTCCTTCGCTCAGCCTTCCTTATGGTCCAGCTCTCGCAGCCATAGGTTACTACGGGGAATACCATTGCTTTAACTATGCGGACCTTTGTTGTCAGTGTGGTGTCTCTGCTCTTAACTATTTTATCAAGATTTGTCATTGCTCTCCTCCCAAGAAGTCAACGTCTTCTTATTTCCTGGCTGCAGTCAGCGTCTGCAGTAATCTTTGCGCCCAGAAATACAAAGTCTGTCACTGCCTCCACGTTTTCTCCCTCTATTTGCCAGTTATCAATCAAGCTGGTTGCCATAATCTTGGTTTTTTTGAGGTTTAACTGCAACCCAGCTTTTGCACTTTCTTCTTTCACCTTCATCATAAGGCTCCTCAGCTCCTCCTCGCTTTCAGCCATCAAAGTGGTGTCATCTGCATATCTGAGATTGTTAATGTTTCTTCCTGCGATTTTAACTCCAGCCTTGGATTCGTCAAGCCCAGCACATTGCATGATGTGTTCTGCATACAAATTGAATATGTAAGGTAAGAGTATACAACCCTGCCGTACTCCTTTCCCAATCTTAAACCAGTCCGTTGTTCCGTGGTCTGTTCTTACCGTTGCTACTTGTTTGTTATACAGATTCCTCAGGAGGCAGACAAGATGACTTGGTATCCTCTTTTAGTATGAGGACCAAATTCCATTTCAGAGACGGTCTTGGGGGCGGGGTTTCAAATCCCAAAGGGGTGGGGCAAAGGTGAAAGGGGCAGGGCCAAAATACAAGCAAACCAGCAAATTTTTGGTTAAGGCACTTACCGCCAGGTATACAAAACTATGCGTGGTGTGGAGAAAGTGGATAGGGAGAATGTCCCCCCCTCTCATCATACTAGAATCTGGGGGCTGTCTTAATATGCTGCGTCAGTTCTATGATGCAGCTGCTGATTCGGAGCCACTCCAGGGCAAAGAGCAGAAGACCCGCAACAGAAAAGTCAGGAACATTTCCCCCAAACTGTGGCTTATAGATAGATACGCAAACCACCTGATAAGGAATTTTCTCTTATCTTACAGTTGCTGGAATATGGTGGAGGTTAGTGCAGTGTTACCGCATCACATCATTGGATAGCTGCAAGGGCACTAGAGTCCGCTGTTAATTCTTGCTCTGTTCCCTTTCAAAAAATAAAATCATGGTGGGGAGTGTTTAAATTTCCCATAATGCTTTGGAAAGATGTGGGAAATAAGGAGCAATGTGGGAAATTGTAATGTAGGCTCCACCAGCTGCTTGCGTAGCATTACCACCTTCTGTCATTGCTGCCCTATCAGCCAGAATGGGCCAACACACATAGGAGAGGCCATTTCATAGCGAGCCCTGCAGAGTGGTATGAGAGTCCCACACTAGAGGCCTTCAAGAGGCAGCTGGACAACCATCTGTCAGGGATGCTTTAGGGTGGATTCGTGCATTGAGCATGGGGTTGGACTCGATGGCCTCGTAGGCCCCTTCCAACTCTGCTATTCTATGATTCTATGATTCTATGAGATGAATTCTATGCCCAAAGCAACACTTTCGGCTTGAGTTCCCCAGCCAGCTTCTTCTTTCCACCCAGCACAAGCAATAATTTCAAAAATACTTTGCAGTATGACACCCCTTCCCCAGGGCAGATTGTTCCAAAAGTCATTGGGATAGAGGAAATCCCATTAGGCCAAAACAGACATTTTGGGATGTCAAAAATTAGGCTGACTGCTTTAGTGTGCTTTGAGTTTCAGCTGGAAAAATATTGGCCCTTGTGCATCTTTTTAGCTACCACCAGATAACGATGTTACATTCACACTCAACAATATCATTTTATATGACCCTCGCTATGTTGAAATTCCTTGAAATCGTTCTTGCTGACATGTTATAACCATCTGTTGGCTGGCGGAAACCCACACCGATGTATCCAAGTGCATCTAAAAGGTGATTATTGTTTTAATCTGTGCAGTAATGGCTATCTAGTAATGGGGAGTCATACTTCACTTGCTTTGCACATATTTATTTTGCAGCTGTTCTGCTGATTTTGAAATGGGGCTGTGCTGCGGTTCAGCTCATGCTGCTGTTAAACCAGGAAAGTTAGGGCCTTGCTAGACCAGGGGTTAGCGTGGTGCGAGGCCCGTGCTCGTCCCTGTGTGTCCAGATGATGCACAGGGGATCCCGGCCTCAGCCAGGCCTTGAGCCGCTCTGGCACTGCGCTAACGGGAACCGCTTGTTCTTCCCATGGTCCCGGCCTCAGGTTGGGTTGAGGCTGGGACCGCAGGCATGTAGCCAGGTCTGCCGCTTTTTCTGGCTACCAAATTTACTCCTGGTGGAGACATGGGGGGGGTGGAATGGAGGACAGGGAGACTGGGGGGAATCATGGCCCAGGGGACATCGGGGGGAATTGTGGGAGGGGGGGACATCGGGTGGAGGATCGGACACCGTGGACAGGGGGGGAGCGGGCGGGAGAAGGAGAACAGGGCTGGGGTGCCAGGTGGGGATCAGACATCGCGGGCGGGGGTGGGTGGGCAGGGGAAGGAGATTGGGGCTGGAGGGGAGATTGCAGATGGGGGGGAAGGAGAATTTTAAAAAACAAACCTTTCCTACCTTCTGCCGCTTAAAAAATTAAAAAATGGCGGCCACGAAGGCTCTCCTCCAGAGCTCATCACGGCTCATGTCTGAATAAGGGTGAGATCTCGCATTATTCGAAACGTGAGGTCTCCCGTCTTCTCCCCCGGATTCTCTTAGGTGTAGTGGCTGAAGTGTTGGACTGGGAGTCGGGAGATCCGGATTCTAGTCCCCACTCAGCCAGGGAAACTCACTGGAAGACTTTGGGCCAGTCACAGACTCTCAGCCCAACCTACCTCACAGGGTTGTTGTTGTGAGGATAACATGGGGAGGAGGATTATGTATGCTGCCTGGGGTTCCTTGGAAGAAAAAAGGCAGGATATAAATGCAATAAATAAATAAATAAATAAAATAGCAAGGCCCTCAGTCTACACTAGGAATATCAGGGAAGTCTGCAATAGAACCAAATGAGTTCAGGTTTTCATGAATGTGACCAATGAATTCCTTGGTAGATCAGCTTTTCACCTCTTTGCCAGGTTCCATAGACATGGCGGCCATTTTCTCTAACCTTCAGGAATTTTGCATAAATTCAATCATAGCAAAATTTGCAAAAATAATAATAATAAAAATTGGCCAGAAACATACATTTTCCCCATAAACTAAAGGATGAAAATGTGCATTTTGGGGGAATTCACCCTTTTTAATGTGTGTGAATTTGTGCAAATTCCTATTTGTGTAAATCTGCATTTGTGCAAAACCACACATGTGCAAATCCAGAAACTAAAAAACAAATCCGATTGCATCAGTGGGCAGACATTGGAACAAAAGGTGCCTGACAATTCGGTATATAAATTAATTAATTAAATAAATAAATCACCTGGAATATTCAGGTGACATCTCTCAATGGGATGTGTGATGAGGCTGCAAAAAGGCAAATACTATTTTGGGCTGCATTAATAGAATTATATTATTATTATTTATTTATTTATTTATTTATTTATTTATATAGCACCATCAATGTACATGGTGCTGTACAGAGTAAAACAGTAAATAGCAAGACCCTGCCGGATAGGCTTACATTCTAATAAAATCATAATAAAACAATAAGGAGGGGAAGAGAATGCAAACAGGCACAGGGTAGGGTAAACAGGCACTGGGTAGGGTAAAACTAACAGTATAAAGTCAGAACAAAATCAAGATTTAAAAGCTTTAGGAAAAAGAAAAGTTTTTAGCTGAGATTTAAAAGCTGCGGTTGAACTTGTAGTTCTCAAATGTTCTGGAAGAGCGTTCCAGGCGTAAGGGGCAGCAGAAGAAAATGGACGAAGCCGAGCAAGGGAAGTAGAGACCCTTGGGCAGGCGAGAAACATGGCATCAGAGGAGCGAAGAGCACGAGCAGGGCAATAGTGTGAGATGAGAGAGGAGAGATAGGAAGGAGCTAGACAGTGAAAAGCTTTGTAGGTCAACAGGAGAAGTTTATATTGGATTCTGAAGTGAATTGGAAGCCAATGAAGAGATTTCAGAAGTGGAGTTACATGGTCAGAGCGGCGAGCCAAGAAGATTATCTTAGCAGCAGAGTAGTGAACAGAAACCAACGGACTGATGTGAGAAGAAGGAAGGCCAGTGAGAAGAAGGTTGCAGTAGTCCAACCGAGAAATAACCAATGCATGAACAAGGGTCTTGGCAGAAGAGACAGACAAAAATGATCGAATCCTGGCAATATTATACAGGAAAAAACGACAGGATTTAGCTACTGCCTCAATATGAGGAATAAAGGAGAGCGAGGAATCAAATATAAAGCCAAGACTACGAGCTTCCTTGACTGGAGTAAGTGTAACATCATTGACAGTAAGAGAGAATGAGAGATGAGGAGAAGGTTTAGGAGGAAAAACAAGCAATTCAGTCTTTGCCATATTAAGTTTCAAACGACGATGAAGCAACCAAGCTGAGATATCTGAAAGACATGCCGAGATACGATCGTGAACATCAGGAGAAAGATCCGGAGATGAAAGATATAATTGTGTATCATCGGCATACAGATGATATTGGAGGCCATGAGATTGAATAAGATTACCCAAGGGCAACATGTATAAAGAAAACAACAGCGGACCAAGCACCTAGCCTTGTGGAACCCCTACTGAAAGGGGAAAAGAAGAAGACGAGCTGCCATTAGCCAACACGCTGAAAGAGCGACCCGCTAGATAGGAGGCAAACCAGTTATAGACAGAGCCACAAAATCCAAGGTCATGAAAGGAATCTAAGAGAAGATCATGATCAACCGTGTCAAAGGCTGCAGTTAGATCAAGGAGAATAAGAATCGAATAATGGCCTTTAGAGCTTCCAAATCGTGCTAGGTACTGGTTCCCCTCTATTCAGCATTGGTTAGGCCTCATCATGGGTACTGCATCCAGTTTTGGGCTCCACACTTCAAGAAGGATGCAGACAAGCTGGAGAGGGTTCAGAGGAGGGCAACGAGGATGATCAGGGGTCTGGAAACAAAGCCCTATGAAGAGAGACTGAAAGAACTGGGCATGTTTAGCCTGGAGAAGAGAAGATTGCAGGGAGACATGATAGCACTCTTCAAATACTTGAGAGGCTGTCATACAGAGGAGGGCCAGGATCTCTTCTTAATTATCTCAGGCCATAGCTAGACCTAAGGTTTATCCCTGGATCGTCCAGGGTAGGGTGACCATATTTTGGAAACCAAAAAGGAGGACAACATGGTCACCCCCAAGGGGGCGTGTCCAGTACCAAGGGGCGTGCCCACCCAAACATAGCCTTGGTCACATGTCTGATTTTACAGCACACATTTAAGACAAATCTGTTCTACATAACATCTTAATGTTAAAATCACTGAAATAAAGAACAAGTGAGAGATTCAATGTATCTGAAATTAACTTCACTCATTCCTACTTTTGTAGGTTTTGCTGTACTTTGAAGCTTTTGCTATACTCTCTGTGTTACATTCTCCCCTTCCCTCAAATATCTTTTCTGACTGTATCTTCACTCATTGCAAGCTGCTGTTGTTGTTAACAGGGTTTGCTACTGCCCCAAATCTGTTTCAAATTTTGTACAGCTAAAGCTCTACCTAAAAGCTATCATGGTGCCAACTTTCATCTCTTTATCTTTAAAAATGACGATTTTAAAAATAATAATTTTAAAACCTCAATTTTTAAAAAATTCCTAAAAAATCAATGGATGAACGGATCTGTTCCAAATTTGGTGTGGCTAAAGCTCTACCTAAATCCTATCATGGTACAAAGTTTCATCTCTTTAACTTTAAAAATGATGATTTAAAAAATAATAATTTTAAAACCTCAATTTTTTAAAAAAATCCTAAAAAATCAATGGACGAACGGATCTGTTTCAAATTTGGAATTACTAAAGCCCTTCCTAGGAGCTACCATTGTGCCAAGTTTCATGTCTTTATCTTAAAAAATGACAGAGTTATAAGCATTTTTGTTAATTCCCATTAGAGCTGCTCTCTGAAAGAAAATCCGGATTTCCCCTCCCCTCCCGGATTTGCCACCAAAAATCCAGGCAAATCTGGTCATATGGTCACCCTAGCCAGGGGTCAAACCTGTTCATCTAGGTGATACACAGGGGATCCAGTGCTCAGGCAGGGGCGAACCCTGGATGATCCCAGGATAAACCTTAGGTCTAGCTGTGGCCTCAGAGTGCAGGACACGGAATAATGGGCTCAAGTTACAGGCAGCCAGATTCCATCTGCGCATCAGGAAAAAACTTCCTGATGGTTAGAACAGCATGACAATGAAACCGATGACCTAGGGAGGTTGTGGGCTCTCCCACAGTAGAGGCCTTCAAGTCGCAGCTGGACAGCCATCTGCCAGGGATGGTTTAAGATGGATTCCTGCATTAAGCATGGGGGTTGGACTCGATGGTCTTAGGCCTCTTCCAACTCTATTATTCCATGATTCAATGGGAGCTAAGCATTACCATTGTATTGTTGTGGTTTAGGGAATGATTTTAAGCTGCTGGATTAAGTTTCAGTTTATTGTTCAATGTATTCTTTTGTTTTGCCTTTTTAAGCTTTTGTTATAATGCCATGTTGTTGCTGTTGTTGTTGTCTTGTGTCACATCGTTTTTCACCAGAAAGTTCACCAGAAGTTTGGCTTAGAAATATTTAATAAAATAAATAAATAAAATAAAGAGGGAAACAAAGGTAATGAAAGGGTACCATCCAGCATTAGGTGTGTGTGTGGTGTGTGTGTGTGTGCTTGTAGTTAAGCAGTGTTTGATAGTCTCCCCTGAAGCACCAATAAAGTAAGATTCTCCCTGACATCTCTAGTTTGACAGATATTTATCCACTGGAAACAATTCACTGGGACAGTCTAATGATACCTTTATTAGGAGCAAATAATAATACTCATGCTTTAGAGTTGCATAGAACTATTTCATTCATATGAGAAAGAGTGCTGCTGCATAACTCATATATGTGTGTGTGTGTGTGTGTGTTTGTGTGTGTGTGCCTTATATATATATATTTCCTATGGAAGTGGGACAGTTAATAAGACATGACTGCAATTTGCTTCCTAATAAGGATTGCAGTCTTAACGGAGGAAGACATTCAAGAGTCATTAGGTTGGACCGGTGTGCCTTGCAAAAGATCTCATGGGACTTGCTGGATGGAGAAAGAAATGGAGGATGTTGCTTTGGAAACACTAAACCAACCTCCCCCAACTTGGCACCCTCAAGATGCATTGGGCTACAATTCCCATCAACTCCACCCAGCATGGCCATACTGACTGAGGGTGATGAGAGTATTAGTCCAACACATCAGGAGCGGCGTGTGCCATATTGTGCTAAACTCAGCCATTTCCCAGACGGCGGTAGGCATGACATGTGACGTAAATGTTCCAGGACACTTGTCATACTGAAATGGAACCCGCGGGGCCTATAAAGGCCACATGGCCACAGTTGCCTATGCCTACTCAACCCCACTGTGCCATGATGTGTGTGTCTGTGTGTTTTCCTTCCTGAAAACGTAGCGCTATGCAAAGGGCACCTGTCTAGAATTCCTACAGCTAATGGATGACATTGGAAGATCAACCTGGCTGCCCTTTTCCTTCTTGAAGTATAACAAGTAGTCAGACTCTCTGAAAAGAAGAGACTCAGCTCCCTTGACTTCATTCATGAACTTTGGATAGTGTGTGTGTGTGTGTGTGTGTGTGTGTGTGTGTGTAGGGATGAATAAAAAGATTGCTAAGAAAGCAAACACAGGCCTGCCTGTCTTGGAAACAGAGGCACTTGCATACGTGGATCAAATGTATTCGATCTATTGGGGATTCCGCTTCTGTTAATCCCCAATAGATCAAATACATCTGAATCACAAGGCAGGTACCCTAATGATGTAGCAGTCCCAGGTGCTTGATAAATTCTCTAGGGTTGTAGTATGCTGGATGCAGGACATGGGTTACCCCACCCATGTCATGCAGCCAGCATAGATAGCCATATTTAAGGTTCTGCTTTTAAACAATAAAGCCTTACATGGCTTGGGAACGCAATATTTGATGGAGCGCCTCTCCCAACATGAACCTATTCATTTCATACAGTATGGTCAGCATCTAAGGTCCTTCTCCGGATGCCTCCTCCAAGAGAGGCTCAAAAGGTGGCAACAAATGAGAGGGCCTTCTTGGTGGTGTCACTCCCCCCACCCTAATTATGGAATGATCTCCCTGGTGAGGTCCGCCTGGTGCCAACATTGTTATCTTTTTGACACTTAGGTCCTGGATTCGTCTTATTGGTTGCTCAAAGTTGTTTATAGATATATGTTAGGGTGACCATATAAAAAGGAGGACAGGGCTCCTGTATCTTTAACAGTTGCATAGAAAAAGGAATTTCAGCAGGTGTCCTTTGTATATATGGAGAACCTGGTGAAATTCCCTTTTCATCACCACAGTTAAAGCTGCAGGAGCTATACTAGAGTGACCAGATTTAAAAGAGGGCAGGGAATCTGCAGCTGTAACTGTTGTGATGAAGAGGGAATTTCACTAGGTTCCTCATATATACAAATGACACTTGCTGGAATTTCCTTTTCTATACAACTGTTAAAGATACAGGAGCCCTATCCTCTTTTTCATATGGTCACCCTAAACTATGTATACTATGGTTTTAATCAGTATTTTATGTATTTTATACTTCCTGCTGTTCCCCACTCAATCAAAATGGAGAGGTGGGTAAGAAATAAATGTATTATTGATAATAATAATAATAATAATAATAATAATAATAATAATAATAATATAGCTGCAATATATTCCTCCTGCTCTGGCATGATGAAAGAATTAGATCCCATCCCATTCTGGAACCCATATACTTTGCGTACTTGTCTGCCCATAAAAGGCCTTAAAATGGAAGAGCCTGAAAGTTTTTTAAAAAGGGGGGGAGTGTAATTACACCTGCTCTCTCTCTCTCTCTCTCTCTCTCTCCCTTTTAAGATGCCTTCCCATTCTGCTGTTTCATTTCAATTTTTAGTACCATTTAAAATGGCAGGGTGTTTAATTGATATGCCTGGAAATGCCAGCTACTGGTGGAATGTGTCTTCTCTGTGGGGAATGTCCACCTGCTGAAATTCCCTTTTCTATGCAACTGTTAAAGACACAGGAGCCCTGTCCTCCTTTTCATATGGTCACCCTATGTATGTTGTCTCTGTGTGTACTGTGTCTTTGTGTGTTTTATGTAAATGGTTTCTAAACTTTGTGTACTGTATTTTTAAATAGTTTTTAAACTTTGTAAACTACCCAGAGAGCTTTCGCTATGGGGCGGATTAGAAATATAAATGCTACTACTACTACTACTAATAATAATGACCATCCCAGACACTGTGTATACAGGGAACGCTTATCAAATCTGCAGATGACACAAAATTGGGTGGGATAGCTAATACCCTGGAAGACAGAAAAAAACTTCAAAGTGATCTTGATAGGCTGGAGTGCTGGGCTGAAAACAACAGAATAAAATTTAATAGGGATAAATGCCAAGTTCTACATTTAGGAAATAGAAACCAAATGCACAGTTACAGGATGGGGGATACTTGGCTCAGCAATACTACAAATGAGAAGGATCTTGGAATTGTTGTAGATCGCAAGCTAAATATGAGCCAACAGTGCGATATGGCTGCAAGAAAGGCAAATGCTATTTTGGGCTGCATTAATAGAAATATAGCTTCCAAATCATGGGAGGTACTGGTTCCTCTCTATTCAGCCCTGGTTAGGCCTCATCTAGAATATTGCATCCAGTTCTGGGCTCCACAATTCAAGAAGGACGCAGACAAGCTGGAGCGTGTTCAGAGGAGAGCAACCAGGATGATCAGGGGTCTGGAAACAAAGCCCTATGAAGAGAGATTGAAAGAACTGGGCATGTTTAGCCTGGAGAAGAGAAGATTGAGGGGAGACATGATAGCACTCTTCCAATACTTAAAAGGTTGTCACACAGAGGAGGGCCAGGATCTCTTCTCGATCCTCCCAGAGTGCAGGACACGGAATAACGGGCTCAAGTTAAAGGAAACCAGATTCCAGCTGGACATCAGGAAAAACTTCCTGACTGTTAGAGCAGGACGACAATGGAATCAGTTACCTAGGGAGGTTGTGGGCTCTCCCACACTAGAGGCCTTCAAGAGGCAGCTGGACAACCATCTGTCAGGGATGCTTTAGGCTGGATTCCTGCATTGAGCAGGGGGTTGGACTCGATGGCCTTGTAGGCCCCTTCCAACTCTGCTTTTCTATGATTCTATCATTCTACTCAGTGGTAGACTCTGGTCTAGCCAAAGACTATGCAAAAGTAAATAATAACCTCTTGTGTCCTACCATCTCAAACAGATAAGAAGCTAACAGCATAAAATGAACAGACCCAACTGGACGTCTAGGCCCAGAAGGAACAATCTGTTGTTCACCACTAACTCCTCCAAATAGCAATTGCCTTCCACATTTCCATTACAGGTTGTTGTAAGGATTGCAATAGGATAATAGGTGTGAAGTGCAACACAGATGGCCCGTAGCTAGACTTAAAGGTTATCCCTGGATCATCCAGGGGTCAAACCTGTTCATCTAGGTGACACACAGGGGATCCAGTGCTCAGGCAGGGGCGAACCCTGGATGATCCCAGGATAAACCTTAGGTCTAGCTGTGGCCATGGTCTTTTCCTGCTGCTGCTGCTGCTGCTGCTGGTGGTTATTTTGGGCTGAGTACATGAAATGTGGAGGGGTGAGAAGCAGGGCTGTGTTGGAAAATAGAAGAGCCCTGCTGGGTCAGAGGATGGATTCATCTAGCCCAGCAACTCATTTCCAACAGTGGCCAGCTGGATACTACCAGGAAGCCAAGACGTATACCACAAATAGAATGCCCCCACCCCCATTTTGTCCCCAAACAGTTGATATTCTGAGGTATACTGCCTCTGAGCTTGGAAGTTCCATTAAGCTGTCATGAGCAGAGAGAGCAATTCTGTGGTCCCTGGTCAGGCATATCAGGGATCTTAGGATGGTTTGGGAAATCACTTCTCAGCTTGGAGACAGCACTCTGACTTCGGAAGGTGGAGTCGGAAATCTGCTCCCCCAATCCCTGTCCCCTCACAGCCAGCGTGAAGACAACCTTGCTGGCTGCAGGTCAGAGAATCAACCTTGAAGAGGGGAAAAAGGGGGGTGCACCAGTGGGCAGGGAGGGGAGGAGCCTGGAGGGACCAGGATACGTTTTATCCAGACCCTCTTGCACCCTCCTTCCTCCAAAGTGCCTTCTTTAGAAGGGCTGACAAAACCCATTTACTGAAAATAAAGGATGCAGAAGCAAAGACCATCTCCCACTTCTCCCAGCCCTGCTAGCTTCAGCCTGGCAGGCCATAGGGATCTTGGAAGCCTCCGAGTTCAGGGCTTCCGAGCGGCAAGGGTGCAGTCCATAGGATTGCACCCTAATTGATGCTGATAGTCCCTGCCCTCCCTAAATGTGGCCAAGGCCCTTTAAAGCCACCTATGCCAATAGTCATCACCCCACCTTGTGGGAGCCCATTCCAGAAGTTAATTATAAGAGAGCTATTTGCTAGGGGTTTTGTACGTGTGCTCCTATAGATCACTCCTTTTAAGTCAGGAAAGGCCTGCTTTTCATTGCAAGTGATTTGTAAGGAAGGAGATATCACTCCATGCCACTGCTTGCATTTTTATGATGCTTTATTTTTACAAGCGTAAACATCATTAAGACTGTGCCTTGCTCTCAAGATAATACTGCCAAAGAGGGCTGCGTATTATTGCGCATTACAAATCATTCATCCAATAAAAAAATCTTTGCAATTACAAGCACGGGGGGGGGGGGGGGAGATGGACCCAAAGGGCAGTAAAGATCTTTTCGTTATTATTGAAATAAATAGGAATTGAATGACATCTGCGCCATACTGCAAAGATGTAGAACTATGTGTAGATTTGTACTAAATACTTAGCAGAAAATGTTTCAAAGTGAACCGTTGCAGATGAATTTTTGTCCATCATGCGTGACTTCCATTTTGCCTGGGGCAGTGTTTATGGGATCCAAACGGAGCTACCCACTTTCTGAGGTCTTCATCAGAGACTTCTTCTTGCCATCAACAATAAGATGGATGGAGACCAGGGGAGGGCCCTTCTAAGTAGCCACACCGAGGCTCTGGAATTCTCTCCCCAGAGATGATCGGGGCGGGGGGGGGGGCATTCAGGCATCGCCACCCCAAAAAGGAACACATCACCCAAAAAGAGTTTTTTAAAAAAGGACGCAGATTTGCAGAAAATGTCAAATGCTCATTTATATGCATAGATACCAATTTGGAAAGAATTACTATCCATGAAATAGAAATTCAATACTTCTCTCTCTAGTGGTGGAAGTGGGTCTGTGACCTCTGTGTCTACTCAGTCTGCTGCAGTCCAAGTTCTGCTAACTGTTGATGGGCAACTTCAAGTTCCCTGCTCTCCTTTCTAATGGGTCTTCTTCTTTCAATAGGACTTGCTCCCATCAGCCTTTCAAAAAGAGTATGCCTTCAAATAGAGGACTGTCCTCTGAGGACACATGACCACTCTAGATAGTTACCTGGTACTTACACCTTTTCTTCTGGCAGCAAGCTAAAGCGATCAAGCATTAAAGGGAAAGAGTATAAGAAATCTTTTAGGTCCCCACTTTGTAGCTCTTTTATTTTATTTCCTCCTTTTCTAGATCCCCACTTCTTCTACTCCCTTCCTCCTTAAGGCCTCCCTCCCAAGTAGAAATTGATGACTCTTTTAGGTCAATTTCAATTTCTTCTACATTTTTCATATATCAACCATTGATGAATAACTGTGTGAATTTTGGTAACTTCTGATTAAAAAAAAGTAAACCAAACAAAATCCCCACTCATCTGCATCAGCCCAATTTGTTAAATTGAATTATTCCCAGAGTGGAAAGGACCATGTTGTACCTCCCTGCCATATAGCTGATAAAGACGCAGTTAAAAAAAAGAGGTGGCAACTCTTAACTCAGCTCTATAAATATGGTTGATAATACATAGGCACTCAAACCCAAGGTAAGCAATCAAAGCCTTATGCCAGGATAGATGAATCTGCAAATTTATCTATCACTTGGATTCAATAATAAATAAATACATCTCAAGTTCTTTATGCCCCATTTACGAATTTGCAGATTCTGTTAAGTTATAACTCCTCAGCTTTGAACTGAATGAAATGTCCACCCATTCTTATGTTGCAGCTCTGTTATGACCTCTGAAAATTTAAATTGCTCTATCCTCTGGTTTCTTGAGGTCTCACCAGACATTGCCCAGAGAACATTCCAATAATGAGATTCTCAGAATGTTGAATTCTGCAACCAATGGGTGGAGTCATTCTTGGACATTCTTAAAACAGACCCATTGAAATCAGTTGGATTTAAGTTAGTCATGACCAACTTAGGTCCCAGGGATTTCAACGGGTCTACTCTAACCATGACTAAATCTGGATACAAGCATATAAAATACGGCAGAAGCTCAAGATCTACTTTGGTCCTGTGGCAGTTGGTGTGCAACGTACAAAGAGGGGAAAAGAAAATAAATGCTCAAGTTAAGGAAGATATTGATTGATTATTAACTATGCACCATTACAAAGGCGTCTATATGTGTACAGTTTTCTCACATGACCTGGTCTATCACATGACCTGCTTGCCTGTCCCACTTGCCTGTTTCAGGATTTCATGATAGTAACTGAATTGTGTAGTACTCTAAGCACTGCTGGTGACTGCTTCTTTATCTTTAAGATGGATGTGTATGCTTAGGATTAGAGCCTGCCCTACCATGAGGCAGAGTGAGGCAGTCACCTCAGGCAGAAGAAACTGCAAGGTGACAACATGGCTCTGGAGGAGAAAGCTGTTGACGACGCAGCCTGACCTGTACCCCTAAGCTAGCCTGCGACCTTCAAGTGTGGTAGAGAATACTGCCAGTGTTGAAGGAAGTTTAATCTAGGGCAGTGCACGGACCCCCCAATCCGCTCTGGATCCAAATCCACAACTTCCAGATTGGGACAGCTCCACCCTGTGTTGATCCGCCTATGCTCCGCTCTGCTGTGGGGCTCCGGATCCGGATCGGAGCTCCGTGTTCCCCCCAGAGACTTGCATTGAAAATCAAATGCCTATAACTTTTTTTCTTTTAACGTTAGAAACTAGGGATGTGCTCCGCCCCGATTAGAAGCGGAGAATCAGAAGCGAATTGGCCTGCTCCGCCTTGTCCACAGGCAGAGTAGAAGTGGACCGGGGACTCGTAGAAGCATGGTGAAGAGAAGCGGCCATACGTGGAGCGCTTCTCTTTTCGTGGACCGATCCGATCGCCATTTTGAAAAATTTCGCCCATAGGATTGCATTGCGGAAAAGAATAGGGGATAACTGTGTTGTTTTTTAAGCTATCTTTCTGAAACTTCTTGTGCATAGAGAGTCGTGGCTGGGGGTCATTTTGCGCCTACTCTCAGCTCTCTGTGTACTGCGGTTCACTTGCTAGAATTTTTGGAAAAATCGGGTAAAACAGCGGGAAAATACCTTTTTCGAAGGGCTGAGGGGCAGAGTCAACTCCGGTCATGATCACATGATCCCAAAGTTGGAGTCGGGGATAGGCAAAATGGGTAACTTGGGATTCTGGGAACTTCTCTTTCTTAGTCTGAACGGACTTTTCCCAGTGTTTTTTAAAACAGTAGCCCCACCAAATGCACAAACACAACCTGAAATCATATACTAAGCCAATAATAAGAGATAGAAAAAGCACAGCACTGCTACCCACCCTAACTTTGGGGAACAACTGAATAGATGTGGTGCAAGGGGATGAGCTCCCCTAGGGCATGTGGACATGCCCAGTGCACTCTCCTGTCCTTGGAGGGCCATCAGAACCCTCCAAAGGTAAATCACTGGAGAGAATACCTATCATGAGTTGAAGTGTTCGTTTGCTTCTTAAAGCCTGGTACCTAGACAGGACCAGTCAAATTGGCAGATGATTCCCCCTCCCCTTGGGCACGTCCACTCCCCTCTTACTGGTAAAAGACAGATATAGCCTTTTTTAAAAAAATCTTCTTGTTATTTATTCAGCAACACTGCTGCTTTTCATTCCACCCCTCCTTTGTTTATTTATTTATTTATTTATTTATTTATTTATTTATTCATTCCATTTTATATGCGTTACTGGCTTTGAAACTATCCTTGGCTCACTTCCTTGTGCCCCCAGAAATGTCTGCTGCCTGCCTGCCTTCCCTCCCTCCTCCCCTGCCCACCTCGCAGGGATGGTTTTTGTGTGTCTTGCTTTGACTCAGGGGAGAAGTCCTTCCTGTGCTCAAGTTCCAAATCAATTTTTCAAGTGTGGAAGAAGATTCATATTTAGGTTTATCTCTACTCCCCAATTCATGGCATGTTGGGATTTCCTTTGAAATGGGCCCATTGAGCTGTCTGCAGATACTGGGGTGTCCGACTTTCATAAATTCCCCAAAAATCTGGGGATGATGGGATTGGCTTGAAGCTTGGCATCCATGTGGACACATGGGTAAGCTGTCATGGGACCGAAGGTGAGGTTTCTGACATGCAAATTGACGTAGTTGTAAAATGGGACTTGATTTGGGGTAAGTTAAAAGGTTAGAGCCCCGCCAACAATCGGGGGATGATGGGATTGCCTTGAGTCTTGGCGTGCATATGTATCCCTGGATAAGCTATCATGGTGCCGAATTTGAGGTTTCTAACATGCAAATTGATGGAGCTATAGAAACAGGTGTGAATGGGGTGCCCAATTTTCAAAAATTCCCCAAAAATCTGGGGATGATGGGATTGGCTTGAAACTTGGTGTCCATGTGGACACATGAATTAGCTGTCATGGTACCAAAGGTGAGGTTTCTGACATGCAAATTGACATAGTTGTAAAATGGGACTTTATTTGGGGTGAATTAAAAGGTTTAAGCCCCATCAAAAATCAGGGGATGATGGGATTGCCTTGAGTCTTGGCATGCAATGTGTATCCCTGGATAAGCTATCATGGTGCCGAGTTTGAGGTTTCTAACGTGCAAATTGACGGAGCTATCGGGGTGCCCGATTTTCAAAAATTCCCCAAAAATCTGGGGATGATGGGATTGGCTTGAAACTTGGCATGCATGTGTATACGTCCATGAGTTGTCATGGTGCCAAACGTGAGGTTTCTAACGTTAACAGAATAAAAGTTGTATACCTTTTTAGCTTTCAATGCAAGCCTATGGGGGGAAACGGAGCTCCGATCTGGATCCAGAGCTCCGCAGCGGAGCGGAGCGGACATAGGTGGAGCAGGGGCAGAGCGGAGTGGCCCGATCCACACATTGCGGATCTGGAAGAGAAGCGGAGCGGGGGGTCCGTGCACACCCCTATTAGAAACCTCAAAATCGGCACCATGAGAGCTTATACTTGTATGCACATTCATGCCCAGGTTGAAGCAAATCTGAGCATCCGGAGCCAGGTAGGCCCCCCTCCCCCCACCACTTACCTGCCTCCGTCGCGGTCCGGAGGCGGCTTCAACTGAGGCCCAGGCCTCAAACAGGAAGACCAGGCCACGGCTGCAGCCTGGTCTTCCAGTCTGAGGCCTGGGCCTCAGTTGAAGCAGCCGCTGGATCATGACGAAGGCAGGTAAGCCTCCCCCTCCTACCCCCTTACATAGCTCTGTTGCCATCGCTGCATGGACTGTGCCGCTGCCAGGTAAGTCCCCCTCCCATCACACTTACCTTTTTATTCGGAGCTCCGGATCAAGGTGAAGGATCCGCTTCGTCTCAAACCGCTTCGTCTCGATCTGCAGCTCCCCCAACCCAATCCATCTCCGCCTTTGTCAGAGGCAAATCAGGCCGCTCCACTAGCAAAGCGGAGCACAGCCCTAGTTTAAACTGCCAGACCAGTTGGGTTTTGGACCTGGAATGGGAGGAGGCGCTATCTTGTCCACCCCATGTCTCTTGTCCACCTCAGGCAGCAAAATGTCTTAGGATCAATCCAAAACATACCAGTTTAACAGCTTGGTGGATTATTACAGCCTCGGCTGCACGATCACTTCCTTAATAAAAGTGAAAACGTGGACTACGATTTAAATTGCCCTGTTCCAATTCCAAGTTCTTTTTTTTAAAAAAAATGCTGAATAAGGTTTGCAATGCTCATAACTTGATGGGACATTACTGCCGATGACAGTTGTTCATTTGGTACACAAACATTTACATAATTATTACTGCTGCAAAACCAAATTATGTGCTGACAGCTGAGAACGATTGCCCAAAATGCAGTGATGTCTATTACTGGTATTATTATTTTTTTTAAAAAAACCAAATTATTATTTTGAATCTACTACATGGCATCAAACATCAGTCTTATGTTGCATCAAGGACAGCCCTCATTGACTAGACATAAAATGCGACTCTTTTTGCAGTGCAAAAAAAATACACACATTTTTTGCAAGCCCTTTTCTTAAAATGATGTGGGTTTTTTTTAAACATTATTTCCCCAAATATACCCATTTTTGTATGCATAGTTGAGAACTCCATTGCAAAATTCAGAGAAGTGCGAATCTCAGAGGATAACAGAGCTTTAGTTTGCAGAATGTTTCAAAAGTGCGTAATTAGGTATGTTCACATTAAAATGTGAACTGAGCAAATTCCTCCCCTATTCCTAGCTGGGTCACATGCTTGTGACATGGAGGGAACTTCTAGGAAGCCATGTGAAATACATGAATTGAATCCATAACGATCCCTGTGAATCCAAAGCACCCATTCATAAAGCAGGTATCCATAGTGACCTTGCTAACTTCCAATAATTTTCTCTTCAGGGTGAGTTGAACTAGTGGACAGTGTATGTTTTGGACCATTCCATCACTTCTGACTCAGAACCGTAGCAGAATTATTCAGTCTCAATAGAGCCTGCCTTTCTTTCTGCCTGTTCTTGGTTTTCCTTCCTTCCAATTAGGAACGCAGGGCCAGATTTAGGGCCAAGCTTAGCTGGCACTGAGCTTAGGGCTATTTGTTACAGGCTATCTGTGCATCTAGCTACTCAACAGTTGAAAGAAACAGGACAACAGTTCATGTTCCCTTGTAAACCTGGCAATACTAGGGTGACCATATGGAAAGGAGGACAGGGCTCCTGTAACTTTATCAGATGTATTGAAAAGGGAAATTCAGCAGGTATTATTTGTACGCATGCAGCACGGGTGAAATTCCCTCTTCATCACAACAGTTACTGCTGAAGGAGCCCTGCCCTCTTTTGTATCTGGTCATGCCAGGCAGGGATCCTGCAGGTTTAACTGTTGTGATGAAGAGGGAATTTCACCAGGTGCTGCATGCATACAAGTGACACCTGCTGAAATTCCCTTTTCAATACAATGGTTAAAGATACAGAAGCCTTGTTTTCCTTTCCATATGGCCACCCTAGGCAAAAAACTCACTTCCATGGTCAACATTGTAAACATCTTCTTTTTCAATTTACTGGAAAACTTACAACGCCTGTGCCTGCTCAACCAATGATGTGTATGTGAATGATTGCGATATGTCCGATATCATAAAAGCAATCACACATCATGAGTAGTAAGTATCAAACTCACATTGGCAGAATATTTTACTGTGTGGTTTTGTTGTTAGCAACAACATGGAAAACAGAATGCTTGAAGTAAAATGTGTCAGAAATTGAGTCATGAATATCCTAGAATGTGTTGGACGGCCTTTGTAGGATGTCACAGAACCTTCCAGACTTTCTTAGAGCTACATTTTCCTAGAACATCCTAGAATGTTCTCAGTTGAGTTTTATTGTGCAGCTGTAAAAATGTACTAGTACCACTCTTTACAAATGGAGTGGGGAGCTAAACTTCTCACTGGGAATACCATTTGCTCTAGGGCTGATCTTGTAGGCAGAGCTGGTTCCAGGTATGAGGGGTGGGCCTGGAGAAAAAGCCCTCTGGGGGCCCTTTTCTCCATTGGTAGGCCCTGTGTGATGGTGGTGGGAGTAGCATCAGGCAACAGTAGAACTCTGAGCTGCTCCAGGCTAGCTGGGTCTAGCTGCCATTTTAATTTCTGATAAGACCCCTGACCCACATTATGTAAGGGCATTGTGGGAAGTTAAAATGACAGCTGCATGGTACTGCTTCTTTCTTTCTTTCTTTCTTTCTTAGGAGGAGGGCTTTCTCCGCTGTGGCACCCCGGTTGTGGAATGAGCTCCCCAGAGAGGTCTGCCTGGCGCCTACACTGTACTCCTTTCATCGCCAGCTGAAGACCTTTTTATTCTCTCAGTATTTCAACACTTAATTTTAACTTAAATTTAAATTTTACTGTTTTAACTCTGTATTTTAACTTTATATCAATTTTGCTGTGTGGTTTTATCCTGGTTGTGCTTTTTATACTGTATTTTGTATTTGCGCTTTTAACCTGTTGGTTGTTTTATGATGGTTTTAATTTTTGTGAACCGCCCAGAGAGCTTCGGCTATTGGGCGGTATAAAAATGTAAATAAATAAATTCTTTCTTTCTTTCTTTCTTTCTTTCTTTCTTTCTTTCTTTCTTTCTTTCTTAAATTTATATACCGCCCCATAGCTGAAGCTCTCTGGGCGGTTTACAAAAGTTAGCAGTCTGGCTGGGAAAAATGGGAGGTAGGGTAAATATCAATGGTGGGTCCTGGAAGGATGTTATGGCCCCGGCAATTGCCCAAGAGTGCCGGGCAGTTGGCCCGGCTGCAGGAATCTGCCAATGACCACAGAAGCAGAATGGCTAGTTTCTACTCTCACACACTGAAAGTATACCTTTCATTCCAGCTGTAAGAGTGAGGTGTACAAAATTATACATGATGTGGAGAATGTAGATAGGGAGACATTTTTCTCCTCCCATAATACTAGAACCCGGCCTCATCCTATGAAGCTGATTGGTGGGAGATTCAGGACAATAAAAGGAAGTACTTCTTCACACAGTGCACAGTTAAACTCTGGAATTCACTAACAAGATGTGGTGATGGCCACCAATTTGGAGGGCTTTAAAAGGGGGTTGGATAAATTCCTGGAGGAGAAGGCTGTCAATGGCTACTAGCCCTGATGACTATGTGCTACCTCCAGTATCTGATGCAGTAAGCCTATATGCACTAGTTGTTGGGGAACATGGGTGGGAGGGTGCTGTTGCTCCGTGTCCTGCTTTGTTGGCCCCTGGCTGGCAGCTGGCTGGCCTCTGTGTGAACAGAGTGCTGGACTAGATGGACCCTCGGTCTGATCCAGCATGGAACTCCTTACCTTCTTAAGTCTACATCCAGGTCTTTTTAAAACAGAAGAAAACTGTTCCTCATCTTATCAACTGTTTGGGGGTGAGTAGGGAAACCAGACTGTTTCAAGCTCCTGCTGCTTGACTAAGTACTGTCAATTATCGCGTTAAATAATAATACATCACAATCTACAACAGCATCACAAAGAACCATATGAGGCCATTCAAATAAACAGGGATGGTGCATGATTTGCCTGGGTCTAATTAAGATGACAAGAGAATGTGAGACTTAAGAGGCTCCCGTCGGAGAGAATGATGACACCTGTTAAGGAAGCGCTGAACCTCTGTTTTCCCAAAGAGCAAAGAACAAAGGTAATTCGAGCCAATAAGTGGTACAGAACGCTGCAGTGTGCCACCGGGAAGCCAGGAGCCATTTATCATGAGATACTTACTGCTGTTAAATGACATGAGACAGGCACATTCAGAGTGATATAAAAAGCTTTAAAAGAGGCAAAACGGACGTGAGGGAATCATTCACCCACCGAAGCCTTCTGTCAGGTGGTAAAAGGGAAACTTGCACTTAACCACGTTGCAGGGTTTTTTTCTTTTCTTTTTTCATGATCCCCAAGGAATATGTTTTCCAAGAGGATGTCAACTTATGGAAGGCTTCAATAGAGGATATACGTTTCATTAAAAGTTGCAGAAAGCCCTGCTTGCAAAGAGGGATGGATGAATCTCAGTTTCTCATTTTTCCAAACCTTGGTTCAGCCTATCCTGTTTCCATATCAGTTTGTTTTAAAATTGTCTGAAGACAAGAATTCATATGGAGTTTTGTGTATATTTCTCCAAATATGTGGGGTTTTTTTGGTATCCAGTTACATTTATACACATTTTGCAAGCAGTTCCTCTTCATACGTTGCTCTTCCGTATGCCCCACCATGGCCTGTACTAATATATGCATTGTTGTGCATACATTTCCCTAATGTGCACATTTTTGTATGCCTTTTTTGTCCAGAGAATTGCACTGCAAAACTCAGAGAATTTTTTATGGATAATTACAAAAGGCTAGCTGCATCCCAGTTTGCATATTGATTCAGGAAGTGCAAATTTGGTAAGTTCATATCAAAATCTTAACTGAACAGAATTCTTCCCCGTCCCTACTTGCAGGATTCTCGAAAACGACTGGCTGACCACTGTTGGAGACAGGATAGTAGACTAGTTGGACTCCTGGTCTGATAAAAAAAGGCTCTTCTTAAGTTTTCTGGGATGGTACAGTCCTCTGATATGGATGTACCATTTCAGTTTTCTTAATGGGAAGGTTTTCTTGAAAAGATTATTTTTGACAAGGATGCTTTTTCTCTTTTCCTTTACACTACAATATGGTTTTGTTTTCTTTTTCTTTTTTTTATCATGGGAGTGCTTTGAAACCAACAACCCCTATGCACAAGGTCCAGTTGCAAAACAGAACTTAAAACACTGATAATGAACTTCTCTTTGCATTGACCCTTATTTATTCATTGTTTATTGATTTTATTTACTGACTTAACTGCTAGAGAGCCATCAAGATGGTGTTCAAGCAGTAAAACATTGCAATAATAAAACAAGAAAATTAAAAACACTAAAAACATTAAAACTGCTCTAGTCCGTCCCAGCCATTTTAATGCCCGGCATGATATTCTAGAAAACATTTTGTGCTTTATATAGTTGCCTCCATCTTCCTTCACAGCCTTCGTATAATCCCTGCTGCTCCTACTATTATGTCTTCAGCCAGGTCTGCTTTACAATGTTCATATCAGAGCTGATTTATAAGTTTAGAAAAAGCAAGTGGTACCAGATAGCTGGTGCAGGGAGGTCTGAGCATATAACACCGATTCTGGCCCGCTTGCATTGGCTGCCTATACGTTTCTGAGACCAATTCAAGGTGCTGGTTTTAACCTATAAAGCCCTACGTGGCTTGGGACTGCAATACCGGATGGAACGCCTCTCCCAACATGAACCTGCCTGTACATGGCACTCAACATCTAAGGTCCTCCTCCGAGTGCCTACTCCAAGGGAAGCTCGGAGAGGGCTGTAGGGGAAATTGTTATCCCTCTCTGGCACACATTCAGTATTGGCATACCATGCTGAGATGTGCTGGAACACAAGGATAACACTTTTAAGATAAAGCCTTGTTAAGAAACATCTTGGCACTTGCTGGTCATGCCTTGGAATGTGCTGACGCAAGAACCACAGAATACAACACAGTATTGAAGGCACTATGCTATGATCACGTATTTCCTTAACCCTTATATGGTATATTCATGCTGAACATACACTAACCAATGCCTTCTGTTCACGAGGTAATCATGCATTTAACATGCTGTACTTAACAACCAATCATAGCTTGTAAACAAGAAATGTAACCACTTAGTTCTTAATAAAAACCAGGACGAGGCCGCCTGTTTGGGATGCCTCATCTTCATGCAGTTGGACTCCTTGCCAGTTATTTACCACATCTGGCCTTTTCGGTGGTGGCCCCCCGGCTATGGAATGATCTCCCCGATGAGGTTTGCCTGGCGCCAACATTGTTATCTTTCAGGCGCCAGTTCAAGACTTTCCTCTTCTCCCAGGCATTTAACAGCATTGAACGCTAAGTTTGTTTTTTAATGGACCCCAGAATTGTTGTTTTAAATGGATGCTGCTGTTTTTATACTGTTGTTTTTATGTCTCTGATGGTTTTTAAATTTTGTGTACCTTTAATGTTTACTGGTTTTAGCTTTTGTGAACTGCCCAGAAAGCTTTGGCTGTGGGGCAGTATAAAAGAAATGTAATTAAATAATAAATAAATACATAAAATCTTTGTGGGCTATACCACTTCAAATGTCTAGAGGTGGGTGATAAATGTTTGAATGCTTTCTCCATGTAAAAAACAAACCCATCCACCTTGTACACAGAAAACTAGCACAGCAAAGAGAAGGATAGACTACAACCCTTCATCTTGACATGTTCATTTTTGATATGCAGGGAATTTTTGAAGTGGGGAAGTGTTCAGTCTTGAGAACCTTCCTCCTGCAATCTGAAGTGGTACAGTCCTGGAAGACCTGTGCTGTATGTTTTCCCCACTGAACGCATAAACAATACTGGAGCAGGCTCCTTGAAGTAGGGGAGAGATGGATGGGAGTGAGTGACGCCTGAATGGTCTAAACCAGCATCACTCTCATCAGCACCACCCATCATGGGCAGTTATCATGGATTGTGTGAGGTATCATCCAGAATATCTGGAAGGCAGAGAGTTGCCCACCCATGGTCTAAACAAAGACAAGGAAGTCTAGTCTGGGAGAAAAAGCTGTATACACAACAGTGGGGACTGGTACTGTGAGGACAGCAATGAAGCTCAGAGGGAACAGGAAAGCCTGGGGGTGGTAGTGGTGGCAGGTGCCACCACTGCAGTGGAGGCTTCTGGCTCCAATGTCCATCAGGTGGTCAATCCACTCTGGTTTTAAGCTAGAGCCAGTCAGAACTCTAAATGAGCTCTCCAAGGTTCAGAATCCTACCTCCAAAATAGGTTTAGCACCTTGTAGAGCTTCTTTAGAGTTCCGACTAGTTCTGACCGAAACCTGCGCCACTAACATCAGAGCCACCAGTCTTTACTGCATCATTGACCCTGCTAATTGAAAAGTCCCCACACTTCGAACCTGGGAACCCTGGGTCCACAGCACCACTGATCATGATGTCATGTTAACTTGCATCAGAAGTTATCCACAGCCAACTTGGTTGATCATAGAATCATAGAATCATAGAACAGTAGAGTTGGAAGGGGCCTACAAAGCCATCGAGTCCAACCCCCTGCTCAATGCAGGAATCCACCCTAAAGCATCCCTGACAGATGGTTGTCCAGCTGCCTCTTGAAGGCCTATAGTGTGGGAGAGGCCACAACCTCACCAGGCAACTGATTCCATTGTCATACTGCTCTAACAGTCAGGAAGTTTTTCTTGATGTCCAGCTGGAATCTGGCTTCCTTTAACTTGAGCCCGTTATTCCGTGTCCTGCACTCTGGGAGGATCGAGAAGAGATCCTGGCCCTCCTCTGTGTGCCAACCTTTCAAGTATTTGAAGAGTGCTATCTTGTCTCCCCTCAATCTTCTCTTCTCCAGGCTAAACATGCCCAGTTCTTTCAGTCTCTCTTCATAGGGCTTTGTTTCCAGACCCCTGATCATCCTGGTTGTCCTCCTCTGAACATGTTCCAGCTTGTCTGCATCCTTCTTGAATTGTGGAGCCCAGAACTGGACGCAATACTCTAGATGAGGCTTAACCAGGGCCAAATAGAGAGGAGCCAGTACCTCACGTGAGTATGCTCACACCTTTACAATCATCTCTTTCCATCTGACTACTAAGTCCTTGAGACAAGCCACATGGGATGCCCATTGCATTTGTTTATGAGCTCCCCCCAGGTTCTGGCTTTACAAGTGGTCAAGCACTGGGCTGTCGAGAGCTGGACAATGGATGCCATTTCCACTGGCTATTTATTTATTGCATTTATATCCTGCCTTTTTCCCTCCAAGGAACCCAAGGCGGCGTACATCCTCCTCCTCTCCACGTTATCCTCACAACAACAACCTTGTGAGGTAGATTGAGCTGAGAGTCTTTGACTGGCCCATGGCCGAGTGGGGACTAGAACCCGAATCTCTCGACTCCCAGTCCAACACTTTACTCACTAGACCACACTGATTCAAATCATCTCACAAAGGACATTCCCCACAGAGAAGACACATTCCACCAGTAGCTGGCATTTCCAGGCATATCAATTAAACACCCTGCCATTTTAAATGGTACTAAAAATTGAAATGAAACAGCAGAATGGGAAGGCATCTTAAAAGGGAGAGAGAGAGAGAGAGAGAGAGAGAGAGAGAGAGAGAGAGAGAGAGAGAGAGAGAGCAGGTGCAATTACACTCCCCCCCTTTTTAAAAAACTTTCAGGCTCTTCCATTTTAAGGCCTTTTATGGGCAGACAAGTACGCAAAGTATATGGGTTCCAGAATGGGATGGGATCTAATTCTTTCATCATGCCAGAGCGGGAGGAATAATACACTTTACAGGCACCAGCTGTTGGCAATCGCTCTTCCTGAAACCCTTTCAGACAGCGGCTATGAGATGGGGTGGACACTTCCTTGGTTGCAAGGAATGGATGGAGCTGAGCAGGATCAGAATGAAAGGGGTGCGGATACGACAAAGAGAACACCTCTCGCCTTCCAGAATTGGGAGAAGAGGAAATGCAATTTGCCTAACAAGCCACCAGCTCCCTTTTCGCTTATTAATTAGTTTATTTAAAATGTGTTCTGTTTTATTGCCCTACTCACAGGGGCAGGCAGAGTTCAGGCTTGTGCAGTAGGCTTCATTATTTTTAATAGAGCCCTGAGATTCATTAACAGGAGCCAGGCACAAGAACAGAGCCAAGCACAAAGACAATAATTAGACAACAGGAGACAACAGGAGCCAGGCGCAAAAACTGGGCCCAACTACCTGTTGCTTTAAACATGTAGGTAGCAGCAGCTACTTCCTTTCTTTTCTTTCCTACTCTGAAGTAAGCATAGGGGACTCCATTCCAAACCTAGTGTGAGGGCTAGAAGAGCTTTGACCTTTCGCCTTCTGCTGTGGTTCTGATCCAAATCAGGCCCCTGCCCCTCTAAGCCTGCAATTTTCATTGCCTCAATGTGATCCACAATGCCGGATCCAGATTTGCTCCCCAACCACATGGTATGGTCTCAATCTGAATCAGGTCCCCTGCCCTTACTTTAGAATAAAAGAGAGAGAGAGAACATATTGGTGCTAGCTGTGCCTTTACAGTAATGTATAGATTGCCCCATAGTGACTTGCGGATGTGGGAAGACACAATTACACCCCCAGAAACAGGACAGACTCTACCTAAGAATTGTCCTGCTCTTATCAGAAATGGACAGACTCTGGCTCCGTCGGATGCTTGCCAACTGCTGTCGCCGACTACCCACACTCACGGCACTGCGCGAGCTTCTTTGTGGCTCACTGAGCACCTGACAAAGGTGTGAGCCCGCCTGCCCTCAGCTGGAGCTTCCGTTGTTGCACACAACGGCAGCTCCAGAAATTACGTATTTCCTACCTCGCGTAAATGGCAGCCACAAAGCCTTCATTTAGGCAACTTGGGAAAGTCGTGTGTAACAATGGAGGCTCCAGAAATTGCGTATTTCCCAAGTTTCGTAAATGGCGGCCGTAAAGTCCCCATTTGTACAAGATTAAAGGCACAAATGCTCTGTTCACACCTTTAATCTTGGGAAAATGGGGCCTTTATGGCCACCATTTATGCAAGGTAGGAAATATGTAATTTCTGGAGGCTCGATCGTTGTGCACAATGGAGGCTCTAGATGAGGGCGGATGGCAGCAACTAGGTGAGCCCCCCAAAGTTCCCTTTGGTGTGTGTCTCTTGTGTACAAAAAGACTAGTATGTTCATCATGCTCATTATTATTATTATTATTATTATTATTATTATTATTATTATTATTATTCATTACATTTGTATACCGCCCCATAGCCAAGGCTCTCTGGGTGGTTTACATAGGATAAAAACATTTAAAAACAATATACAAAAAATTAAAATCATAAAAACATACAATTTAAAACCACAAAAACATACAAAAACAAACCAAGGCTAATTATATATTGCTAAATGCCTGGGAGAAAAGTAAAGTCTTGACCTGGTGCCCAAATGTTGGCGCCAGGCGAGCCTCATTGGGGAGATCATTCCACAGTTGGGGGGCCACCACCGAGAAGGCCCTCTCCCTTGTTGCCATCCTCTGAGCTTCCCTCGGAGTAGGCACTCGGAGGAGGACCGTAGATGTTGAGCGCAGTGTATGGGTAGGTTCATGTCGGGAGAGGCGTTCCATCAGGTATTGTGGTCCCAAGCCATGTAAGGCTTTATAGGTTAAAACCAGCACCTTGAATTGGGCTTGGAAACTTACAGGCAGCCAATGCAAGCGGGCCAGAATCGGTGTTATGTGTTCGAACCTTCTGGTCCCTGTTATCACTCTGGCCGCTGCATTTTGCACAAGCTGCAGCTTCCGAACCGTCTTCAAAGGCAGCCCCACGTAGAGTGCATTACAGTAATCTAACTTGGAGGTTACCAGGGCGTAGACAACTGAAGCCAGGTTATCCCTGTCCAGATGGGGCATAGCTGGGCCACCAAATGAAGTTGGTAGAAGACACTCCATGCCACCGAGGCCACCTGAGCCTCAAGCGACAGAGATGGTTCTAGGAGAACCCCCAGGGTACGAACCTGCTCCTTCAGGAGGAGTGCAACCCCATCCAGTAGCAGAGGTTTCATTCTATTAGAAGCCTGGCTTGATTTGCTCTGCTATTTTATACTTCTGAATGCTGACTCATCTGTTTACAACTCAGTAAAGTTCGATAGTAAAATGAATAAATGTCAAGCACATCACTTTTTGGACTTTTGCTATTTGCTGTGGGTGGGGGTAATATCTTTTTTCAGGATCATGGTGGAGGAGAGAGTTAAGCCTCCATGTACTGTGGTCACAACCCAGACAGCTCTCCTGCACTTGGTTTTAATTCAAACAAACAAACAAACAAACAAACAAAAACATTGAACCCTGATATTACTGTGAGCAGGGCAGCACATTTAATGTCACATGTAGTTTAGACCCTTCCATCTTCCCTTTTCAAGGCTTCACATATCTGGTTCCTTCCATCTTTCCTCATAGGATTTGTTTTTCATATGCAAGGTTTTTCTTCTTCTCCCAATTCTATGGCTTTAGCTAGACCTAAGGTTTATCCCGGGATCATCCCAGGGTCATCCCTGTTCATGTAAAAGACACACAGGATATCCCGGGAGCAGGCAGGGACAACCCCGGGATGATCCCATGATAAACCTAAGGCGTATGATTCTGTGATTCATAGAATCATAGAATAGCAGAGTTGGAAGGGGCCTACAAGGCCATCGAGTCCAACCCCCTGCTCAATGTAGGAATCCACCCTAAAGCATCCCTGACAGATGGTTGTCCAGCTGCCTCTTGAAGGCCTCTAGTGTGGGAGAGTCCACAACCTCCCTAGGTAACTGATTCCATTGTCGTACTGCTCTAACAGTCAGGAAGTTTTTCCTGATGTCCAGCCGGAATCTGGCTTCCTTTATCTTGAGCCCATTATTCCGTGTCCTGCACTCTGGGAGGATCGAGAAGAGATCCTGGCCCTCCTCTGAGTGACAACCTTTTAAGTATTGGAAGAGTGCTATCATGTCTCCCCTCAATCTTCTCTTCTCCAGGCTAAACATGCCCAGTTCTTTCAGTCTCTCCTCATAGGGCTTTGTTTCCAGACCCCTGATCATCCTGGTTGCCCTCCTCTGAACACGCTCCAGCTTGTCTGGATCCTTCTATATGTTCATATTCTATATGTTCGTCTAGCCTGAGTATCTTGCAATTGTAAGTGCATGATATATGGGAAATCCCCCATAACTACTTAGATGGCCGGCTTCTCATGACACAATTAGAAGTCTTGACTTTAACACACAGAATGTTTTATTTCTGATGACTGACACTATTACTGGCCTCACAAACATATCTGCACTTTGACTTGAATGATTTAAAATCCACCAGTCAATCAGTTACAAAGGCCCTTTCTACACTATCGTTTTTTGGAGGGATCATCCCAGAATCAACCCTGTGTGTCCAAATGACATACGGGGGATCCAGGGATCAGGGAGGGATGATCCCTCCATTTCCCCAGGATAACTGAGACCTCAGTTATCCTGGTTTTACATGCAGTGCCAGGTCGATCCCAAGGACTGCAGGCAGTGTGGGTGCTCGTCCCGGCTTCTTCCCAATGCGTAGCGGGGTTCGTTAGAGGGAAGGAGCTGGGACGGGGGGATTCCAGGGCCATCGGGAATGGAGTGGGGAGTGGGGTCGAAGCTTTTTATTATTATTATTACCATTTAACTTTTGCTGCAGTGTGAGTGTGCTCCAGCTCTGTCCCTTTAAAAAAAATATGGCGGCCGTGATGGGTGTGATGCCAGTGACATCACGAGGCGCATTTAGACTGAGGGTGATGATCCCGGAAGCAGGTAAGTCTGGGATCACCCCCTCTCCCTCCCTCTACACCCGTAGCTGTAAAAAGGGCCAAATACTACTGATTTTTAATCATCATTTGCAAAAAGGTAAGATGCTTGCATTAGAAAGCCCCTGAACTAAAGCATTACGGTAATTGTATTTAAAAAAGAAAAGAAGAGAAGAGAAAAGAAAAGAAAAGGTCACACAAGCGGATCAAAACGGATGACAACAGGGAGTCTTCAATGGCTGCAACAGTGCAGACAAAAGTGTCAGGTATGAAATTCCTTTTATTTGAATCTGCCTGTAGACATTCTATATTGTTCCGAAGAGTTAGATGTATTCATTTTAGTGACAATGCTGTTTCAAGTGAATGGCAGTGCTGAAAAGCAGGTGTTAAGATTTAAGGGCACATTACAGCCCCATACAGGTGCTGCTGTGTACTAAGGAAAGAACCGATTCAGGGCTCAACCTGCCTGGTGTTTCTGCATGGCAGAATTGGGAACTATTTATGCAAGGTGTGGGGAGATGACCCTCCATAGACCAGATGATGGCAAAGGGAAGGGAAGGGCTGTCCCCCAATGTTGGTTTTTTTTTTTTTTTTTTACATCACCCAGTACTCAGCCAAAATACCACCTGGTTCTCCTCCAGGGGGTGCTTTGCTTGGGGACCCAGCTTCGCTGTACATAGGCTTTCCCCATCATGTGTAAGGAGGTGGGTGTCAGTCCATGGAATAAGAAAGCTGGAAAATGTTAGTCCAACCAGGAACCTGTTTCCATCCTGTCTAAGGACCAATCTGTACATTCAGCACCGATGGAGGCAGATGGCTCTGATGTCATGGAGTGGTGAATCCGCTCTGGGTTTCAGACTGAACCAATTAGAACTCTAAACAAGTTATTCAAGGCACTGAACCTATTTTGGGGATGGGGATTCACATATTGGATAGCTCCTTTAGAGTTTTGGCTGGTTCTGAGTGAAACCCAGAGTGGATTCACCGCCCCACTGACATTGGAGCCACCAGCTTCCCCTCTTCAGCACCAAAGTCAATGGAGGGAGCAACAGAGCGGGTGCATGCACCCCTTCCTTCCAAAGAACATAAGAAGAGCCCTGCTGGATCAGACCAAGGCCACAGCTAGACTTAAGGTTTATCCTGGGATCATCCAGGGTTCGCCCCTGCCTGAGCACTGGATCCCCTGTGTGTCACCTAGATGAACAGATCTGACCCCTGGACGATCCAGGGATAAACCTTAGGTCTAGCTATGGCCCAAGGGTCCATCTAATCCAGCAGTCTGTTCACACAGTGGCCAACCAGCCATCGGCCAGGGATGAACAAGGCAGGACATGGTGCAACAGCACCCTCTCACCCATGTTCCCCAGCAACTGGAGCACACAGGTTTACTGCCTCGAATACTGGAGATAGCACGCAACCATCAGGGCTAGTAGCCATTGATAGCCTTTGCCTCCAGGAATTTATTCAACCCCCTTTTAAAGCCATCCAAATTGGTGGCCCATCACTACATCTTGTGGTAGTGAGTTCCATAATTTAACTAGGCACTGTGTGTTGAAGTACTTCCTTTTATTTGTCCTGGATCTCCCACCAATCAGCTTCACGGGATGACCCCGGGTTCTAGTATTTTGAGAGAGGGAGAAAAATGTCTCCCTATCCACATTCTCCATACCATGCATGGAGGCTGGCATCTTAATGTGAATTCTGTGAGACAGCAAAATAACATTCCTTGAAAATTGAGACCATTTTTTCCCTAGGCTTTCCCTTGAGATGCAGCCATCTGCAAAGACACACATGCACACTCGAGGGTTTGGCTCCACTTGCGCCCACAAATACCTCCCCTTCCTCGCTGTCTCTGCGGTTGTGTGTCCAATTAAGACCAGCACCAAGAACAACAATGAATGGTTTCTCTTTGCACCATCAGCACATCGTTACGCGATCCAGATGAGAGCGCAAGTGTGAAGTTATGGGAAACATCCCACGGCAACCACTATCCAAACGCTTGTTGATGGCGACAACAGTGTCACAACATCTGGTTTGTGGATAGTCCAACATGTGGTTGTAAATCCAGGGTAAGTCTATTTACATCATTATGGAGAGCGAGAAAATTTTCTCACATGCTCTTCCTGGCTGCTGGCTTGGTTGTCTTGTCTTACTAGCTATTATGAAGCACGGTCCTGCAACAGAATGTTGCGGTACATTCCCAGCTCCTAACAGGAGTGTTCCTGTTCACAGATGTAGCCAGCCAGGAACAGCAGTCCTGTAGCACTGCTTTATCCGTTGTTAATAATGTTGAAGGGAAGGCCGTCCCTTGTTAAGACGTGTTTCCTATTGTCTGATACTGAGAAGTATGTCTCTTTTAGAACTTCCAAATTCCTTGTCAATGCTCTACAAACACGTGCCACGAAGTCTAAAAGCTGTATGGAAAACTATTAAACTCCTAATGGTTTATTCGTAGAGTTTTAAATTGTACAGTGTTTTATTCTGTGTTTTATTCTGTGTTTGTGTATAATGGCAATTTGCTAAGACACAATAAAGAACTTCTCTCTATGGCTTGGAGCTGGTGGGGGAGGAAGAGAATTCTGGATGGGGGGAAAGGAAAAAATGAGTAACCCTGAATAAGTGCTGTGCCAAAATCTGTCCTCCAATTTCCTGAAAGTTTTCTTCTCCCACGGAAGAGGCTTCCAAAATTTTGCTTCATTCTCAGAACATGTTAGAATTTGTTTTGGTGGTGTTTTTGAGCTTAACTTATCATTGTGAGGTGGTTGAGGGTTCTGTGTGTCTTCTTGTTGTGGTTGCTACATATCTCTTTGTGTTTCAGCAGCATCCCTGGCTGCCCACGCTTCCAGGTCGTAAAAAAAAGTCCCATGGGGGAGGAGCTATTTCACAATAAGGAAGTTGGGGAGGCTGCATGCTGCTGTACAGATGATCGTACAATGAAAGACAGGACACACATATGCACTACTACTTGGATACCTCATAAATAAATTTAGAACAAGGACGACACCCATGAGAATTTCTCCAAATTCCCCCTCTTGTTTGAAAGTTTTTTGAAAGCAAATTCTTTTCTATGAAATTGAACGGGAATGGTTACAAAAAAAAGGGGGGGGGGAATTTTCAGCACAATGCTAGTTCTGAACCAAATGATTGGCTGTGCAGAATTTATGTGGGTGGCTGGCTGGCTGGTGGAGAGGGGAGCCGTTCCAGTGATTGGGATGCACCGCAGGGCATGTCTACATAGAATCATAGAATAGCAGGAGTTGGAAGGGGCCTACAAGCCCATCGAGTCCAACCCCCTGCTCAATGCAGGAATCCACCCTAAAGCATCCCTGACAGATGGTTGTCCAGCTGCCTCTTGAAGGCCTCTAGTGTGGGAGAGCCCACAACCTCTCTAGGTAACTGATTCCATTGTCGTACTGCTGTAACAGTCAGGAAGTTTTTCCAGATGTCCAGCTGGAATCTGGCTTCCTTTAACTTGAGCCCGTTATTCCATGTCCTGCACTTTGGGAGGATCGAGAAGAGATCTTGGCCCTCCTCTGTGTGACAACCTTTTAAGTATTTGAAGAGTGCTATCATGTCTCCCCTCAATTTTCTCTTCTCCAGGCTAAACATGCCCAGTTCTTTCAGTCTCTCTTCATAGGGCTTTGTTTCCAGACCCCTGATCATCCTGGTTGCCCCTCTCTGAACATGCTCCAGCTTGTCTGTGTCCTTCTTGAAGTGTGGTGCCCAGAACTGGACACAGTACTCTAGATAAGGCCTAACCAGGGCCGAATAGAGAGGAACCAGTACCTCACGTGATTTGGAAGCTATACTTCTATTAATGCAGCCCAAAATAATATTTGCCTTCCTTGCAGCCATATCGCACTGTTGGCTCATATTCAGCTTGTACACCATGTACACTAGCCATCTACACCATGCTTGTACATAGTCATCTGCACCATGCCTTATTCTGGGGATTGCCCCGGGATCATCCCTGTGCATCCACAAGACACACAGGGGATACAGGGAGCAGGGAGGGATGATTCCTCCATTTCCCTGGGATTACCGGGATGGCTTTTAGCCCGATTTTTCCCATGGTTTCGGGATCATCCTGAGACCACGGGAGGTGTGGGCAGATGTCCCGGTTTTTCCCGGCTCCTTGCGAGTAAACGCAAGGAGCCGGGAACCAGGCATGGGGCACAGAGCTCTTTACGCACTCCGTGCTCCTTGGGGATAGGGTGGAGGGAGCAGGATCGTGTTTTTTTTTTAAAAAAACAACCCCTAACCTTTTCATTGGAGCACTCATGCGCTAATCTTCAATTAAAATAATGGCACTCATGACATCTTCCTTCCTCCCAGGACGTTGCGCGCCACATGTGGACTGAGGGGGAGGATCTCGCGATCAGCATATCGTGAGATCCTTCCCCCTCTGCCAGGAGGTGTAGACATGCCCTGAATCTTTGAGCAGGGAGAGGGTCATGATTAACATTAGCATGTTCGAGAGTTCAAAGTGCTCCACGTTGTGGTCCTTGAAATAACCCTTTGAGGTAGGCCAATACTATGAGGTTCCCATGGTAGAGGAGGCACTGGTGCCACGAGGTTGACAGTGACTTGCCTCAATCTATTTATGGCAGAAGCAAGGTTTGGACCAGGGATTTCTTGATTAGTTTAAGGGCTACAACGTTCACTTACGTGAAGCACTCAAACATGCTATATGAATACTAATGTGAATGATCACCCTCTCCCTGTGCAAAGATTCTTCATCCACAAATACCATACCAGCTTCATTTACTGCTGTGGACTCCACAAGTCAGATACTTGGCAACCTGACCACATTGGAGTCCATGGTGGATTTCTCTAGCATCCCTGTGTGAACCCCATCTCTAGCATTTGTTTCTCCAGTATCAAGAGGTGTGCTGATTAAACAGAAACAGCCAGCCATTATCCAGCAATACCAACTTGAACAATCCACTCACAAGCAGCCAAATGATCTTTTAAGTATTAACAAAAGATCTCTATCAGGAAGCATCTCGGTTTTCTTCTGGTTATTCCCTACTGCTGGAAAAAATGCTTCATGGGTTGCAATCCTTAGGCAGAATCCAACTAAAACCCCACTTAGACCCATTGAAATGACTGGGACTAAAGTCCCAGTCATTTCAATGGGTCTCCTCTAAGTAGGACTTTAGTTGGTTACTACCACTGGGGTATAAAATGGTTGTCTGGGGTGCAATGTAACAACTAGCCACTTACGACTTAAGAAAGGTTTTAACTTATTTTTGAATATATTTATTATGTAGCACCATCCATGTATGTGGCTCTTTACAAAGAACCATTAGCAAAAGCCAGGTGGTCTATGGTAGGGGTGGGCAGAAGGTAGATCTCCAGATGTTATTATTATTATTATTATTATTATTATTATTATTATTATTATTTATTTATATAGCACCATCAATGTACATGGTGCTGTACAGAGTAAAACAGTAAATAGCAAGACCCTGCCGCATAGGCTTACATTCTAATAAAATCATAATAAAACAATAAGGAGGGGAAGAGAATGCAAACAAGCACAGGGTAGGGTAAACAGGCACTGGGTAGGGTAAAACTAACAGTATAAAGTCAGAACAAAATCAAGTTTTAAAAGCTTTAGGAAAAAGAAAAGTTTTTAGCTAAGCTTTAAAAGCTGCGATTGAACTTGTAGTTCTCAAATGTTCTGGAAGAGCGTTCCAGGCATAAGGGGCAGCAGAAGAAAATGGACGAAGCCGAGCAAGGGAAGTAGAGACCCTTGGGCAGGCGAGAACCATGGCATCAGAGGAGCGAAGAGCACAAGCGGGGCAATAGTGTGAGATGAGAGAGGAAAGATAGGAAGGAGCTAGACAGTGAAAAGCTTTGTAGGTCAACAGGAGAAGTTTATATTGGATTCTGAATTGGAAGCCAATGAAGAGATTTCAGAAGTGGAGTAACATGGTCAGAGCGGCGAGCCAAGAAGATGATCTTAGCAGCAGAGTGGTGAACAGAAACCAATGGACTGATGTGAGAAGAAGGGAGGCCAGTGAGAAGAAGGTTGCAGTAGTCCAACCGAGAAATAACCAATGCATGAACAAGAGTCTTGGCAGAAGAGACAGACAAAAATGATCGAATCCTGGCAATATTATACAGGAAAAAATGACAGGATTTAGCTACTGCCTCAATAAGAGGAATAAAGGAGAGCGAGGAATCAAATATAAAGCCAAGACTACGAGCTTCCTCGACTGGAGTAAGTGTAACATCATTGACAGTAAGAGAGAATGAGAGATGAGGAGAAGGTTTAGGAGGAAAAACAAGCAATTCAGTCTTGGCCATATTAAGTTTCAAACGACGATGAAGCAACCAAGCTGAGATATCTGAAAGACATGCCGAGATACGATCGTGAACATCAGGAGAAAGATCCGGAGAAGAAAGATATAATTGTGTATCATCGGCATACAGATGATATTGGAGGCCATGAGATTGAATAAGATTACCCAAGGGCAACATGTATAAAGAAAACAACAGCGGACCAAGCACCGAGCCTTGTGGAACCCCTACAGAAAGGGGAAAAGAAGAAGACGAGCTGCCATTAGCCAACACTTCCAGAAGCCCCTACCAGTACGGCCAATGGCCATAAATGCTGCAAACTGAAGTCTCAAACATTTGGAAAACTACGTTCTGCACACCCCAGTCTGTGGGTAGGATCCAATGGTGTCACACATGACATTGCACTAGCAGAAATCAACGCTACCACATCTTTTTTTGTATGTTTAGTGCAAAGAGAAAAAGCAGCAATTTGCTACTGAATTTCAAAATCGAATCATTGTTTCTTTTCCCCTTCGCACTAGCAAGTGCTAATGATTTTGCACTAGCATTGATTAATGTTGGCACAAAGTCGTTAACACTCCCACTACAGCACTGTTGGATCCTACTCACCATGTCCCAAGGAGCTGAATGGAAAGATGTATGTGTGTGATGTCATTGCTCCATCCCAAGATGGTTCTTAAATGTTGATGTACAAAATGAATACCATGAGCTGGAGCCAGACACTGGCCAGATCTACACCTAGCAGGATATGACACTTTGAAACTGTACGTGGCATGTGTGTCCTGGGCCCCAACAGTTGTCACTACTGTTATAAATGGTTTTAAAGCAGTAGTGTAGATCCTGCCTTAGTCATACTTAGAGTACACCCATTGAAATCAATGGGACTTAAGTTAGGCATGATCAATTTCAATCCTAGTGATTTTAATGAGTGTACTCTAACTACGAGTATGTCTGGATCTAATCAGAAGTGCCCAAATGTTAAATAATGGCATTTAGTTGTTTAATAGAGAAGGCTAAATAATCCTTGTTCTTACAAATCAGCAGAAAATGTGATAAACCTGTTTTTGGGGTGGTCCCTCCCACTTCAGATTGCACGTGGGGGTTCACAGTACTGAGTATTCCTCCATATCCATGCACATAGAAAGCTAGCATGTTAGGGTGAAGGATTCTAGTCTGGCTTTCTATGTGCAAGGAACTTTTTAAATGCAGAAACATTCAATAGGAGGCCATTTCTCATCTGCAATCGGATGTTATGCAGCCCAAAGACAGATTTCCCACTTCCTACGCAGTTTGTGAGAACCAGGGCTAAGTGTGAGAGTTGGATAAGAACAGGGGAAATATTCTCAGTGAGGTTTAGCTTTAATATCCCCCACCCCTGGATCCAATCCCGAGCCAATCTCTGAGTAAATGATCAAGATCATATTTATGAAATGGGTGACCTACGTGAATTGGTGTCATATGCTCCACTTTTAGCAGACTGTATGTTATCATTCTCAATGAAATACGACAATAGAGAGTTCTGTTTCCCTCGTTAGTCATCTCCAGCTGCTATGAAAATAATATGTTTGGTATAATTCATTTGAGATCTGATGGGTTTAAGGCTCCTCTGACGAGATATAATCAGCTCATTATGGAGGAACAGAAGCCGTCCTTGTTGCAGATAAATTGCTCAGAGTTGTGATTAAATTACTGTTATGTTCGGCAAAACGGGGATTGCTGGGCTTCCAGCGCATGCAGACGTTTTATCACCGCCAGGCCTGTATGATAAATGTTGAATGAATTCACTTTGTGCTCTTGAGTGTGTGTGTGTGTGTGTGTGTGTGTGTGTGTGTGTGTCTTTGGGCTGATTTGATGAATGGCCAGGTTTACCATCCTAAACCAACAAATTAACTACCCTTCCTTACTCCCACGTTCTATATTTATACTCCTGGTTTTAAATTAAACATACACACTCACACACACACACACACACACACACACACACACTCCTTTCCTTCCTCCGCGATCGATGGTGGACTGACAGTTGGGTCAACAAGGCTTGGATATTTTAATTTGCATTTCACTCAGTTTTGTATGCAGGCATCACCAGGACAGGATCAATCCCTTTGCTGGGGTTTTGGCTGCTGAAGTGCTTTGATGAGATTCCATGAATGTTGGCATTGTTATTGAATTTCTAAAGTAGTCCTGTATCTAAAGCAGGAATGCTCAAAACCTTCCTCGCTTACAGGACATTTTTAACATTTTTAATAGACAGGAAGTCTGCTTTACTTCCCCTTCCTGAGTTCTAGCTGACGCCACCTAGTGTCCTCTTGGAACACAGCAACACCCTGCACTAGCTGTGAGGGTTAGGGTTAGTTCTTCCACCCTCCACATTAATGTCAATATTAGAATCATAGAATCATAGAATAGCAGAGTTGGAAATGACCTACAAGGCCATCGAGTCCAACCCCCTGCTCAATGCAGGAATCCACCCTAAAGTATCCTTGACAGATGGTTGTCCAGCTGCCTCTTGAAGGCCTCTAGTGTGGGAGAGCCCACAACCTCCCTAGGTAACTGGTTCCATTGTCGTACTGCTCTAACGTCAGGAGGTTTTTCCTGATGTCCAGCCGGAATCTGGCTTCCTGTAACTTGAGCCCGTTATTCCATGTCCTGCACTCTGGGAGGATCGAGAAGATTGTTATGCATGGCTAGAGGAATTGATTCAACTGAATATGTTATGATACACATTTTGAATTGTCTTTTTAAAATAATAATTATTTCTTGATGTTTTCTGAGTTGAAAAATTTTGTTGTATTTTGAGATTTATTCAATGTTTGTTGTGAATCCCTTTGAGCATGATCTGTTACGGAACAATGACGTATCAATAAAGCAGATGAAGGCTGCAATCATCTAATGATTTAAGTTGGAGGAAGCCCAGTTGAACTCACTGGGACTTACCCCTAAGGAGACACACACGGGATTGCATTGTAACCTAAACTTAAGCAGAAAAGGAGACATGGTCCCTAGCCAAATGTTCTCCCCCTCAACCCAATTAACAAGTGCAAGTCGAAGAGATGAGACAAGCCCATTGTCCTCATTCCTCCTACACATCCATGTTGCTATTCCTGCAGCTTTCCATATGTTGGGAAGGGAATTTCTGCACCAGGGAGCTTCCTGTATTCACTCACAGCTTCCAGCATAATTTAGAACGATGGAGGATCAAGGTTCTAGGAGCCAAAGCACGCATTACGCAAATCACATCATGTGCAGCTGAGGATGGTATTTTGTTTTACCTTAGTGCAACTGCACTTGGTCCTGATTCAGATCAGGACCAGTGCATCCCAGGAGGGGAGGCTTAATATTCTCCCCCATTTTTCCCAGACCCAGCCCTTTTTGGGGTGGGGTATTAAAAGAAAGAAAGAAAGAAAACCTCCATTGACTTTAATAGAGACTTTTCCTCTCTCTCTTTTTAAGGCTGGCCTAAGACATTTTGCTGCCCCAGACAGAGGACAAAGTGGTGCTCACGCCTTCCGCATACAGAGGCAGACTGGCTGTTGAGTCCTACTTCGACACTGGTGAGACAACAGCATCTTCCACTGCATCCAAGGTTAGGCTGCAACACAGAGAGTTCTGTCCTCCAACACCTCGCCACTGCTCTGCACTGCCCTACCGTTAGGCAAAGCGACACAAGCTGTCTCAGGCAGCGGATGCTGGTGGGCAGGGTGTGGCAGCAAGGGTGTTGGAGGATGGAGCTGAGCACCCTTTAGCTAACCTGCTGCCTCAGTTGTGGCAGAACAATGCTGCCCCATTGCCGGCATTGAAGTAAGATTTGACTGACCGTCCAGACAGCTTCTATCCATGGGATTGGGGTTGGGCACCATCTTGTCCTTCAACTCAGGCAGAAACATACCTTGGGCCAGCCCTGTCTATATTCCCCAGCAGGGCTGGGCAAAGTTGGTAGTAGGCCCAGGCCAGATGGGAAATGTAGGCCCCATTTCAAACTGCTCATTAAGTATTTTTTTAATCAGTTCTAAATACATATGAACTAGAATGATTTATAAAAAAGGTAATGGCAAGCACTTTTATTCAAGATATATATAAGACATCACTTCTTCACATTCAGAAATGCTTTACGTGCTTTTCTTTGGGCAAATTCATCATCAACAACAGAAAAATCAAGCAACTTTGCCCAGGGGAACTCAGAATAGGCCCCCTCAAAATCGTAGGGCCATGCCAACTGCCCCCACTTCCCCCCACCCCTGTCCAGCCCTGTTCCCCAGAATCTGCTGCCTGAGGTGGCTGGGTCCCTCTACCTCATGGTAGGACCAGCCCTTTTCAAACTGTAAGAAGCAAATTGTGGCTGGTTTCAGTCTCCACCCCTCCACCTGCTCTTCTCATTTACAGACCTCCACAATTCTGAAACCAAGCAACATCACTACCGAAAATAGCATCCCTACCCACCTGCCTCTCCTTTCCACCTTGTGTTCCCATCCTTGAACATAAGAACATAAGAAGAGCCCTGCTGGATCAGACCAAGGGTCCATGTCCACTCTGATCACACAGTGGCCAACCAGCTGTTGGCCAGGGACCCACAAGCAGGACACAGTGCAACAGCACCCTCCCACCCATGTTCCCCAGTAATTGGTGTATGTAGGCTTACTGCCTCTGATACTGGAGGTAGCACAGAGCCATCAGGAGTAGCAGCAGGAAAGGAAAACCTGCAGGGGTGGGTGCGTGCGTGTCAAGGTGCCATGCATTCCATAGTAGTAAATGTTCATGCCGCGAATAGATGTGAGGCTGCTGTTTTCAGCGGCAGCTCTGGGTCTCCCATAGCCTCTAATTCTGGGCTGGTGTGAACGGTAAATGTGATTTGATACTGAGGCAATCAGCAAAAGACCCTCAAATCTTGGTAAGCAAATACTGTAAGTGTTGACAGAGCCGTCTGCATTTAAAATGCTGGTGGCAGATTAGACTTGCTGAACTGTAACAGTCTGTCTCTGAGTTGTTCGCAGCAAAAGCATCCTCCTGCAACCTTTTTTTTTTTTTTTTTTTGGTGCGGTTACCATGGGGATAGAAGCAGTAGATTTCAGGAGCCAATCAGAGCGGTTCCACCTGAAAGCATGATAGGAGAGGATGTTTGCTCAGCTCCTTGATTTGAGCTATCAGGAACATTAATCTATTTATCTGGCAAGGACTCAAAAGGCGATGGGGAGGGAAGACTAAGGATTTCTGAAGAAGGAAAAAAATACCACTTGATAGCACCATTTAGAAGATAGAATTTAAACAAGACTGCACATTTTTAAACCTGACTGATGCTTTTACAGTGCCAGCGCTGTAGCTTTCTGTTACAAACCCCAAGCGCAAATGAAGGGAAACCAGTCTAATACATTGGGATTGATCTTTTTTTAACCACGCTGAAATAAAATCCATTGTATGGACAACATGCTGTCAATATCAGAGCCGTCGTCTCCCACCAGCAATAAAGGGATAATTAAAGATCCGTTTATGGAACCAATACAATCATTTATACAATCCTTAGGTGTTTACTGAACAACATTCCGACTCCATTTAGGCACAGTGGATTATGATTAATTTAGTACTTGTGATTAGAACAACCACAACCAGCAATGGATTTCCTTGCTTTGGGAACGGCAATGTTTGCTGTTCGTAAATAATTATTCAAGAAATATCATGGACTAGCATGTCGACTTGAAGGGCTGAGTTGCAGGGAGCTAAGCAGGAGGGAGTTGTTACCCTGTATCAGTGCTGGTTCGAGGTTTTGTGGGGAGGCTTGGGCAAAATGGCTTCAGTGTAGGGTGACCATATGGAAAGGAGGACCAGGCTCCTGTATCTTTAACAGTTGTATCAAAAAGGGAATTTTAGCAAGTACCATTTGTATGCTTGCAGCACCTGATGAAATTCCCTCTTTATCACAATAGTTAAAGCTGCAGGAGCCTTGCCCTCTTGACCAGATACAAAAGAGGGCAGGTCTCCTGCAGCCTCAACTGTTGTGTTGAAGAGGGAATTTCACTAGGTGATTCATGCGTACAAATGACACTTGCTGAAATTCCCTTTTTGGCACAACTGTTAAAGATACAGGAGCCTGATCCTCCTTTCCATATGGTCACCCTACCTCAGTGGACCCTCAACTTGAGTACAGCCCATTCGTCTGCCTTCTCCTTCTGGACTCCATCTGTACAACTGCTCCAAGGGAGAACACAAGACAAATGAAGGGCACGGCTCTATCTTCTCACTCTGGTCATGCTTGGAGAGGGCGGCTGAACAAGAAGTCACAACAAGGAGAAGCAACAGCAGCAGAGCCAGGAAGCTCTGATGGTTAGCAACTGGGGCCCCTTTAGGTGTGTGGGTGTTAGCAGGTGCCTACTTCTGATGCTGGTCCTGCCCTGTATTTCCATTGTAATGATAAGAGGAGCGGCACCCCTGCTGATCAGGCCAGGTCTACGAATCCATGCCTTTACTGTATATCTAAGCTGGCTGAGGGGAAATTGTGATTTGAGGGGGAAAGTGTTCATGATTTGGAAAGGTGCACATAACTTTGCCCTACCTGCCACTTTCCACACACACTTCCCCTTATTCCTTGGGTCTTTCCTTCCAGCCATAGCAAGCACATGTCTGGGAATCTTGGCTGAGGGAAATTACTCGATAAGCATTTCGTGAATGTCATTACCTGCCTGCGTGGCTGAGAGTTGTAGTAGTTTGTGGCCACTGGCTCCATTCTCTGAGCCAGTAAACATAGAAAACTACAAGTCCCATGCACTCACGCAGGAAATGGTGTTCCTGGCAGGAAGCGGTGGATCCAGGCCACTTCACCTCTCCCATGTCCAGTGAGCCCTCACCCTGACCATGTCTGTCCCCACTCCTTGCAGGGTAATTTTGCTTAGAAGGGGGAAGACTGGCAGAGAGAGAGAGAGAGGAGGGAGAACAGACTGGAGACAAAGTGCTCTATGGTCTTCTACATGGTTCTCCTCAGGCCCCCTCATAGGCCTGGAGAGGCCCTGGGCCACTTCCATTTTTTTTGGATGCTCCTGGTATATTAAAAGAAGCAGAAGAAATGCCAAAAACAGGATTACAGAAATTGTAGTATATTTCAAATGTTTACATTTAACCAACTAATGCTTTTAACACATGTACAACATGATAATTTGTAATAAATGTTCCTTTTTTTATTTAACAAGTGCTTTTCTAGCCCCTTTTTTCTGTGCAAATTCTCTGTCACTCATAATCTATAGACTTAATTCTGTTTTAAATGTTCCACCACAGATGGCAATGTCCTACAATATAATACAATATCATTGTGCTGTTCACAAGATAATTACAGGATTTATTATATATTCATAGTACACTACAAGGATGCAGAAAAGCTGGAGTGTGTTCATAGGAGGGCAACGAGGATGATCTGGGGTCTGGAAACAAAGCCCTATGAGGAGAGACTGAAAGAACTGGGCATGTTTAGCCTGGAGAAGAGAAGACTGAGGGGAGATGTGACAGCACTGTTCAAATACTTGAAAGGTTGTCACACAGAGGAGGGCTGGGATCTCTTCTCGATCCTCCCAGAGTGCAAGACATGGAATAATGGGCTCAAGTTACAGGAGGTCAGGAAAAACTTCCTGACTGTTAGAGAAGTATGACAGTGGAACCAATTCCCTAGGGAGGTTGTGGGCTTTTCCATACTAGAGGCATTCAAGAGGCAACTGGACAGCCATCTGTCAGGTATGCTTTAAGGTGGATTCCAGCGTTCAGCAGGCAGTTGGAGTGGATGACCTTATAGGCTCCTTCCAACTCTACTATTCTATGATTCTATGGACTCATCTACACCAAGCAGGATATTGCAGTATGAAAGTGGGATATAAAAGTCAGGAGCCACACCAAGCAGGATATAGCAGTATGAAAGCGGTATATGGTCTGTGTCAATGGGCCCCAATAGTTGTCAGTGCACTTCAATACCGCTATGAAGCAGTAGTGTGGCTCCTGCCTTTTATATTCCACTTTCATACTGTAATATCCTGCTTGGTGTAGATGAGGCCTAATGACACAAGTTTAAAGTTGTACAATGGACACCTTCTTCTTCCAATCCTGTCAGTTTATCTCTGTGTTTGTTATGTATAAGCTCACTTGGAGATAATGTCAAGGCTAAATCTGAGGCCCTCTGTGAATGTGAGGTGCAGGCCAAATGGCCCTGCTGCCTTTGCCCCCCCCCCCTTATGTTTTTCCTTAGGAAAAGCTCAGATATAACTGAGCTTTTTCCAGAGGACTCTCCTATGTGGTTCAGAGGGGGAAATGAATGCTTTCTGGAAGAGCCAAGCATTGGGTGGTGCCCATCCCTGGCCAGTATAAAACTTCACAAGGAATTTCTCAGAATCAAAATTCTACTTGAGGGTGACAGAATTGTTTGCCCACTTTCCTTTTCAAGATAACACCGATATTACAGGACAGGATTTTGATGTGGTCCAGAGCTCTGGCCAAGTAACGTTAGGTTCAGCCTGAATTGGAGGGAGGAATACAGACCTGGATTTACATCATTCAGCCAACATTTGCTGCAAATATCAAGGATGGCAGAGGTGGAAACGTTTGACGTAACAGAAAGGGCTCTACGGTCCTCAAATGATACAGCAAGATTAAATTGGCTGTTACCAAACAACAGCTCTGAGTTGTTTTTCAGAGAATGTCCAGGTAATGCTGAGTCATACTGAGCGCACACATTTTTGGTTGGCACAGAGGATTGTCTGTGGAGCAGACAGACCGAGGGAGGAGGTGTGTTTATGACTTCATCCCTCTTTCTGATACATTTAGCTTAGAGCAAAGCTGTAACACTGATTGTCTGGCAGGATACATCAAAGGGGGTGCACTTTGGAACTGCAGTTTGCACCTGTCGGTTTCTCCACGGTGGATGTGATTCTCTAAATAAATCGTTGTCCTTCTGGACCATGCGTTTGCTCTAGCAGGCTCCGTGCCTGGCATCTCTGCTTGGCTGTGTCTGTGTGTGCATTTCCATGAAGCCCGGACCCTAAATGGCTGGGTTACAATTTCTTCCCTGAAGAAATTCAGCCATCTCAGAGGGGAGAGAGATGAAAAGCTGAAATTCAGAGCACGTCAGGTCTCAAGTTCCATATTTGCATGAGGTGGTTGCAATACACACCTCCTTGGGTGAAGCTGCAGGAGTACAAGACAAAATGGTGGGAAAAACAAGGTACAGATGCTTTCTTTGAGCTCCAAGGCTGAAAACGCTTGAAGAGCAGTGGTGGGACAAGCTTCACTGCTCAGGTTTGGAAGTGAGTTTGGGAAACTGAACTATCCCACACCACCACATCCCCATTAGGATTAGGCCGTTTCTACACTGCCCTTTTTTCCAGGCATCATCCCTGCATCATCCCTGTGCATCCAAATGATGAACAGGGGAACCTGGGAGCAGGGAGAGATGGGGCCCATCCACACGTCGTACTCAGGCTGCTTCCATCCGCCCCCAGTGCACCCCGAAAACGATAGTGTAACTTGCCTGTAAAAGAGACGAGGAAGAGGCGTCCACGCCACTGTCGCCGCCACCCACCTCCCTCCTTGCCGGCCGGGATGGAGAGCTCGGCAGAAGAAGGCGGGGTGGAGAGCTTCTTCTGGTGGGTGGCAGCGGCGGCGCGGATGCCTCTTCCTCGTCTCTTTTACAGGCAAGTTACACGATCGTTTTCAGGGTGCACTGGGGGCGGATGGAAGTGGCCTGAGTACGACGTGTGGAATCCCCCATGATCCCTCCATTTCCCCAGGATAACTGAGACCTCAGTTATCCTGTTTTTTCACGCGAACCTGGGACAATCCTGAGGACCGCAGGCAGTGTGGGCACCCGTCCTGGCTTCTTCCCTCCTCCCTGTGAGTAGCGGGGGTCAGCAGAGGGAAGGAGCTGGGCCAGGGGGTGGGGAGCAAGATTGGGGCTTTTTTCCCTTTCTTTTTGTGTTACTTTTTCACTGGAGCACAAGTGTGCTCTGGCTCCTGTGTTGTTGTTTTTGAAAAATGACAGGTGCGATGGGTGTGATGTCCCTCCTCCCATCTGGGACGTCATGTAGGGATGGAATGCCTCTCCCAACATGAACCTACCTGTACACTGCACTCAACATCTAAGGTCCTCCTCTGAGTGCCTACTCCGAGGGAAGCTCGGAGGATGGCAACTAGAGAGAGGGTCTTCTCAGTGCTGGCCCCCCGACTGTGGAATGATCTCCCTGATGAGGCTCGCCTGGCGCCAACGTTGTCATCTTTCAGGCGCCAGGTCAAGACTTTTCTCTTCTCCCAGGCATTTAACAGCATTTAACAACGCTAAGTTTGTTTTTTAACGGACCCCAGAACTGTTGTTTTATAAATGATACTGTTGTTTTTATACTATTGTTTTTTATATTTCTGATGGTTTTTAAATTTTGTATACTTTTTAATGTTTACCGTTTTAACTTTTGTGAACCGCCCAGAGAGCTTCGGCAGTGGGGCAGTATATAAATGTAACAAATAAATAAATAAATAAATAAAATCCCGGAAGCAGGTAAGTCCAGGATTTCCCCCTCCCTCTCTACACCCTTAGGTGAAGAAAGGGCCTAAGCCTTAGGCCTAATCTACACCAAGCAGGATATAGTGGTATGAAAGCGGTATATGGTATGTGTCAATGGGCCCCAACAGCTGTCAATGCACTTCAATACCACTATAAAGCAGTAGTGTGGCTCTTGCCTTTTATGTACCGCTTTCATACTGCTTTCATAGTGCAATATCCTGCTTGGTGTAGATGGGGCCTTGGTGTAGATGGGGCCTTGGTGTAGATGGGGCCTTGGTGTAGGTGAGGCCTTGGTGTAGATGGGGCCTTGGTGTAGATGGGGCCTTGGTGTAGATGGGGCCTTGGTGTAGGTGAGGCCTTGGTGTAGATGGGGCCTTGGTGTAGATGGGGCCTTGGTGTAGGTGAGGCCTTGGTGTAGATGGGGCCTTGGTGTAGATGGGGCCTTGGTGTAGATGGGGCCTTGGTGTAGGTGAGGCCTTGGTGTAGATGGGGCCTTGGTGTAGATGGGGCCTTGGTGTAGATGGGGCCTTGGTGTAGATGGGGCCTTGGTGTAGGTGAGGCCTTGGTGTAGATGGGGCCTTGGTGTAGATGGGGCCTTGGTGTAGATGGGGCCTTGGTTTATCCCAAGCCAAACCAGACACTGCTATGCCACCAATGGTGTTAGCAGAGAGGTAATGGAACCCAATCTCTCTTAATCCCCCCAGTTGCCCACCAGACCTACTCCCTCCCTCCAACCCACTCACCTACATGCCTCCCTGCAAACCCCTTTTCATTTCATTGATTGCGTTTCTATACCATCCAATAACCAAAGATGTCTGGGCAGTTTATAAAGATTAAAAAACACACACATTAAAAATACAAAGTGTGAAACCATTTACAGGCAAACATATAAAGAGACATCATGCACACAGACAACACATAACTAAAACTATTTCAAACCATCACCAATATGTCAAATCCAGCACCTGATTAAAATCTCATCGTCTGGTGACAAATGACTGAGGGAAGGGAAAGGTCTTAATAATTGGGGGGCCACAACTGAAAAGGCCCTCTCCCTTGTTGCCATCCTATGAGCTTCCGTAGGAGGAGGCACTTGGTGGGGGGCCTTAGATGCTCAACGTAGTATACAGGTAGGTATTGTGGTTTCTAGTAGGGGTGTGCACGGACCCTTCACTCCGCTTCACTTTAAAATCCGCCATTTTCGGATCGGCCCGCTCTGCCCCGCCCCCACTCCACCTGTGCCCACTCCGCTCCGCTCGGAGCTCCGGATCCGGATCGGAGCTCCGGTCCCCCCCCCCCCATAGGGGGAGTAACCGGGCAACGGCGGCAGAGCCCGGTAAGGAGGAGGGGGGGCTTACCTGCCTCCGTCCGCAGTCCATCACCGTCTTCAATTGAGCCCGCAGTTCCACCAGGCCGCGGCCCAGACTTCCTGCTGGAACCACGGGCTCAATTGGAGACGCTGACGGACCGCGGACAGAGGCAGGTAAGGGAGAGGAGGGCGGGGGGGGTTACCGGGCCCTGCCGCCATCACCGCCCATGCGGCGACGGCGGCAGAGCCCGGTAAGGGATCAAGGGGGAGGGGGGCCTTACCTGCCTTTGTCCGCGGTCCGTCACCATCTTCAATTGAGCCCGTGGTTCCACCAGGAAGTCTGGGCCGGCCCAGACTTCCTGCTGGAACCACGGGCTCAATTGGAGACGCTGACGGACCGCAGACGGAGGCAGATAAGGGAGAGGAGGGCGGGGGGGCGTTACCGGGCCCTGCTGCTGTCGCCGCATGGGCGACAGCGACAGCGGCAGGGCCCGGTAAACCCCACTTACCTTTCCGGCAGAGCTCCGGATTGAGGCGAAGGATCCGCCATCACCTCGATCCTCTTCGCCACGCTCCGCCGGCCCCCCAATCCTCTTCGCCTCCGCCTTAAGGGCAGGCGAAGCCCCCCGCTCCGCTACTGCTTCTCCGGTCCGATTAGAAGCGGAGCACATCCCTAGTTTCTAGCCATGTGAAGCTTTATAAGTTAAAACAAGCACATTGTATCGGCCTTAGAAACATACACTCAGCCAGCATGCAAGCAGGCCAGAACTAATACTTCTCAATCTGGCCATTACATTTTGCATGAGCTGTAGCTGCTGAACCATCCTGAAAGGCAGCTTTTCATAGAGCACATTGCAATAATCTAACTTGGACATAACCAGAGCATAGACAACTGAAACCAGGTTATCCCTGTCTGGATAGGGGCATAGCTGGGCCACCCACCGAAGTTGGTAGAAGGCACTTTGTGCCACTGAAGCCACCAGAGCCTCAAGTGACAATGATGTCTCCAGGAGAACTTGCTCCTTCAGGAGGAGTGCAAGGTTGACCAGGAGTCCAGTGGGGTTGCACTCCCTGCATATAACAGCCCCCAGCCTGACAAGCTGCCAATATTTGTAATTCTGAGCTACGAAATATAAAACTCAGCAATATCACTATTGATAAGGGGGGGGGGCAGTATTCATCTCACTGCCTTAAGCCTTTTCACAAAAATCTGCTGCCCATCTAAGAGAAGAAGTTACTTTGACTCTAGGGAAGATAGTTCCAGGACTCCCAGGGTTAATATTTCTGACAAGTCCCCCAAAGCCTTTAATCTTCTTGAACATATTAGAACCCAGCGTGCCCACTGTGACTAGGCAAAGAGAGACGTATCGATCTAGGAGCCTCATTACAAGTTGTACATCGTGAACTTAGCATCCCTGGTCATGCCATTAGTGCAATTATCTTATTTCATTAGGGAAAGCGCCACTTTGCATTAGAGGATATTGGCTCACTTTAAAAAAGCAATGATGTTTTCCAGCAATGGGTTAGACATTCATTAATTTCAGAGGAGGTACCTGATCTGTATGAGAGTTGCTTTAGAAATTTAACCCGAGGTGTCGATTTCTAGGCTGGCTGATGACCACAACAATGTACACTTCCTTTGTAAGTTTCAAACCAATGCGGCACAGAATTCAACCTAATTAATTTATCTGTAGTTTGAAGAAGAAAAACTTATCCCAGCTTGTTTTAGGGTAGTGGAGTAGAATATAGGTTGAAATGGTCCTTCACATTCACTATTATTTTCCCATCATTCTATTGCTGACACCTCCTCTGTTAGCAGCTGGAATGTTTGTGAACATTCCATGATGCCTTAGTGAAGCAGCCAATCGCAGGCAGAAGAGATCAGATAGGAAGCTCATAATTCAATTGCTGGTGGCATTGTCTGTGATATCGCAAGCTGGTCAAGGAAGATCCTAGGCAAAAGCGGAACCTTTCTGTCTCTTTCTGTCTCTTGCAGAACAAGTTGGTAACAACAAGAGTGCAGCCCCAACCCCTCATTTCTCTAATCTCTAAATTGAACTGCCACTGGAATCCTGGTCAGCCTTGTATCCATCTTTCCTAGGTGCTCACTGTGCAGGAGCCCACAAAGTCTGACCTGCTTCGGGGTGTGGAATGAACCTCACTTTAGCTTCGGTACTGAAGTGAGTCAGCCAAGCCCCGAAGCACCCCGAGTCGAATTGGGGCCTTTTTTGGAAGCTCCAAAATGGATTCTGGGGTGAATTTAGGTGTGTGTGTGTGTGTGTGTACAGCCCTATTTATAATCCCCAAGGGAATGCAACAACATGTCCTATTCCCATGAATCCTCCCAAGTGATAATAATACTTGTTATTTTATATGGCACTTTCAGCCATTCAAAACACATTATCTCAGCAATCCTTAAGATGGACACTAAAAGGTAGGCTTATAGGTACCCCATAGTGCAGGAGGGAGACCTGAGGCTTAGAGAAGTGTGGTTTCCCTAAAGCCCCTTGGTGAGTTTGTGGCAGAGGCAAGATTTGAACAAGGAAAGTTAATAGCTCGGGTGTGTGTGTTAGCCATTTCCTCCCCTCTCCCCCACATCATCATCATGGTCCCTTGTCCACAAAAGCTTACCGTCTAAAGCAGGGATGGGAAGTCTTCAGGCTTGTTACATCTACTTTTAAATTTTTTAGCTATAACCCCAAGATCCACCAATTATAGGCAGATGCAAAAGACATTCACTTAGAATTAAAGAACAGGGTACCTTTCAGCACATTTTTGAGCCTAGGAATTGGTTTTCAGTACCAGCACTCCCAGCATTCTCAGCCAGTATGGCTGTTGGTCAACACACATAGAAGGCACCAGGTTGGGAAATGATCATAGAATCATAGAATAGAGTTGGAAGGGACCTATAAGTCCATCGAGTCCAACCCCCTGCTCAATGCAGGAACCCACCTGAAAGCATACCTGAAAGATGGCTGTCCAGCTGCCTCTTGAAGACCTCCAGTGTAGGAGAGCCCACAACCTCCTTGGGTCATTGTTTCCATTGTTGTACTGCTCTAACAGTCAGGAAGTTTTTCCTGATGTCCAGCCGGAATGTGGCTTCCTGTAACTTGAGCCCATTATTCCATGTCCTGCACTCTGGGATGTTTGAGAAGAGATCCTGGCCCTCCTCTGTGTGACAACCTTTCAAGTATTTGAAGAGTGCTATCATGCCTCCCCTCAGACTTCTCTTCTCTAGGCTAAACATGCCCAGTTCTTTCAGCCTCTCCTCATAGGGCTTTGTTTCCTGATGATTTAAAGTTTGACAGAAAGAAGGGAGGAGGAGGGAGATAAGGATAGAAGGGGGTAGACCATGCCGTCATCTCAGTTAAATGCACCGTACATTGGCTTAGTTTCAGCAGGGGTTGGTTACAGTTTCTACACTTGCTCTCTTTCATTTTTTTTAATCAAAATTTTCAAAGTAACACAGTAGAGTAACAAACTGAAATGCACCACATGTGAGTCAATTTCTTTACAGTGTTTCTGATCACTCAGTATCTCTATTTGGTACAAGTAAGATGATCCGATAAAGTTCTTGCTTATCATCCTAATAGATTACGCCATAGAGTTCCACGTGTCTTAAGCAGTTGTTGTATTTTTCAGTATTAGCGAATCCAATAAGTGGATACCAGATTCCATACAAAGTGTCCATTTCTAATTGGCCGCTTTGTACCTGAAGACGTTTAGTGAGTTTCTCCATAAGTTCAAAGTCCCAAATTTTCTGTTTCCATAGGAGAAGAGAAAGTTCATTAGCTGATTTCCAGTTCACGACTATGGATGTCATCAGATGAGAGTTTTAACCCACATTCGCAACTGGCCACTTATGGATCTTCACGGGTCATTTGGATGACGCATGTCTCCCGCTCCATTTCCCTGTTTTCACCTCTTAAAATAAGCCACACGCAACCCGACTTTTTAAAAATAAGTTGGGATTTGTTAGGATTTCCTGCTGTGTGCTGGAACGTTCCGCTATAAAGGGCACTGTTCCCATTGTTCCTTAGGGGCCATGTGGTCTATGCACACCATCCCATGTCATTTGAGTTCGTCCCCAATGCGGAAGTAAAATGGGGAGCAGAGCAACGGTACGTGACAGTCGGAAAATGTGATTTCCCCCATCTGATGATCCTCTATGACTAACCTGGCCGCTGTCCAAAAGGGAAAAAAAATATGTCAGGAGCTCTTTATGCTTTATTAGCATCTATAAATAGATGGTAGTCCCACTTTTGCTGATGGTTTTATATCTTGTAGTGTTACCTTGCTGCTGTCGATCAGTATTTTCCCCCCTTTTACAGATGGAGAAAGGCAGCCAAGAGCACCGTATGTGTCCAAGACCTTCCAGAGAATTCATGACTGAACAGGGACCTGAAATGTAGGAATCTGAAGTCCACCCTCAGTCCCCTTCCCACAAGTGCAGGACACACACACATACAGGGTCAGCTAGCACAATTCCACATTTCCAGAGAAAATGGAAGAGGGTCCTTAATTGCTTCCCTTCCTCCCCTGATGCGACGATTTTGTGCACTGTGCAGAATGGTGTTTGATTTGAAGTTGCCTCAGTAAACAAATAGCTCCTTTTTCATGCTCTGATTTCTGCACCGCGGTTCTAGCGAGAGAATAATAGGATCAAGCTGCTGAGTGCGAAGTCAAGGTAGCAGAAGTGGCGTCCAGAATACAATCTATGCTAAGTGACTAATCTGTTATGGAACAGCTGTTTTCTTCAAGATCTCGGATATCAGATGTGTGAATTTATCCCTCCTAATCTTCTCCGTCATGCTTTTCTCCCCGCTGCATTCTTGCCTCCGTCCCCCAGTAAAACCCGAGGCTTTTGCTGTTATTCTTGTAAAACTATTCTCAGGGAACACTTCATAATTATCTGATCTTTGAAACAGATACAAACTCGCCATGACCACAGAATGAAAAAAAGATAGAACTTATCCAGTCAGGGAAAATGGCAGACAATATTACTGGGTATCTGCATCAGTTTCTTGGTAGGTTTCAAACAATGGCAGGAACGAAGGTCAAGGCTGGAAATAAACCAAACCGTGGAATGTATCTGCACATTAAGTGCTCGATCGAAGACCAGGAGGAGTTCTCTAGTATGGGTTGTTGGTTCTGTGTTCAAGGCCTGCACAATCATCTCCTTTCTCATGCAGTTGGGGCATTTAAATGTTATCCCAGCTGCAAGGGAGCCGTTCATGGAAAATCAGCTCCCAACGAAGGTACAGTAATATCTCAAAGCCCCTCTGTGTCAGAGGCAGGCTCTGCTCCCCAGATCCGTCATGTTCATTGCAACCCATTTACATTCTTAGTGACCGACTTCCATTGAGTTCTATGATGGAAAGAAAGGAAAGGAACCTCTTGTGCAAGCGCTTGAGTCACTGCTGACTCCTAGAGGGGCGCCTGCTTTCGCTGACGTTTTCTTGGCAGACTTTGTAGCGGGGTGGTTTGCCATTGCCTTCCCCAGTCGCAGTTACCTTTCCCCCAGCTAGCTGGGTACTCATTTTACTGACCTCGGAAAGATGGAAGGCTGAGTCGACCTGAGCCGGCTGCCTGAGAACCAGCTTCTGCTGGGATCGAACTCAGGCCGTGGGGAGAGTTTCGGCTGCAGTAATTGCCGCTTACCACTCTGCGCCACACGAGGCTCTTGTTCTATGATGGCTCCGAAGTAAATCGACCAGAATGGAGGACACAATTGAGACAGGCAAAACCAGTCCCTTTCCAACATGCTGGTGGTGTCACCCCTCCACACCCCAGTCTTTGGTGGAGGACGCAATGCCCCCTACACATTGTGTCTCAAATTGCAGTACATTTATTTTATTAAACTCTTTGAGCTCCATCAGATGAGTTTCTTATTGCAAGCTCGTTACTGGGCACTCATGGATTTTTGTGGGTCTCTCTCATTATGTCGTCGGCCTCCCACGTGCCCCCTGCCCCTTCTAGCCTTCTTCACGCCACAAAAAAAACACTCCAGTAAGTCCGACTTATTTTTAAAAATGGAATTTGCCGCTATCTCCTGCTGTGTGCAGGAGAAGCAGTGGGATCAAAACGGCTCATTGAATGGGCCAGGCGCAGGCTGTTTACTTCCTCTTTCAAAGAGGAAGTAATGAGGGACCAAAGCATGGGCAGAGAAGCGACGGTAAGCAAACACGATTTCCCCCTGTGTGATGATGCTCTTAGAAGTAGGAACAGGCAAATCTCTCAAGCTTTATTTTACTCAGGTTCCTGTTTTTCACTTTTGAATTTGTTCCATCTGGTTCCTGTATTGGATTTTGATTCTCCACCACTACCCGCATGCATGGTTGCTGTTTGTTAAGATTTTGTGCGCATCTTTTGAAAATATGCATTTTTGAGTACTCATCTTTAAAAATAAGTACATGCTTCTGTGCCCTTTTGCAAATATATGAATTTTCAAAGCGATTTCCCAATAAATAAATAAAGTGGTGTGGGTATGGGTGTGTGGGTGTGCGTGCATGTGGGCGTTGTGTATATTTCCTCTACAACATGCATTTTGTGCCCCCTTTAAAAAAAAAGATACACATTTTCATACACATTGTTTTGAAAAATATGCCCTGGCTTCAATTTCCTTGTTATGCTACAATTTGATCAAGAAACAGAACCCTGGAATGGGGATTTACCTATCTATCCACACATTCCTGACTTAAATCAACAATCACCCTCTCTTTCCCTCTGGTATTAATTACACACACACACACACCAGAAGATGAATCTGTTCATTACAATTTTGTTCCAATAAAATTAAATTTTCAAAAAGCAATGATTCATAATAATAGTCAGAATGGAACAATTCCCCTATCAATCACTGGTGGAGTTACAGCCTGATTAACAATTTGCTGCCTTAATTTGTCCTAAATGAACTCACCCAGAAAACAAAGCAACTAACTAATTGACGCTTTCAGCCATACCATGCTGCTAACTATAGAAATGCATCCAAGGGAAACCTCTCGCACGCCTCTTGGAGGAGCTGGGTAGATGAAGAAGTCAGTCAGTGGAAAGGTAGGAATGGTTAATGGGGCATCTTCTTCTACTGCTGCTGCAATGTACACAGCCAGTGCGGCACTGCCGTATTAATAATTTAGTTTGCACTCGTCTGAGACCGTCTGGCACTATTCCTATATGGGTCACAATCATTCCGCTATTTAACGAATCCATGGTTTATGATGCTAAAGTATGGCAATCACCCTGTATACTCCAACGTTCTCCTTTATTCCTACTGTGATTGGGCTAGGATACTGATGTGCCAGCTGACATCTGTACTTAGCCAATTACACGTGGATGGGTGAATAGATAAAAAGAGATGGGTGTAATAACCTACAGAGACGCAGATAACTAATTAGCTAATGTTTGAAGCACTAGCAAAATGCCCATTGTTATGGCAGGTGGGATCCATGTATGGAGAGAGGGCCTATATATGGTAGGTATCCTTTGTGGGGGGACGGCGGGTGGGCAGAATGCACTTAGGAACATGGCCAGCGTCAAGGGTAAGTTTGGTTGGGCACTTACTGAGGGCTCACATCTTAGTAGGGGCCCACTAACACGAATCCCCTAGAGCAGCCTTCCTCAACCTGGGGCGCTCCAGATGTGTTGGACTGCATCTCCCAGAATGCCCCAGCCAGCTGGCTGGGGCATTCTGGGAGTTGAAGTCCAACACATCTGGAGCGCCCCAGGTTGAGGAAGGCTGCCCTAGAGTTTGTCCTCCTCTTCACCATTGCAGCTCGCATGTTCACTTGCCTCTTGCTCAAGTTCAGACATCAGTGGTGATGAGGAGGAGGAGGAGGAGGAGCCGATGCCCCTGCCTGCATGCTCAATGGCTGTCTGCCATCAAGCAAGCAAACGTTGGCAATGATGAGAAAGAGGAGGAGCAATAGCAGCTGGTGACAACGGCATTTAGAAGGTAGACTTAGTCCCCATCTATACGACAACGGATTGCTCATTCAATATAAACCTGATTTTTCATTGATTCGAATGTAGGTAAAGGGCATCACAGTGCAGCAGCCACAGCGATTTAGTTCCTGATTTTTTATATATATACCGTGTTTCTTCGACTGTAAGACGCCATCGATTGTAAGACGCAAACTAATTTCAGTACCGCCAACAGAAAAAAAAAGTTCTGATTCTAAGAAAAAAATCATTTTCTTAGAATATCTTTTTATGAGTAGAATTGGCTAGCTGCTGGGGAGCTTGGTGGCTCGGCGTTTTGGCCGCGGCGCCAGAGGGAGGAGAGGGTCAGCAGAGCATGGTGCGTGTGGCGGCAGCAATGCCCGGGCGTGCCTCCGCCCTTTGGAACCCGGCGCAGCCCTCCCTCCCCCCCGCGTGTCCTACATCAAGTCCCTGCTGGCCACGCTGGAGCCACCCCGAAGGATCATAGAATTGCAGAGTTGGAATGGGCCCACAAGGCCATCGAGTTCAACCCCTGCTCAATGCAGGAATCCACCCTAAAGCATCCCTGACAGACGGTTGTCCAGCTGCCTCTTGAAGGTCTCTAGTGTGGGAGAGCCCACAACCTCCCTAGGTAACTGATTCCATTGTCGTACTGCTCTAACAGCCAGGAAGTTTTTCCTGAGGTCCAGCTGGAATCTGGCTTCCTTTAACTTTAATCCCACATGTGCCCAGCATTTGGCCTTGGTCGCTGTGGTCACTGTGCGTGGGTGTGAGCGGCATGTGTGGGGCCACATTTGGGATGCTCCCTGCTGGCGTGAGGCACCGGGCACAGTGCAGGTGCCCACACCATGAGGAGTTAGCCGGTACATGCAGCGGGGAGAGGTTCGCCGTTAGCGGCCCAGCAAAATTTCAAGCCGCGCTTGGGGAGCAGCGTGAGAGGTTTGAGAAGGCCAGTTGGTCCACCCGCGCCGACGCGGGGCCTATAGCCGGAACAAATGGAACGAACCCCCCAAAATAAACCTCCAGTGGAGGGAGAGATGCCCTTCCGTCAGTGTGTGTCTGCTTAGGAACTGGAGGTGAGGGGAAAGCTAAAGGAACCTCTAAAGGAATGTAGCTAAAGAGAATGGGGTACAGCTTGGGAAAGTTTGGAAAGAATTTGGGACACACTCATAATTCTAAGACACACCCCATTTTTAGAGATGTTTATATGGGGGGGAAAGTGTGTCTTAGAATCGAAGCAGTACGGTAGTGAATTATAAATGCACACATGCGCATTATCGTACATTACGAAGCTACAGAGGAGAGATGAGCGAATCTATAAATTTCATATGCGGAGCGCCGCAGATTCATAAAACATAAACCAGGAGCGGGGGAGAGGGAGAGGGAGGCGGAAAGGAATGAGGCAGCAGAGGGAAAGGAACGAGGCAGCAGAACACGTCTCCTTTGTCTGGCTGCCCGTTTCTCCCTCTTTGTTTTTGTGAACCGCCCAGAGAGCTTCGCATATTGGGAGGTACAGAAATGCAATAAATATATAAATACATAAATAAATTTGTTTTAATGAGCTCTCTCTGCAGAGCTCCGCAGAGAGACTTCAAATTAAAAATGGCACGAACGAACATGGCAGCCAATTGGTGGGAAATCGGCCAATCATGTTGCCCTACCCTCAAAGCTCTGCCCACATGTCAAAATCCGATTTAGCTCCCCAAAGACACGTAGCCATAATGCGGTGCAAACTTGGATGTGATCTAAAAGTCACAGTAAATTGTGAATATGAAGATATGCATTATCAAGTTAAAACCTTGGCACTGTGGCGAATGGACGGATGCATCATGTAACCTAAAACACAAATATGTGCATCTATTCAGTAAGCAAGCCGAATAGACAAGCCCTTACTGAGGGACACACACACCCCAGTTGAAGGTGTCTTGCCTAAGCCACCCTCCCTCACCCAAATTTGGAACTGGCACTGCTAAGGAAGACCACTACTGTCAGCCAGGGCTAAACCTGCTCCTGCTCACCTTCTAGCCAAAGTGTCTAGCAAAAGGCTTTTTGAAACCATGTTCTAGATTGCTGCCTGTTTACGTGCTCCACAAACTCAAGAGAGTGACTGATAATGACGCTGTCCAGACAACACACTAAGCCATGATGGTTAAGCATTCATGGCTTAGTGTGTTGTGTGAACCATTCCTAACTATGGTGTCTACATTAGGCATGTGCTCCGCTCCGATTAGAAGCGCAGAAGCAGGAGCGAATTGGCTTGCTCCGCCTTGCCCATAGGCGGAGTAGAAGCGGACCGCGGACCCCTAGAAGCAAGGCGAAGAGAAGCACCCATTTTCGGAGCGCTCCGGTTTCCGCGGTCCGCTTCTATCGCCATCTTGAAACATTTCGCCCATAGGATTGCATTGCGGAAAAGAAAGGGGGATAACTGTGTTGTTTTTGAAGCTATCTTTCTAAAAATTCTTGTGCTTGGAGAGTCGTGGATGGGGGTCATTTTGAGACTACTCTCACCTCTCTGAGTGGTGCGGGTCGTGCGCTAGAATTTTTTTTAAAAACCGGCGGGAAAAATACCTTTTCCGAAAGGCTGAGGGGCAGAGTCAACTCCCGGTCATGATCACATGATCCCAAAGTTGGAGGAGGGGATAGGCAAAACAGGTAACTTGGGATTCTGGGAACTTCTCTTTCTTAGTCTGAACGGACTTTTCCCAGTGTTTTTTAAAACAGTAGCACCACCAAATGCACAAACACAACCTGTGAAATCATATACTAAGCCAATAATAAGAGATAGAAACACAGCACTGCTACCCACCCTAACTTTGGGGAACAACTGAAAAGATGTGGTGCAAGGGGATGAGCTCCCCTAGGGCATCCCATGTGGACGTGCCCTCACTCTCTCCTGTACTTGGAAGGCCATCAGAGCCTTCCAAAGAGAGTAACCCGGTGGAGCAATGCCTATCATGAGTTGAAGTGAGCGTTCTACTTCTTAGTGGTGGAGCAATGTCTTTCATGAGTTGAACTGACAGCCTTGCTTCTTAAAAGACTGGTTGACCAGTCAAATTGGCAGCTGCTGCTTCCCCCTCCCCTGGGCACGTCCCTCTATTGCTGGTAAAAGACAGATATAGCCTTTTTAAAAAAGTTCTTCTTGTTTATTCAGCAACACTGCTGCTTTTAATTCCACCCCTCCTTTGTTTATTTATTTATTTATTTATTTATTTATTTCATTTTATATGCATTACTGGCTTATCCTTGGCTCACTTCCTTATTCCCCCAGAAATGTCTGCTGCCTGCCTGCCTGCCTTCCCTCTCTCCTCCCCTGCCCGCCTCGCAGGGATGTTGTGTGTGTCTAGCTTTGACTCAGGGGAGAAGTCCTTCCTGCGCTCACTTGGAGTTTTGGAAGTTCCAAATCCATTTTCAAGTGTGGAAGAAGATTCATACTCCCCAATTCATGGCATGTTGGGATTTTCTTTGAAATGGCCCCATTGAGATGTCTGCAGGTTTAAGCCCTGCCAAAAAACAGGGGATGATGGGACTGCCTTGAGTCTGGGCGTGCATCTGTATCCCTGGATAAGCTATCATGGTGGCGAGTTTGAGATTTCTAACGTGCAAATTGACGGAGCTATCGAAAGGGGTGTGAATGGGGTGTTGGATTTTCATAAATTCCCCAAAAATCAGGGGATGATGGGACTGCCTTGAGTCTTGGCGTGCATGTGTATCCCTGGATAAGCTGTCATGGTGGTGAGTTTCAGGTTTCTAACGTGCAAATTGACGGAGCTATCGAAAGGGGTGTGAATGGGGTGCCCGATTTTCATAAATCCCCCCAAAATCAGGGGATGATGGGACTGCCTTGAGTCTTGGCATGCATGTGTATCCCTGGATAAGCTGTCATGGTGGTGAGTTTGAGGTTTCTAACGTGCAAATTGACAGAGCTATCGAAAGGGGTGTGAATGGGGTGTTGGATTTTCATAAATTCCCCCAAAATCAGGAGATGATGGGACTGCCTTGAGTCTTGGCATGCATATGTATCCCTGGATAAGCTGTCATGGTGGTGAGTTTCAGGTTTCTAACATGCAAATTGACAGAGCTATCAAAAGGGGTGTGAATGGGGTGCCCGATTTTCATAAATCCCCCCAAAATCAGGGGATGATGGGACTGCCTTGAGTCTTGGCATGCATGTGTATCCCTGGATAAGCTGTCATGGCGGCAAGTTTGAGGTTTCTAACATGCAAATTGACAGAGCTATCAAAAGGGGTGTGAATGGGGTGCCCGATTTTCATAAATTCCCCAAAAATCAGGGGATGATGGGATTGCCTTGAGTCTTGGCGTGCGTGTGTACACCTCCATGAGCTGTCATGGTGCCAAACTTGAGGTTTCTAACTGTCACAGAAAAAAAGTTGTATACTTTTTTAGCTTAATGCAAGCCTATGGGGGGGGGGAAACGGAGCTCCGATCCGGATCCGGAGCTCCGAGCGGAGCGGAGCAGACATGGGCGGAGCGGGGGTGGAGCGAAGTGGCCTGATCTGCAAATCGCAGATCTGGAAGTGAAGCGGAGCGGGGGGTCCGTGCACACCCCTAGTCTACATAACTACAGTTAACCACAATTCAAACCATTTGCTGCAAAAGGGTTAGTGGCCTCACCATGGCTTAGCATGCTGTCTGAACAGGCCCAATCCGGTCTGCTTTGATCTGCATGACCCCACCCCCTAATCTGCATACCCTTACGTTGGGCTCCATTTCTTCATCAGGAAAGTGTGTGATGTAACTCTGGGGACAGAGAGAGGGGGGATTTTACATTGTATAATTAGGCAGTGTTGTTTCTAAGTAATGTTGTTCCCTCAATGGGCACTGATGTCTGGAAGATGTTTTTTCAATGTCTCAGGATAGTTGGTAGTTATTACTAGTCAGGGTAGAATTAAGATCATTGTTACACATGATGTGTTTGTGGTTCAGAAAGAAAACAGTTTGGAGAAATCCTGTAAATCCAGCAAAGGAGAAACAGATCTGAGTTTTGCAGTTGGCTCGAAGGAGAAGCCTTGAGGGATCCAAATGGATGCTGCTTGTTTTGGAGAGAGATTGAATGTGTAGTCTTTCTGGCTTTTCCTCTGTTCTTCCAACATGTATATTTGCATCCACATTATCACAAGTCATAACAAAAGTCTCCAGCCAGCTCTCAGCCAAAAGGAGAATTACACAGCTGAGCTGAAAAGGGAGGGGCGAGTCACGTGAAAATTTTCAGCAATGTTCACAAATTACCTTATGGGAAGTTTGGTTGGGATTCTAAAATGGGGGTGAAAAACTCCAAGGGCACGGTGATGTGTTTTATTATTTATTATTCATTTATTTATTACATTTTTATACCACCCAATAGCCGCAGCTCTCTTTTACATTGCTCCCCAAAGGTTTTCTTGGCAAACTACAACTTTTAGAAAGGCATTAAGAAAAATTTTGCACTATGGGAAATGAAGCTCCCATGGAGCTGTAATGAAGATTGCTTGGGTTCTGTTTTGTCATCTTTTTGCATGTTGGATGCTGGATTTTCTGCATTCTGTTTCCCTTTTCTTTAGTGCTGCAGTTGGCAATTAGAATGACTTGATGAGGTATAATGGTTTATAGACCTCAAGAGCATTGAAAAGTGCTTTGGGAAGACACCGCAATCTTCATCTCTGTTAAACAGAACCAACCGATGGTTTCACGAGGCAGTTACCGGGCAGTGACAAATACCCCTTAGCAGAATTTACAATTCAAAGAACGGGAGAGCGGTTTTAACTAGCTAAAATAGAGCCAAGCATTTATCCTGGAAAACGGAGCCTTGGGGCTTTTAAATGCAAAGACCTTAATGAGTTTCCATGCTGTGAACATTCTTCTGTCACACAGAAGTACAACGGCAGGGCATCATACTGTGATTCTAGGCTGATCCCTCACTTTTGGAACACCGTGACTATTGAAGAAGAAAGAACCTTGGATATTGAACAGTTTAACTATGAAAGTAATGCAATTAATCAACCAACAGGAGCATGGATTAACAGTGTTTTCACACATGACATTACAAATATCTACCTGTTCCTCTCAGTCCCCTCTTCAAAAATGCTGATTCATAAGAACATAAGAAGAGCCCTGCTGGATCAGACTAAGGGTCCATGTAGTCCAGGACTTTGTTCACACAGTGGCCAACCAGCAGTCAACCAGGGACTCACAAGTTGGATATGGTGCAAAAGCACCCTCCCAACCATGTTCCCCAGCAACTGGTGTATGCTCCAGTTATATCCGTAGTTATGACAATGATCTTCTCTTTGGCCTTCCCCTTTCACCCGTCAGATTCTTGATGTCAATCAAAAACTCAGTTGCCAAAATCATCCACCTTGCCATCTTCCCATCCCTTTCCAGTCTGGCACAAATGCCTTATCCCCATCCTTGAAGATCTCCATGGTCTTGGCCCACCTGTGCTTTTCATTATATTTCTGTCAAATCTGCTGCTCACACTCTATATCACCCTCAGCTACCAGAAGGTCTCATGATCTCTTGGGAGAAAAGGCACATCATTCAGTGGTAGAGAGCATATGTTGAGTTCCCAGAATCTCCAGGTAAGGCTGAGATAGAGCCCTGGATAGAGTGACTGCCAGGCAGTATATAAACAACACTGAGCTAGATAGAGCAATACTCCGACTTGATATGGGGTAGCTTCCTGTGTTCCCAGGTCTTTGGAGAAGGGCTGTAGCTCAGTAGTAGAGCACATGCTTTGGATGTAGAAGGTCTCAGGTTCAATCTCAGCCAGAGAAAACAGGTATATCTTTAAAGCCCTCTTAAAAGCAGTCACAGATGAGGCCAGGCATCTCTCTCTTGAGAGGGAATTCCATAGGGCAGGGACCACTACCGAGAAGGATCTGATCTGGTTCGCACAACACAGCAGTCCATGATGGGTTAATTTACACACTTCCAGGTGTTTTGAAATGGTGAATGGCATGGGCAAGAGATCCTTAATGACCCCCTACTTTAGGGACTCTACCTTTTCACTGCCATTGTCACCAGCTGCTGCTCCTACTCCCCATCATTGTTAGCATCATCTCCTTGCTTGGCAGGCAGAGAACCAGTGAGCAAGCAGGCAGTGGCATCTATTGTTCCTCTTCCTCAGCACCACCATAGTCTGGGGCAGAGAGAGACCAAACAGGTTGTAATGGTCAGGAGGAGGAGCCATTCCACGGGCTCTTGTTAGTGGGCCTCTGCTGGGATGTGGGCCCTTGGCAAATTATTGACCATAGCAAACTTTGGTGCTAGTCCTGGAGCCAGTCCTATCCCCTTTAGGAGGAAATACCATAGTGTAGGGGCCACCACTGAGAAGGCCATCTCTCTACTGCTTGTCAACCTTCCTGATCTAAATGTCAGGCCAGTAAGTAGGGCCTCTGAAGATCTCATACTGGAGTTAGCCTAGAGCCATCAGGACTTGTAGCCACTGATAGCTTTCTCCTCTGGTGGTAGAGAGACCAGCACAAAAGCTGGGATACTACCAAACAAGCAGTGGTTGGGGAAAGGTGGTGATGCCAGGCAAAGGGGGGGTCTGACCTTCTGGGGAACCCCAGAGGTCTGTATTGGGACACCAGGAAGGGCAAATTTGCCCCGTGGGCCTGAGGTTTCTCACCCCTGACTTGCAGTAAAACAATAACTCTACCCCCTTCAAAAACACGTAAAGCCCTTCCAGACCCATTCAACACAGCTTCCTAAAGGTAATGAAGAAAAGGGCTTGCAAAGTTATGAAGGAATCTAGTTTCAGAGCAAGCATGGTTGAGAAGACAATGGCGATGATGGTCATCAACTTAACTTCCGCTGTGGGTAGAAGAGCAGGACTTCACGCAAAACAAAACAAAACCAGATGGGGAGGTTCATGTGAGAGAAAGGTCCTCCCCGAGATGCTTATGCATCAGAAGGTGTAGAACTGGGCTGAGACTGGAGAAAATGCAAACATTACTCGAAGGCAAATCCGGGGGGGGGGGGCATAGCTCAGTGGCAGAGCACATGCCTTGCTTTCAGAAGGTGCCAGATTCAATCCTCAGCATCGCCAGACAGAGCAGGAAGAACCCTGGAGAACTTGAAACCCTGGAGATCCATCGCTGCCAGTCAGTATTGACTAGGGTGACCATATGAAAAGGAGGACAGGGCTCCTGTATCTTTAACAGTTGCATAGAAAAGGGAATTTCAGCAGGTGTCATGTGTATATATGGAGAACCTGGTGAAATTCCCTCTTCATCACTGCAGTTAAAGCTGCAGGAGCTATACTAGAGTGACCAGATTTAAAAGAGGGCAGGGCACCTGCAGCTTTAACTGTTGTGATGAAGAGGAAATTTCACCAGGTTCTCCATATATACAAATGACACCTGCTGAAATTCCCTTTTCAACACAACTGTTAAAGATACAGGAGCCCTGTCCTCCTTTTCATATGGTCACCCCAGTATTGACAATACTGGGCTCCATGGACCATGGGTCTGATTCCGTATAGAGCGGTTTCCGATGTTCCAGTGATCACAATAGCTTCAACCTTGGTCAGATGGCAACCTTTCTTTTGCAAAGCTGTTTTCTTTTCTTTTCTTTTTAGAATTGCTGCAAACTCTGTTTCCACAGCTGGATTGTTCATCCATCAGTTCTCTTCTTCCAAATGCCTCGGATACTTCTACATAAAGAGGTTATTCATCACCCAAGCCCTTTGGTGCCAGTCCAGACTTTGCACACACACACACAACATACACACCCTTTAAAAAGCAAAAAGAGAAAAAGAGGAGAGCGTCTTGAGTTCTAACTGCAAACAGCCCCTTGCTTCTCATGTTAGATTCAGTTACATATGCATGCAAATTCTCATCTTTCTTGTCTGGAGCTTGGTCTTTTTTTGTGAAGGCTTGGCTGAACTTTGCAAACCTTACCGAAGGGGGAACCCTTTCCCACAATTCATTTCAGGACCGAGCCCCTTTGATGTCACAGCTGGCTCAAGTCAACTCATTTCCTCCTGCTCCAAATGTGAAGCTGATGCAAAATGCTGGCAAGTTCTTCCCCTCACTCGCTTCCCCCCCCCCCCCGCCTGGCCTAGGCTGAAACATGGCCAAGCACACAGCATAGTGTCGATGTTTGATTTGGCCTCTTCTTATTCCGACAATCCAACTGGGCTTTGTTTTACTAGTAAACCTGGATAGGTTTGTAGCTTCAGATCTAGCTGTTAAAGAGATCCCAGCTCCTTTTTGTCCTCCCTTGCAAAAAAACAACACCAGACAAACTGCTCCTCCATCTGTTTTCATTTTCCTCCATTGTGGTTTCTGCTCCACCCAGTTCCTAAATTAGTACATCATCTTCACGCTGCTCCCTACACGTAAAAAAAAAAAAAAGGTCAGGGAGCACAAAAGCTACACTAGGGTGCTTATGGACGGTTATTTCCTTGCTGCTCCACTCTAGTTGTTTTTTCTGAAATTGCCCTTCTTTATTTGCACTTTTTAAAAAAATAAACAATGGAGAATCCTGAGGATGTTGTTACCAAAATGTTGCATTCCAGCATCTCTCTGTGTTTTTTTTTCCCCCCTACTGTGTTTTTTCAGACCTGATTTGTGACTTTTTTGGGGTGGTGGGATAAAATGCAGTTGAAGCACCAGCTCATACAGTGTTGTTAGGCAAAACAATATCAAAGCTTCGAAGCTCTACTGTGCCTTTAATTAAAACATTTCCAGTTTGCAGGTTATCCCTGATTTATTGCTTCCTGTTCACCACTGAAGGATGAGTGATTGACCGCCCTGTAATTGCCCATAATTAATCACCTTTGTTTTCCAGAGGACGTGTGTGTGTATTTACTACTGGTGTTTTATTTATTTATTTTAGGGCTGTGCAGGGACCCTCCTTTTCATATGGTCACCCTAAGATGGATCCTCGGTCTGATCTAGCAGGGCTCTTTTTATGTATAGCTGTCCCATGTGGTGAACCAATGAACTGCTGTTGGAAGCTTCTCAGTGAAGTATCTTTACATTCTGGATTGATTCTGCCCACCCGAGGTGGCTGTTGTATCCTTCTGGACAGGAAGGAGCAACAGAGGGCTTTCTGTTACAGTTGAGCCTTGTTTGAGTAACATAGTATTCCTGAGCTCTGCCTTGTTCCTGTATCGTTCACTGGTCTTTGGTCCTGACTTCTGGTTTGTCCTTTGTTTCTGACAACTGGCTCATGACACAGCTCCTGGCTCACTTTTGATGGCTGCCCATGACTCAGCCTTGATGCCAGGCGCTTGTCCCTTCTAGGCAGGGCTCTCAAAAATCTTATTGGCCACTGTACTGTGTCTGGTTTGGTGGTTGCTTTGTGTAATCTAGATTTACGAAAAAGAAACATCTTAGCATTGTCAAGGAATGTGCATTATTCCATCACCACCCCCATTCTTGGTTGTACAAATCGTTCCTCAAATATTGCATTCAGTATAAGAAAAAATGTATAGCTCTGCTGCTGCCATTTTTGTTAATTTACTAAGAAAGTAGTGATTATGAGGTGGTGATCTGGATGTTCTTAATAGCATATGGGTTCTTATGACTGAACGGTGAATACGTTAAAAATTGCCATCTCTAGCAGCAAGGACATCAAATATTCATTGGAACATGTGTGTGAATGTTGCTGCTTTCTCACTTGAGTTGAGATCAAGGTTAGGAGAAGTGGTCTGGAAAAGAATTGGAAATGACCTCAAACTTCACCCAGCATTTGAACTTAAACTTAAACCATCAGGGGTTTAAAAAGAAAATCAAAATTAACAACCATAAAATAATTCATACACAAACTTGAGCTTTCCAAAGAAGGTTTCCTGTAATACTGATATTACAGGAAATTCATCCAGGGGGTGGAGTTCACCAAGCTTTCATTAGCTGACCCCCCTCCCAGATTTCAGCTTGTTTTCCTGAAAGCTGGCCTGACTTGGTCTGCATTGAGTCAGCCCAGCTTGCAGATTTTCTGTGTGTCTTTATAAAATTGCAGCAATATTATTATTATTATTATTATTATTATTATTATTATTTATTTATTTATATAGCACCATCAGTGTACATGGTGCTGTACAGAGTAAAACAGTAAATAGCAAGACCCTGCCGCATAGGCTTACAATCTAATAGAAATTTGTGCAATAATTTGCATAATTTCATTTGCAAAAACCGTGCCAGTAATTTGTGTAATATATGCAAATTGCACCTGCAATTTGTGCACATTATGAAATTGCCGCTGCAATTTGCGCAAATTTCTATTTACAGAAATGATGATGATGATGATGATGATGATGATGATGATGATGGAAAAAGTTCCCAGATTTTGCTATGAGCTCATGGGTCGGCTCACATTATGAGAGGAAAGTGATTAGATGCAGGTTAGGCATCAAGGAAATTGGGTTGCAGGAGAGCTTTGTTCAGTTAAGCAATTTGATTAGAATTTTTTTTAAAAAACATACAACCGTAATGCCCAAATCAATATGCAAACCACTGGTACCCTTTGCTATTCAGACTTCTCAGAATTTTGTGATTCACAAAATACTTATATTAAAGAAATGTGTGTCCCCAAATGTATGTATTAGTAAATAAAATGTACAAAAAAAGCCATATATAATTGGGAACTGCTTGCAAAAAATGCATGTATCAGGAGAAACACACACCTATATAAAATTTGCAAACTGATGCAGAAATAGGACTGAATGAACTGAGGAGGGGAAAAATGAGAAACGGCGAAAGTGAAATTGATAGATTTATCCATCCCTACAAGGACCTGTTTGGGATGCCACCTTTTTTTAATCAGGTCTGCTCCTGTGCCTTTAATGGAAACCAGACATGCAGAAACTTAGCAGGTGAAGCTTTTCCTAGAATAAAGTATTGATTGCATCTATCAAACATCCTGCCTCCAAGGACAGGAGTGGAGAACCTCTGAATTGGGGCAAATCTGTCCCTCCTGGGGCCCCAATCCTGCCCTGTGAGGTTGTCCAGAAGGTCATGACACCTTCCCATGAGAAAAATATGCCACTGGTTGTATAGGGGTGAGGATGTCAGACTGGGACAAAGGAAATCCAGGTTCTTGGACATGAAGCTGGCTTTGTGAGTTTGGGTCTCAGCTTAATCTACGCAGGGTTGTTGCCAGGATAAAATGGACAAAATAATCTAAGAAGAGCCCTGCTGGATCAGACCAAGGGTCCATCTAGTCCAGCACTCTGTTCACAAAGTGGGCAACCAGCTGTTGACCAGGAACCCACAAGCAGGACACGGGTGCAACAGCACCCTCCCACCCATGTTCCCCAGAAACTGATGTATCTAGGCTTACCAAGGGTGACCATATGCAAAAGAGGACAGGGCTCCTGTATCTTTAACAGTTGCATAGAAAAGGGAATTTCAGCAGGTGTCATTTGTATATATGGAGAACCTGCTGAAATTCCCTCTTCATCACCACAGTTAAAGCTGCAGGAGCTATACTAGAGTGACCAGATTTAAAAGAGGGCAGGGCACCTGCACCTTTAACTGTTGTGATGAAGAGGGAATTTCACCAGGTTCCCCATATATACAAATGACACCTGCTGAAATTCCCTTTTCTATGCAACTGTTAAGGATACAGGAGCCCTGTCCTCCTTTTCACATGGTCACCCTAGGCTTACCCCCTCTGATACTGGAGAGAAGGAGGACAATGAAAGTTATCTGGGGTTCCTTGCAAAAGGGGAAAAAAGCAGGATATAAATAAAATAGTAAAATAAAAAAAATGAAATAAATAAATATATTAGGGCAAGTGTGCTTCCCTTAATATATTATATATATGCAAGCTCTTCCCCTAATATGTGTGTGTGTATAGGAAAATTGCATACATAATTTTCCTGTGCACAAGCGTGTATATACAAATTAGAAACACCCTACCCCTTTGCAAAGTGGTGCAGAAATGAGATAGAATGCACTTGCACTGGGGGTGGTGGTGAAATGTGAACATCATAGAAAGTGGGTCAGATAGCCTTGACCCTTGTCTATATGATGCTCCTTCCCAGCGCCTACATGGGAAGGAGCGCACTTGAGGGTTTCCTGCTGCTGCCTGCCGCCGCGCCCGCCCACCCGAGCACTCACGAGGCGCCTGGGAGCATCCGTGCCCCCTCTGCTCTGATAAGTGGGGGTTTTAATGGGAAAATGGGGCTGACGTGTTTTTTGTTTTAGTTGTAAATGCGAAGGATTGCATTTACAGCTAATGGGGGTGGAATGGGGTGCTCCCTCCCTGGAAGGATTTCCAACCCCCCATTTAATGTTTTAAATTTTTCTTTAACAAGGTTCCGCAGAGGTGTGGAGCCTTCCTGCAATCTAAAAAAGTCAGGGTAAGTCCCCGGCTTCTTTAGTGCGGAGCTTCGAGGCTTTGCCCCTGGATTGATTCATAGTGGTGTTTGCATCATGTAGATCACCTGCCGCCACTCCAAAGCAATCCAGGGGCAAAGCGCCCATGTGGACGAGCCCTTGTCCATCTCTAGTCCTGTGTCACGTTCTCTGCTCCCCCTCCATAATTCGTAGAGAAAACATGCCCATGTCTTGAGACTGTTATGCTGGGCATCATTCCTCTTTCTGTTCCACATCCTTGGCTACTGCTGAAATGACAGAGATGTTCATTGTGGATACAGGTAAGTTGTGCTACAGGCAGGGCCGGTGCCAGTCTATTTCACGCCCTAGGCAAGGTCAGCTACTTTCACCCCCTCCCCCCAAAAAATGACAACTTTGATTTTTAAGAACATATGTTTCCTGGAAAAAATAAGAAGCACAAAACTTGAAACTGCTAAATTTATTTTAAAGTGTAAGAAATACGTCATGCCAATTACAGCAAACAAATTGGAACGGAACGTCTAAATTGCATTATTTAATAGGAATATCACCTCCAAATCATCCCCCACAACTCACACGCATGCGCACACACACACTCAGCATCGCTCACTCCAAACAAACACACGCATGAACACATGCATTCACTGAAAGACCCTATGCACCCCATTCACCCATACATTCTCTCTCTCTTCCGGGCGCGTTCCGGAAGTCCAAATGTGGAGCCGCCCCACCCCCACTCCAGCGGCCCTGGCTTCATTTCAGCTGAGCAGGTGCGGGGCGCCATCTCGCCCGCCCAGGCCCAGCTGAATCCTCGGGCCAGCCCAGCTCCCAGCCAATGCACATGAGTGCTGCGCTGTGCCCGGCACCCCTCTTAGCTTGGCACTCTAGGCAGCCGCTTGAGTGGCCTCTATGGTAGCACCAGCCCTGGCTACAGGTTATGGAATGGGTGAGCTTGACAAGGGGCTGTTTTGTAAATGGCAGCCTTGTGTTTCTCTCCATTTCTAGTTCTATTTTAAAGGAATAAGATGATATTCAAAGTTATTCTCTCCATCCGTTCTCCCTGACTTCCACTGGGTATTTCATGTGCATTATTTCTATATTGCGACCCACCCTCTGTTTTAGGATTGATTGGGCTAGAAGTCCGAAGGAAGGAAGGAAGGAAGGAAGGAAGGCACACATGGTGGAGAAAATCTCTTCCCCTCTTTTAGTTTATGATGACAAAATAATAGAATTGATCTGCTCAGTTGTTTCCCACCACCACCCTGGAGGAAAGCAAAAGGAGAATCTTTTGTGATGTCCCCGCAATCGTAAGATTAGTTTAATAATCCTGTTGGTTATCTTTCTTCTTCTTTTCCTTGTACATGGGCTAAGTCAGTAAAGCTTAACTTCTCTAATTGAAATCTATCCGCGGACTGGGTTTGTCCGTGGATACAGGTCTTGTGCCGTAATTGTTTGTTCGGTGGAGAAATTAATCTCCTCGGAGCAAGGCAAACCTAATTACCAATCCCAGCGGAAATGGCTGGGTTTGCTGCTGCTGCTGCTGTTCACTTGCCCAGCTGGAGGGGAGGGCAGGCATGCCATTCAATTAATCCTTTTGGAAAATGGTTTCAATCTGCTTCATATCGCATCCAGTGACAGATCTATTTTAGTGTCTGGCATCTGAACAAGGCTTAAGATGCCAGTTAAAAAGAATTGGAAGTGTGGTTTAACCCTTTCCCACCTATGGCATGGTCCTGATGTACATCTCCTCTCTGAGCTTGTGTTCCCCTCCCCTCCCCATGCAAAGAGGAAAGCTGCCATTGGCTCTAAAGGAAATCTCCCTAATTTGGGAAATGGCAGATTTGGGTGTGGCTATTTTGGGTGGGACCATCTGTGGGGGAAGTGCTTTGGTCCCTTTTTGATCCCTCATGGGTGTTATTTTAAATCTTAAAAAAAGAAAAGAAAGGAAATCATGTCGAGCGCATTCACACACTGCTGATTTTTGCCCTGATGAGAACTGCTGAAGGCCAACCGTTGACTAATTTTATCTGTTAATCTCCTACCAATGGTTTTAATCTTGTTTGCTGCCTTAGGGATCCTTGTACGTAACGACATACTTAAAATACAACGGACCCTTGATCTAGAGTTATATTTATTGAATGTTGTTAAATATGTCCTGACCTGAGAACTATTCCAATTTTGACTTTGTATTTATTGACCGCAGCTCGAATTACTTCAGCAAGGGTACAGAAATATTCTCACAGTCGCAAGAAATCATATTGGCTATGAGCAAATGGGAATTAAGTCATGCTGCTTAAATTTCCTACTTATCCAAATTCCACTGACAATTCCCAGAAAATGTGTGAAGTATGGAAACCTTTGGCAAACTAGATTTCCACTCATCCAAATCATACTGATCGAAATGTATCGTGAAGGGCATTCGTGAGAGATCAGGGATGGAACGTTTGTTCCCTTTAGTGGTTTTTTTCCCTCCTTGCATATTTGTGTGTTGGAGTATTTTACGTTTTGTATGTTTATAATAAAAATTAGGTGGAAAGAGGGAATCTTTGTGAGTGAGATGTCGATATCTCCGTTTTGAATGAAACCGTTACATCTTGCTAAGCGAAAATCAACTCCACCGCCATGCATGCCAAGAGTTTTAAAAAAAATCCTTCCATTTTTGTTGCTCAGCAGAAGTAGCCATATTTCCACCATTCCTTTCTCATTGTTGTTTGTTTGTTTATAAAGAGAGAGAGAGAGAGAGAGAGAGAGAGAGAGAGAGAGAGAGAGAGAACAGGTTCACTTTGGCTGAGAAACTGCTGAAAGAAAGACTTATCAAAGAGGCCTGAAAAGGCTTACAATTCATGTTTTCCTCCCTTGAGAGAGAGAGAGAGGAAAATTCCACAGTAATCCATATTATAGAAAATGCTTGAACACATGTAATGCCAATTATTGCCACCTGCTCAATCTTGTCTCTGTTATAACACTCCCGGGACAGATGCAGTTACGGAGCTTGTCAAAAGAAATGTCAGTTTTACTCCTTTCACCAGATGCAGCCACTTTCTCTCCCACCCCACCCCCCACCCCGTTCTCCAATGGTCTGCCTGGAATCTCATGTGAAAATACCATTAAGCCTTTGGGAATGGGAGAGCGGAGGGGTCAGCTCTGGGTTGTGAAATGGACACAGTGGCGATTTTATGATGGCTGCACGGCTTTGCTGCGACACGCTGCCACCCTGCCACGTTGCTAAAAGACAACAGGACAGTCATATAAGTATCTTGGCTAGTGAACGTTAAGCCTATGATTTAATCATCTGTTTTCTTTTAATTAGAGGCATGGAGGGGGTGGGCTCTACTCTTCAGCTCTTGGTGGATCCTGTGCAGTTATTGGGAGACAAATGGGAATTTAGGGTGAAATGAAGAGAGGAGCTCAGGCCGTCAGTATCTTCTTAAGCATTGCTCTCTGGTCCATAAGGGAGGAAGGGCTGTAGCTGAGTGGTAGAGTTCATGCTTTATAGACAGAAGGTCCTAGGTCCCAAGCATCTCAAGGTACATTTGGAAAAGGTTCCTGTGTGAAACCTTGGAGAGCTGTTGCCAGTTAGAATAGGCAAGACGGACTAATAGTTTGAGTAATAGAATCTTATGAACTTCGCTCTGGGCCTCTACCGTTACCTGTGTTTCCAGTCCTTCCTCCTTTCTCATGTTGCTGGCTCTCAATGTTTGTGTCTTCTGCTCCCCATAGATTTATACTCCACACTTCAGCACTGAAGTATCAAGTATAAACATTAGAAACAAACAGGTGACGTAAATAACCGCATCAAAACTGCTCTGGGCTCTTTGCAAGAAAGGACTGGATATACATCTGTTACTAATGCTGATGCTAATACAGCAAAATAGCCCTTATAAACTGGTAAAAAAAAAAAAAGAATACAAAAGAGGACAGTGATTTGCATAAAATTTGCATGTTGTTGTTTATTCGTTCAGTCGTTTCCGACTCTTCGTGACTTCATGGACCAGCCCACGCCAGAGCTTTCTGTCAGCTGTCGCCACCCCTAGCTCCCCCAAGGTCTTGGAATGTTGACTGAGTAAAGTGGGAGGGGCATGGAATGGAGTGAGGTGAGAGAAAACGTCGGTGGAAGAAGGGAGTTGAGCTGGAGAAGAGAGGAGGAGGCAGAAGGAGAGTGAGTTGAAGGAGGAGAGGGAAGAAAGCAAAGCGAAACCAGCAGCGTCGTGAGAAGGAGCCAGTCTGCAGTTTAATGAAGAGTTCACCTCCACACAGAGAGACGGGCCACCAAGGACTAAAGAACAGACACAAACAACTGTTGTTTGGTCCAGTAAAACTAACACTGCTCTTCACAGAGAACTGTGGGTTAAAAAGAGAGTTGAATATATTTGATTCATAGTTGTGTTAGTTGTTTTCTTCATGCTATTATTCCCTAAACCTCCTTAAGTAAGGTAAATTCTGTTAAATATACATTTTGTTTGTCTCTCGAGTGATTGTAATCTTCCCCTCCTCAACCTAGCTATAGAAACTTGAAACATTACACTAATTGATAAGTATAGATGCACATTTAGTTTTTTATTATTATTATTATTATTATTATTATTATTATTATTATTATTATTATCATCAACATTTGTCTAGACTATACAGTACAGCTCACCCCAGGGTGGAAGGCTGTGAAAGGGGGGCTCGTGTGCCTGGCTTAGTCTGCCGTTCAGGTGATGCTGAATGGGCAATTTCGAGGCCCAGTTCTCCCTTCTGGTGGTTCTTTAGGTTTAAACTGGGCTTGGAATGGACGGCTCTCCAAACAGAAGATGCCTTCAATACAAAGGACGGTTCTCTGAAAGCTCTTCAAAAGAGAGGACTGTCCTTTGAAAACTAGGACACACAGGCCGTAGCTAGACCTAAGGTTTATCCTGGGATCATGCAGGGTTCGCCCCTGCCTGAGCACTGGATCCCCTGTGTGTCACCTAGATGAACAGGTTTGACCCCTGGATAATCCAGGGATAAACCTTAGGTCTAGCTATGGCCACAGTGACCCTACGGGCCCGGCCCAGCAGAACTGCTTCAGAAGTGGAGAAATATAGCCCTCCAGTTCCCAAACTGAATGAGAATGGCTGCAAAAGTATTTATTTAAAATTATTTTTAGGCCACCTTTATGGGTAGAATGTCCAAATGTGGAAGATGTTTTCAATACTGCACTGGCAGATTATTTATTTATTTATTTATCTATTTATTTATGGTGCCCCTAGTCAGGGTAGACATATTTGCTTCTGCCCCACCGTTCTTTCCATAGTCAGCTGTCTCAGGCCAGATCTACACCAAGCAGGATATTCCACTATGAAAGCGGTATATAAAAGCCAGGAGCCACACCAGGCAGGATATAGCGGTATGAAAGCAGTATATGGTATGTGTAAGTGGGCCCCAACAGTTGTCAATGCACTTCAGTGCCTCTATAAAGCAGTAGTGTGGCTCCTGCCTTTTATATACCACTTTCATAGTGCAATAGCCTGCTTAGTGTAGGTGAGCCCTCAGTGATAGTTGGAATCTTTGCAGGAGGGGGGCTTAATGTTGTCCTGGTTCTACTCCCTTTTTCTCCCTCTCCCATAATACTAGAACCTGGGGTCATCCCATGAAGCTGATTAGTAGGAGATTCAGGAAGATAAAAAGGGCTTCTTCGCACAGCACATTGTTAAACTGTGAAATTCGCAACAACAAGATGTAGAGATGGCCGTTAATTAGGATGGCTTTAAAAGGGGGTTGGATAAATTCCTGGAGGAGAAGGCTGTCAAGGGCTACCAGTCCTGATGCTCTGTGCTACCTCCAGTATCAGAGGCAGTACGCCTATGTACACCAGTTGCTGGGGAACATGGGAAGGAGGGTGCTGTTGCACTCACGTTCTGCTTGTGGGTTTCCTGTGGGCACCAGGTTGGCCACTGGGTCAAAAAATGCTTGACTAGAGAACCCCTCGGTCTGATCCGGCATGACTCTTCTTATGTTCTTAGGTCTATTCATTAATGTCTACTCTAGTAGTGAGTCGAAGGGCATCTCCTCCCTGGAAACGGACTCCACCAGATGCAGGATTCGAGGTGGCAGTGGACAGAAGAGCATCCAGATACTCTGGATGTCACTCATTTGTTCTCACAGACAGCAAGCTTCCCCCCTTCCATCTATTTGAGAAGATGTGTGCATGTGAATCTTCCCTTGATGTCCTCCCTGACTCCACTCATTCCAAATGGACCGCGCTCCTGCCCTGTGTATGTCCCTGTAATACTAGCCTGGCAGAGTGACAGCCAATCTTTCAATCAGATCATCCATCGAAAGGGCACTTGTAGCTCCCAGACAGAAAACGGGGCAGGGGGAGCAGGGGAAGAAGCAACAACCCTTGCCAGATATTATTGGAAAGAAGTGTGCTGAAATTTCCCTGGCTGGATATGATCAGACTATTGACGCATAACGTAATCCCAGCTGATCAAGCCCAGGGCTTTTCCACTTCAAGGCTATTCTTGCACTAACAATTGTAACCAGAGACCATTGAGTAAGTCTATTTGGGGCCTGAATGGAGACTATGGAGAAAATAGAAATGAAGAGAAATGAAAGTATTTATTGGCGAGCCAAGGTCTTTTCAATGCCAATTGGTAGAAAAATATGAGAGATGGAAAGAGCTGGCGGTCAATAAACCATGATTCTGATGAGGTGAAGAAAGGGTGTGTGGCTACAAGCCTTTGGCTCCTCCCCTTCTACTCAATCAGCCAATAGTCTTGCTGGGAGGGGGAGTCTATATATTCAGCCCCTCCTTCTTTTCTTGAATTGTTAATTATGCGAACTAGAACACATCTTTCTAGGGCTATGTGGGTGCCATTCTATCTACTGGATCAGGCTGCAGAATGATGAGTGTGGTACATTTTTGCACACACAATTCCTCATCTAGATATGGGCAGATGTCCAGAAGTCTGCCTCCATATTCCTTCTTCTGTTTGCTTCCCCCCACCTTCTTTGTTTTCTGGGTTGTTTTCTTTTTGGTGTGCCAATTCTTCCCCCTCCTCCTCCATTTTTAAACCCATTGCTATGGATTATTGCCTGTAATGGTTGTTTTAAGCCATTTTGAGGGACTGCCAAACTGGAATATAAATACTTTCAATAAATGTGTAAAAAATGGACCCTGGGTGGATTTAACAAAAAACTATAATCACTTCATCTTCCCTATGTTCATGATGTCCGGTGGAGAGTGTCAGTCCTATGTGGTCAAAATGGCACCATCTACACAACCAATCTCTAATGGGGGCAAACTAAGCTGAACGTGAGTTTTTCTGAACAAGGCTTTTTGTTCTGTCCTGTTTTTTGTATTGTGGTCAGATGACTAATAGAGATGATGATAAGAACATAGAATCATAAAATCATGGAATAGTAGAGTTGGAAGGGGCCTATAAAGCCATCAAGTCCAACCCCCTGCTCAATGCAGAAATCCACCCTAAAACATCCCTGACAGATGGTTGTCCAGCTGCCTCTTGAAGGCCTCTACTGTGGCCACTACCTCCCTAGGGAATTGGTTCCATTGTCATACTGCTCTAACAATCAGGATTTTTTTCCTGATGTCCAGATGGAATCTGGCTTCCTTTAACATGAGCCCGTTATTCCGTGTCCTGCACTCTGGGAGGATCGAGAAGAGATCCTGGCCCTCCTCTGAGTGACAACCTTTTAAGTATTGGAAGAGTGCTATCATGTCTCCCCTCAATCTTCTCTTCTCCAGGCTGAACATCCCCAGTTCTTTCAGTCTCTCTTCATAGGGCTTTGTTTCCAGACCCCTGATCATCCTGATAGCACACTTCAAATAATTAAAAGGTTGTCACACAGAGGAGGGCCAGGATCTCTTCTCGATCCTCCCAGAGTGCAGGACACGGAATAACAGTAGGGTGACCATATGACCGGATTTGACCGGATTTGCCCGGGTTTTTTGTCGCAAACCTGCAAATCCGGGAGGGGGAGGGGAAATCCGGTTTTTTTACAAAGAGCAGCTTAACAAAAATGCTTATAACTCTGTCATTTTTCAAGATAAAGACATGAAACTTGGCACAATGGTAGCTCTTAGGAAGGGCTTTAGTCATACCAAATTTGAAACAGATCTGTTTATCCACTGATTTTTTAGGAATTTTTTAAAAATTGAGGTTTTAAAATTATTATTTTTAAAATCGTCATTTTTAAAGATAAAGAGATGAAACTTTGCACCATGAAAGGACTTAGGTAGAGCTTTAGCCACACCAAATTTGAAAGAGATCCGTTCATCTATTGATTTTTTAGGAATTTTTTAAAAAATGAGGTTTTAAAATTATTATTTTTAAAACTGTCATTTTTAAAGATAAAGAGCTGAAAGTTGGCACCATGATAGCTTTTAGGTAGAGCTTTAACCATACCAAATTTGAAACAGATCTGGGGCCAGTAGCAAACCCTGTTAACAACAACAGCAGCTTGCAATGAGTGAAGATACAGTCAGAAAAAATATTTGAGGGAAGGGGAGAATGTAACACTTTTTATACTGTTGTTTTTATACTGTTTTTATGTTTTTTTAATTTTTGTATACTTTTAATGTTTAGTATTTTTAATTGTTGTAAACTGCCCAGAGAGCTTCGGCTGTGGGGCGGTATATAAATGTAATAAAATAAATAAATAAATAAATAAATAAATAAATAAATAAATAAATAAATAAAAATAACACGAAGAGTATAGCAAAAGCTTCAAAGTGCAGCAAAACCTACAAAAGTAGGAGTGAGTGAAGTTAATTTCAGATACATTGAATCTCTCACTTGTTCTTTATTTCAGTGATTTTAACATCACTGAAATAAAGTGATGTTAAATAAATTTAAGATGTTATGTAGAAGAGATTTGTCTTAAATGTGTGCTGTAAAATCAGACATGTGACCAAGGCTATGTTCGGGTGGGCACGCCCCCTTGGTGCTGGACACGCCCCCTTGGGGGCGACCATGTTGTCCTCCTTTTTGTTTTCCAAAATATGGTCACCCTAAATAACAGGCTCAAGTTAAAGGACGCCAGATTCCAGCTGGACATCAGGAAAAACTTCCTGACTGTTAGAGCAGTACAATAGAATCAGTTGCCGCGTGAGGTTGTGGGCTCTCCCATACTAGAGGCCTTCAAGAGGCAGCTGGACAAGCATCTGTCAGGGATACTTTAGGGTGGATTCCTGCATTGAGCAGGGGGTTGGACTCCATGGCCTTGTAGGCTCCTTCCAACTCTGCTATTCTATGATTCTGTGATTCCTTTGAGGCTTGTCGGCAGCTGTTTGCCCTCGCCCCAGAAATTACTCACTTCTCCCTGTTACATAAATAGTGGCCTTGAATAGTGGCCCCGTTTATGTAATGGGGGAAATGTGCAATTTCTAGAGCCTCCATCGGGCACAACATTGGTGGCTCTGGAAATTACGCATTGCCCCATTGCATTAATGGCAGCCATAAAGGCCCCAGTTACACAAGAGTAAAGGCACAAATGGAGCCTTTATGCTTGCATAAATGGGACCTTCATGGCCACCATTTATGCAATGGAGGGAATAAGTAATTTCTGGAGCCTCCATTGTTGCACATAATGGAGCCTTTGGATGATGCTGGATAGCTGCTGAGCTTTCATCAGGCCTCGCAGGTGCTCAGGGCATGGGTCTGCAGGCATGCCATGGGTACTCGACTGGGTCTGGGGGAGGAGTGGATGTGGGGGAGTCTGTCTGACTTCCAGACTCAGTTGGGCACCTGTAATATCCCCCCACTCTACATGGCAACTTCTTTTTTTTTTTTAGGTCCTACTTGTACTTATCAAATCTAGTTCTTTTGTGACATAGAGCTAAAGAGTAGTAGGTTTGAGGGGTCATATTAGGCATATATCATTATTGGAAGAACTTAGGCCGTAGCTAGACCTAAGGTTTATCCCAGGATCATCCCGAGTTTGTCCCTGCCTGAGCGCTGGATGCTCTGTGCAGCACTTAAATGAACAGGTTTGACCCTAGGACAATCCTGGGATAAACCTTAGGTCTAGCTACGGCCTTAGTTTAAGAAACGGAAGAGAGATAAGTGGTGGTTGTTCTATGTTGGCCAATGGAAGGGAGTAGCAGTGTCCCTTCCTCTCTTGCCAGTTCCAGGACAGCTGGTGATGGCGTTGCGGCTCTTCTCTGGGAGCAGAGAGATGAATTGGCTGTGGATTTCAAGGTGAGCAATGGCCACCATCCTCCACTTTCTTTCTTCCTCTCTCCCAGCAGCAGAAGTGCTTCAAAAGATTTTGGCATTCCAGAATAGAATGGAAAAGTCTATTAGAGTGGAAAAGAATTCCTAGGTCTGAATTATGGCTTGAACAGAAATTAGGGTGTGATGCATCCTAATTGCTTGGCAAAAGGATAAATAGGCAAACAGCAATTTCTAAACGTTTGCCCTGGATCAGCTTGCATTTTCAAATAATTCTGGAATTCCCAGACCATTTGGATTTGTTAAATATTTAAAAAAATAAGGGGGAGGGGAAACAACCAGGCTGATCTGGCGTCAGAGACTAAAGTTTTGCATGGGTTATCTAAAGCATCCTGGGTGTAATCCGTCACCTTCCACTATATTAACATTGTTGAATTCTAAGCAGAAGTGATGGGAGGGATTCCCACTAATTGCCACTTCTGAAAAGATAATTATATTCTGTGTCTCAGATAATGTACTGTGGCATTTGCAACTAGCTGAGCATGGCCCGCGTGACCTTTCCTGTTGTCAATTCAGGGTTGAGTGGTGCGGAAAAACAAAGAATAATTGAGCCATGGCAAGAATGAATGCAGGGCCTTAACAGTAACTTATTTGGACATGACAAACTGGTTAAGAGTTACTCGACTGGTAGAAGATGAGTATATCTAGGCTTGATGTTGATTGTTTTGCTTACCAAGATTCATGCCCCCTTTTAACTGTACAGCTTAAAAAGAACCTTGCAGGATCAGACCAAAGGCTGAACAAGCCTAGCATCTAAAAGCAGGACAGTGGTGGTGGCAGGTAGCCCTCTTAGAATCATAGAATCATAGAATAGCAGAGTTGGAAGGGGCCTACAAGGCCATCGAGTCCAACCCCCTGCTCAATGCAGGAATCCACCCTAAAGCATCCCTGACAGATGCTTGTCCAGCTGCCTCTTGAAGGCCTCTAGTGTGGGAGAGCTCACAACTTCACCAGGCAACTGATTCCATTTTTGTACTGCTCTAACAGTCAGGAAGTTTTTCCTGATGTCCAGATGGAATCTGGCTTCCTTTAACTTGAGCCCGTTATTCAGTGTCCTGCACTCTGGGAGGATTGAGAAGAGATCCTGGCCCTCCTCTGTGTGACAACCTTTTAAGTATTGGAAGAGTGCTATCATGTCTCCCCTCAGTCTTCTCTTCTCCAGGCTAAACATGCCCAGTTCTTTCAGTCTCTCTTCATAGGGCTTTGTTTCCAGACCCTTGATCATCCTGGTTGCCCTCCTCTGAACACGCTCCAGCTTGTTTGCGTCCTTCTTGAATTGTGGAGCCCACTCTAGATGAGGCCTAACCAGGGCCGAATAGAGAGGAACCAGTACCTCACGTGATTTGGAAGCTATACTTCTATTAATGCAGCCCAAAATAGCATTGGCCTTTCTTGCAGCCATATCGCACTGTTGGCTCATACTCAGCTTGCAATCTACAACAATTCCAAGATCCTTCTCGTTTGTAGTATTGCTGAGCTGCCTCTTGAAGCTGCCTCTTCTGCTAGTATTCCCCTGCAACTGGTATTCAGAAGGATGCTGCTTCTGACGGACTAATGGCTCCTGTGCCAAATTCTGCTGCTCTGGGTCCTACCAAAAAGAATTCAGCACCACACTGATCCACAGAGAAAGGCTGGGTTTTATCCTTGAGGTTAGAAGCCTCCATTCCCTAGGCCCTAGGCAGGTACCAATATTCATTCACATTCACACACACACACACACACACACACACACACACACACACACACACACACACTATCCCCACCACAAGAGTTAGCAACTGTCCCCTTCTTGGTGATGCAGGAGCTGGTGGGTCTGGAGACATGCACTGACAAGTGAGATGAAGGGATCGGTCCAGCTGGGATGGAAGTGTAGCAATTCAGCCAGGACATGACAGTGCACAGCATAGTAAGCCAGATTCCAGCTGGACATCAGGAAAAACTTCCTGACTCTTAGAGCAGTATGACAATGGAATCAGTTACCTGGGAAGGTTGTGGGCTCTCCCACACTAGAGGCATTCAAGAGGCAGCTTTACAACCATCTGTCAGGGATGCTTTAGGGTGGATTCCTGCATTGAGCAGGGGGTTGGACTCGATGGCCTTATAGGCCCCTTCCAACTCTGCTATTCTATGGTTCTATGATTCTATAAGGCGCACTAGGCAGGATACATCTTGCCCCATCTCCTTTCATTTATTACAGTTTTATACCCCCCCCCCCAATAGCCAGAGCTCTCTGGGAGTTTTGCAAAGATTTTAAAACCTTAAAAATACAGTAGTATGCAAAATATTAACAACAACAATATAGCTAAAAATATATAAACAGAGCACACACACACACACACCTCTCTAAACAATGGCCAGATCTACACCTTGTTCCAAATCATTACGGATGTGGAATAAAAAGCAGGATATAAGTCTATGAAAGTGGTATATGGAATGTGGATTGTGTCCCAACAGTTATCAGTACCACCATAAAGCAGGAGTATAGAGCTAACTTCTATCCCATGACCTGATTAAAAAACTACCATATGCTGCCAAATGCCTGGGAGTACAGGAAAGTCTTAACCTGGTACAGAAAAGATAACAATGTTGGAGCCAGGCAGGCCTCACTGGGGAGTTCATTCCACAATTAGGGGGTGGGTGGGCAAGCCACTGAGAAGGCCCTCTCCCTTGTTGCCACCTTCTGAACCTCCCTCAAAGAAGGCACTAAGGAGGGCCTTAGCCAATGAGCATAGTGTATGGGTTGGTTCATGCCAGGAGAGGGGCTCCGTCATGTGCACCAGTAATGGCCAAGCAGCAACTCAAGGTTCTTAGCATTTGCCTTGCAGCGTGGGCACAGTAACTGGATTCAGAGGGGTGTCATTTATAGCGGTTGCCTTGGAGTCTCCAGTGGAAGGGACAACTCCCCCTCACCCCAGCACCCATTGAGGAAGACCCATTTTTAAGTCTGGAGATGTATGTACAAGCAAAACACAAGCTTGTCAAAGTGCTCCAAATTCCACATCAATACTCATTCCATCTCATCTCTGAATCAGGTTGTGATCTTTGTTTTTCTTTTCACATGTGTATTCCCCCAAATATATGTATCACTTGTGCGCATCTTTGAAATGGGCACATTATTCTCCCATTGATTAAAGTGTGTTTCTGCACATTTCCAAAAGTACACTGTGACGTTACACCTATACTAGGCCCATCACATAAACCCTTCTCAGGCCAAGCACCACCACCTGAAAACCTGAGGGAGAGTTCAATAAAACCTTTCCCCTAGCTATGAGGCAAACAGGTTAAATATAGGATCTGTTTTTAAATGTACTGTGGGTATATTCTGGTGTGGGTGTTTGATAACTGTGAGGCAGGTAAACAATTCCAAGCTGACATGTGGTAATTGGTAGCTAACAAAACAATGTGTTTATTGTAATGTTAAAAGCTTTAAATGAAAATATAATGCTTCCAATCCTGCCTAATCCAAACTCCACTCCCCAACAACTACCTCTCTCTCTCTCTCTCTCCTCACACCAATCCAAAATCCCTAGCAATTAATCTCCTTTCACTCCACAAACTCATTCCCATACAACAACTCTGACACACCAACAACCTAACTCTCTCAGTCACTCTTTATATACTCCTTCCCCCACCCTCCCTATTACATCACAAACCACACCCACCTAGTTCTAACATTCCATACTCACCAGACATACTAATCAGATGCATGCAGGATACTCAATTGTGGGGTAATGCCACACACACATTTTATGAATATCTTTCAAATGTACACATCGAACAGAAACAAATTTCTCACACACCCCTGCGGCGTGAAAGCGATCGTGTAACTTGCCTTTGGAAGAGCCGAGGAAGAGACGTCTTTGCCGCCGCCGCCGCCGCCACCCACAGACCTCCTCGCCGACCGGCGAGGAGAGCTCGGCTGAAGAAGGCGGGGTGGAGAAGCTCTCCACCCTGCCTTCTTCCCCCGAGCTCTCCGTCCCAGCCGGCGAGGAGGGAGTTGGGTGGCGGCGGCAGCGGCAAAGACGTCTCTTCGTCGGCTCTTCCAAAGGCAAGTTACACGATCGCTTTCACGCCGTGCTGGGGTCGCTTAGACGCGGTCTCGGTACGACGTGCGGATTCCCCCGCTGTGTGTGAAAATGTCCTCTGCCCTGGAAAGTTGCCTCTCTTTTGGGGGGTATTTCCTGCAGCACTTTTTGTGATTATAGACGGCTACTAGATCTCTTACTTCAGCCATTCTATAACCATATCACTTAATTCAAGAGCTTTATCTAATCTTTTCATCATAATAAGGGCCTTGCTAGATGGCAGGTTAGCCCGGTGCAAGGCCCAGGCTCGTCCCTGTGTGTCCAAATGATGCACCGAGGATCCCGGGCTCAGGCAGGGCTCAAACCAGCCTGGCCCCGGGCGAACCAGCACCACTTTTGGCCCAGTTTTTCCCATGGTTTCAGGCTCAGCCCGTGGGCGTGTAGATGGGTCTGCCGCTTTTCCTGGCTACCGCATTTACACATGAGTAGCTGGGAAAAGCAGTGGAAAGGCTGCAGCACTCCCACCACCACCAATGTCCCTGGCCTCCATTGCCCGGTGCTGCCATGTCCCCGGCCTGTGATGCCCGGCACTGCCATGTCCCCAGCCTGTGATGCCCAGCGCCGGGCATCACAGGCCGGGGACATGGCAGCGCCAGGTAATGGATGCTGGGGACATTGGCGGCGGCGGGTAATGGTGGCTGGGGACATCGGAGTCAGGGGATCGGAGGCTGGGGGAGGAAATCGGGGGAAGGGGGAGCAGGGGACCCATTTTTTTTAAAAAAAACCCTACCTTTTCCGGTGGTGCGCTCCTGCACGCGCGGCCCCTTTAAGTAAAAAATAAAAATGGCGGACACGATGGGGCTTTCCTACACCCCGTCACATCTAACTTCTAGCGTGGCCTGGCCCCTCCTCACCACCGGATTTTACGGTAGGTCTAGCAAAGCCCTAAATGTTAGATACCAATAAAACCCATTCCACTCTCTCTCACTCATTTTGTTATTTGTTTTCAAGCAGGAGGGCACTTTCCTTACTTCTCCAGCCTGCTGACACCACCTCCCATACCACTGATCTAGATTTCCAAAACCCAGTGGATTCCTGAGTAACCAAACGGGCCAAAAACATGAGTCGGCAGCTTTGCTCTTCCCACTCAGCTGACTACTGCAGTTCTTTCTTGAGTAGCGACTGCTCCCAGCTGGGCCTAGCTCACCTCCGAGCTAATAAACAGGGAATCCGTGAGTGGGAGCTCATACCATTGGCGCATGCTTTATAAGAGATGAGCCAGAGTGGAAAGAAACCACTTCAAACAAGACTACCACAGCGACTAAGTGAAATCAGATGGATGCTGACTCAAGTTTGGTCTGCTTTGGGAAAGGGGGGGGGATATTTCCCCAAAATCTGAGCCCTCTTAGGAAGATTTAAGAGCAAATTGGGTAACTATGAGGCCCTTGCAGCTGTACAGCCGATTTTAAAGTCGGAGGCATAACCAATAAGTTCTGATCAGTTATTCAAGTAAGAGGTTTCTAGTAAGAGGCACCAATTTAGATCATAATGTTCTCTACGTGCAGCTTCCCTTGTTAACTGTTCTGACTCTCTCGTTAGTACAGAATGCAGCAGTTCATCTACACCCATAGTGGGACACTAGAACGGCATCACACTGGTTCTCTAGTTAATTGCACTCGTGTCTGGAATCAAATGCTGCTCAGGAGCCTAGACCAGCCTTTCCCTACCTAGTTCGCTCCAGATGTTTTGAACTTCAACTCCCGTCAGCCCCAGCCAGCATGGCTAATGTTCGGAAATGTTTGGAAACATCATCATTTTCCAGTGTGCTGTAAATAAACAGAGCCAGTATGATGTAGACAGTGTAGGCTGGTGGACCCAATTTCGGTGGGGCTGTGACTCCATTCTGGGTTTCCATCAGAACTCTAAAGGTTCAGCACCTTGGATAGATCCTTTAGAGTCTCAGCTACCAGCCCCCACTGGATGTAGCAGTTAGAGTGCTGGAGACCTGGGTTTTAGTCCCTACTTGACCATGGAGCTCACTGGTGACCTTGGGCCAGTCACTAAGGCCTAAGCTAGATGGGGCTTTATCCTGGGGTGAACCCCGGGATCATCTCTGTGTGAACCCTGGGATCGTCCCTGTGAGTCCACATGGTGCATGGGAGATCCTGGGATCAGGGAGGGATGATCCCTCCCTTGCCCTGGGATCTCGCTCTACACTTTGGCCCAGGTTTTTCCACGGTCCCGGCCTGAGCCCGAGACCGTGGAACTTGTGGCCCATTGCCATGGGTTGACCCGGCTCAGCACGATTCCTTGTCAGGAGCCACGCATGGGGCTCAGTGCTCCTCAGGAGCACTGCGCCCATCAGGGGTAGGGTGGGGGGAGCGGGAATTTAATTTTCTCTCTCTCAAAAAACACTTACCTTTAGCACACAAGTGTTTGTGCGCTCTTTCCTCTTTAAAAAATAAAAAAATGGCGGACGCGAAGCCTCTCCTGCTGAAGTCATCACATGTTGCGTGTAGACAGAGGAGGGATCTCGCGATAAACACATCGTGGGATCTTCCCTCCTCCATCGTGGGATAAAAGGTAGGTCTAGCTAAGGCCTGTTTCTCAGCCTAATGTACCTCATAGGGTTGTTGTGAGGATAAAATGGAGAGGAAGAAGACCATATACACTGCCTTGGGCTCCTTGGAGGAAAGGCAAGATATAAATGTAACAAATAGTCCAAAACACCTGGAGAGCATCAGATTTAGGGAAGCTGGCTGAGACCATGAAACACATGAGCTTTGGGTGGGGATTCAACTAGGTTCCACCATCTATGTCTGGCTAAGGTAGGGTGACCATATGGAAAGGAGGACAGAGTTAAAGCTGCAGGAGCTTTACTAGAGTGACCAGATTTAAAAGAGGGCAGGGCACCTGCAGCTTTAACTGTTGTGATGAAGAGGGAATTTCACCAGGTTCCCCATATATACAAATGGCACCTGCTGAAATTCCCTTTTCAATACAACTGTTAAAGATACAGGAGCCCTGTCCTCCTTTTCATAGGGTCACCCTAGCTAAGGGAGGGAATTGCAGGGAAATGAGTCAGATCAGGTGGATATAATACTGCCTATCAAGGCTTCCAGGTGGAACTGTGCTGCTGCGTTGCCTGCTAGAGCGTCTTCCCCTCTTTGCCTTCCTGTTGCCCTCCCTGCACCATGGCCACAGCTAGACCTAAGGTTTATCCTGGGATCATCCAGGGTTCGCCCCTGCCTGAGCACTGGATCCCCTGTGTGTCACCTAGATGAACAGGTTTGACCCCAAGACGATCCAGGGATAAACCTTAGGTCTAGCTATGGCCCATATTAGGGCTGGCAGAAGCAGGGATGCCTGAGCTCGCTGAAATTCTCCAAACTTCAGTTTGGCTCACTCCCATTTTGGTTTGCAACACATTTTGGCGTCTGTTTGAAAAGAAAAAGTGTGCATACCTGTATGCATTTGTGCAGAAGTGTAAACCTCCCTCCATTGACAAAAATATGAAAATGCTTTCCTTTTCTTTTTTAAATGATTTCTCTGTGTGCATATTTATTTATTTATTTATTTATTTATTTATTTATTTATTACATTTTTATACCACCCAATAGCCGAAGCTCTCTGGGCGGTTCACAAAATTTTTCAAATGCAGTTGCAAGTTTGGGAATGTCTGGATATATTTATTTATTTATTTATTACATTTTTATACCGCCCAATAGCCGAAGCTCTCTGGGTGGTTCACAAAAATTAAAACCACAGTAAAACACCCAATAGTTTAAAACACAATGACGAAATACAGTATAAAAAGCGCAACCAGGATAAAACCACACAGCAAAGTTGACACAGGATTAAAATACAGAGTTAAAACAGTAAAATTTAAATTTAAGTTAAAATTAAGTGTTAAAATACTGAGTGAATAAAAAGGTCTTCAGCTGGCGACGAAAGCAGTACAGTGTAGGCGCCAAGCGGACCTCTCTGGGGAGCTCGTTCCACAACCGGGGTGCCACAGCGGAGAAACCAATATATATTGCTCTCTTGTTTGTGTTCGGGTTTGCAAATTCAGATGATTTGCAATCTGAAATGAAATTCTTGTACATCCCTAACCATGACAGAAAGTGAGTGTAACAACTCGCTTCTGCACCAGCCCTAAATCTAAACACCGTAAGTCTTCAATAGTTTTCATTTAAATTCAGTATTCAGAAGATGTTAAGAACTGTCATGTTAGTTCATACCGTCTTTCCCAGAACGGTCTCCTGTCCAAGTTTCTTGAGTGACCAACAGAAGCTCACAACTATGCCTGTTGTTTGTTCATGGATCTGGTAAATAGAAGCCTGTGGCAGCGCTTCTCAACACGATAACACTACTACGCCAGATATTTGGACTATTTCACCATCCCCAAGTACCACCATATTTTTTCAAGGGCAAGATTTAAGTGCCTCTCTTCTGCAATATTAGTAGGGCACTTTCAGGGCACACCATATGAGGATTGCTTGTGTGGCTGTGGTGATGAAGTAGTTGAATCGTTAGGGCATTTTTTTTTAAAAAAAAATGCAGCCTCCACAGGAAGAAAGGAAATAGACTTCTTGGCCCTATTATGAGGAAATGCCCTGGGAGGTCATCTGAGCAGTATTTGAAACACTTCCTGGCAGGGGTGAATATAAACCAACAATAGAAGCAGTGGCTAGGTTCCTTTTCTTTGTACAAAGGACTCGTAAGACAATTTTATATTTTTTTTAAAGGAGGCAGGTAAAAACTTTTTTGTTCCAGCAGTTCCAAGGACTTTTAATAATTCTCATTTTAAATGTTTACATGTTTTAATATTGGAACTAATTTAATTTATTTTTAATTTCTGTATATTTGTATTTATGGGTCTTAAATGTATTATTATTATTATTATTATTATTATTATTATTATTATTTATTTATTTATTTATATAGCACCATCAATGTACATGGTGCTGTACAGAGTAAAACAGTAAATAGCAAGACCCTGCCGCATAGGCTTACAATCTAATAAAATCATAGTAAAACAATAAGGAGGGGAAGAGAATGCAAACAGGTACAGGGTAGGGTAAGCAGGCACAGGGTAGGGTAAAACTAACAGTAGAAAGTAACAGTAGAAAGTAACATGTATATGTTTTCAATCTTGGAATGCCACCTTGAGGCCCAGCATTGGGCAAAAGGCAGGATATAAATAAATATAATGATGATAACACTACTCGTGTATGAGATTGGCAACATCCCACATATCTTGTCAACTGTCCCCAAACATTTGCTCGTAGAATATGTTCTGTGGTTCTCCAGTGATCTCCCCATACCCTTACGTGTCCCACTAGAGTAGCCTTCCACAACCTGGGGCCCTCCAGAAGTGTTGGACTTCAACTCCCACCATTCTATGCCAGCATGGCCATTGACCGTACTGGCTGGGGATGATGGGGATTGAAGTCTATCATCTGAGGAGAGCACTAGGCTGCTGAAACTTGCTGTGAATGTTTTGAGGCCTGCAGTTTCCTGTTGGGAAGGGGTATTGCTGAGAGGAGTCACTTCATTTCTCAGTTAAGGTTCATTTCTCCAGTTAAGTTTCATTTCTTCAAAGTGGGAACTTTTCTGTTTTTGGGGGAAGATGATATAAAAGCGTGACAAACCAAAGTCAGGAGACAGAGAAAGATCAGAACTTATGGAAGGAGCAGAAAGAAGCAGTTTAGGGTAAAGGACCTTGTGTTTTTGCAACTTTTATTTTCTTTTAATGCCTTTGGATCAGTGTGCTCCATTGACTCAATGCCATTACATGAAATTTGGTTGGTTTAATATTCTAGTAAACTGTTGTGTTAAACCTAAAGTGTCTGGAGTGTCACTCACCCAATGTCTACAGCCTAAACCCCATGTTACTGGGAAGAGGAAGGTAAAAAAGAAGGAAGGTGGGACTCTTAAGGTGGCAAAGATCGTTAAAAAGTTGCTCAGAGAGTCCAGGGGAATGTCTACACCACCAGCCCTATATCTTGGGGATCATTCCTGTGCATCCAAATGCCACACAGGGGATCCTAGGAGCAGGCAGGGATGATCCCTTCATTTTCCTGGGATAACCCTTAGGTGTAGAAAGGACCCTAGTCATAGGAGGAATCCTGACAGTTGCAGTAAAGTACTCCACCATTCCTCCAAGTCAGAATCTCCTTTTTTGAGGGGGCGGGGATGGCTAAATTTCATCCCTACAAGAATGAGAGTTGCTACTTTTTTAAAAAAAAAGCAGAAGAAAGGGGGTCTGATTCCCATTTTCATGCTCGCAAGACTCAAGTTGCTACTAAATCCGTTACTGTAATTTATAACCCTTCCTTGTTTGTATCTCCTCTTGGTAATCTTCTCAGTGCTGTCTCAAATTGTGATATATGGGAATTAATTATGAACTGAAGTAGCCAGGATAACAAAACCTGAGAAAATGTATTATCTGGGACAGGGAGGTGATTTTCCTGGAACCTAACTTGTGAGCAAATACATATCCAAGCAACATACCAGGATGGAAAATGGAAGAGAAGAAAGGTAGGTCAATAATCTTCAAAATGTCCTCTCTTCTGAATACATTTATCTGAGATTCAGAAAGTTAAATGTATCCTGTCCAGCATTTTAGCATCTTGCTTGCCTGGATAACAACTTCATAGGTTAAAATAACCTTGAAGCTATGAAATTCACTGTATGACATTGGGGAAATCACTGTTTCTCACTTATCTCACAAGATTGTTGTAAAGATGATGATGATGATGATGATTATAGTATTTATTTGTATCCCGCCTTTTGCCCAATGCTGGGCCTCAAGGCGGCCTTACAAAGTTTAAAATATACATGGGGGGGGGAGGGAAACAAAACCATAAACAATTAAAAAATACACCACAAAATTATAAGACATTAACATAGATGGAGGGCTGGATTATTCTCCAAAGGCCTGCTTGAACAAAAAAGTTTTAGCCTGCTTCCGAAAGCCCATCAAGGAGGGAGCCAGCCTAGCTTCCCCGGGAAGAGAGTTCCAGAGCACCAGAGCAGCCACCGAGAAGGCCCTCTTCCCATGTTCCCACCAAGCGCACCTGTGAAGATGGTGGGACTGAAAGAAGGGCCTCTCCAGAAGATCTCAAAGCATGGGCAGGCTCATAAGGGAGAATACGTTCTTTCAAATAACCTGGACCCGAACCATATAGAGCTTTATAGGTCATAACCAGCACTTTGAATTGTGCCCGGAAACAGACTGGAAGCCAGTAGAGCTAAAGATAAAATAAGAAAACCCTCAATCCCTTGGAGAATATAAATGTTTTGTTTTTTTTGATAATTATTATTTGTTCCAAAAGGTACAACAAAAAAAGCAAAACAAAAAACCCACACTTGGGCCTTATATTGTGGTCCTGTTATTTCCAAATCTGGCTTAAAGGTTCTAATGGCCATTCCAAAAGCTGTGTTGCTTTTTTTTCTAAACAACAACAACAGCAACAGCCATATTTAGGTAACTAAGGGCTCATCTACACCAAGCAGGATATTGCACTATGAAAGTGGTATATAAAAGGCAGGAGCCACACCAAGCAGGATATAGTGGTATGAAAGCAGTAGATGGTTTGGGTCAATGGGCCCCAACAGTTGTCAGTTCATTTCAATACTGCTATAAAACAGCAGTGTGGCTCCTGCCTTTTATATAACACTTTCATAGTGCAATATCCTGCTTGGTGTGGATTAGACCTATGGCTGCAATCCTATAGTTCCTCGGAGAGCATCCCAGGTTTTATTGGATGGAGTGGATCTCCTCTATGCACAGAGAGAGAGGTCCACAGATGGGTAGGGTGATCTACCCTTGGAAGCCTCCTTGCTGTTGGTGTGGAAACTTCTGATGCACTTGCCCTTGGTTTTCCAACTGTGATAATGGCAAAAAGGTGGACCCATGACCCCAACACTCCCTGGAATGCATATCTCTCCTCTCTTGGGGCCCTCACCTTCCACCTTGTGGTCATGAGCCCAGCAGGAGTTTGGATTCTATTCTTCACATTTTTAAACCACTTTGCGAAATGAAACTTGGCTATCCTTTGCAACTCACGCATTTCCAAATTTTGCAACGGAGTTCTCTAAACAAAAAATGTGTACAGAAATGCATATATTAGGGGGAAATGTACACAAAAATATGTATGAATTTTCATGTGAACTTTTAAAAAATGCTCAAGGTTTGAGATGAACCAAAACTTCAGACTAGAAAAGTGAGAAATTAAAATTGACAGATCCAGCCATCCCTAATCAGAAGTAATTCCTATTATGTTCAATTGGCCTACTCCCTGGTAAGTATAGAGATGAGATAGGATTACAGTCTGAGCATCATGAATTCTTGTAATATCTGCATTCTTGCAATAGTTAATTAATTAATTAATCAATTGCATTTGTATACTGCCCCATAGCTGAAGCTCTCTGGGCAGTTCAAATAAGATAAAAACACTTTAAAACAATATACAAAAATTTAAACCACAAAACTTGCAATATGCACATAAATTTAAAACCACTATAACGACTTTAAAAACGATGAGCCAAAAAACAGACCCAGGCTATTTACATATTACTAAATGCTTGGGAGAAGAGAAAAGTCTTGACCTGACACCGAAAAGATGACAATGTTGGCACCAGAGTTGAAATCCTTTATATGTCCAACCATTTTCATTCTTGTGAATGAAATACACAGGCTCAAGAACTAAACGATCTTCGTTCTCACAGTAGTTTAACCTGTTTGTTCTGATCCACTTTCATTTACATAAGCAAGACATCCTTATTATGATAGTAATTCAGTATTCATGCAGCCTCAAGACTACAAAAATCATGATGCAGTGTAATTATTTCATTGGAGCATGCTATTGACAATACTAATGGACAATGGGTGGAATTTGAATGAAGAACTAGATCTTTACATGGAAATTTGGGGGAGTTGAAAATGGATTTTTGCCAAGAGGTTCTCACATGTCTAATTGATTAGGCACACAACATGGTTAGTAGAATTCTACCAAATAGCTGGAATCCTAGGTTGGACCAAGTTCAGTGTAACACTAATTGGACAGCCTGATAACTATCTGCAAATGTAGTGAGATGGGGGAAATTTGTTGGCCAAGGCCAGAGGTCAGCCAGTGTCATAATTTCAAGCCCTCCTGCTGCGATGTGAGACAATAAAAAGTAATCCACAAAACTTTATTCAGCAAATAAACATCTCTTCACACCTGAAGGGAGTATAAATACTAGGAGCTTTCTTCTAAGCTAAAACATGGCTGACTGAGGCCACAGCTAGACCTAAGGTTTATCGTGGGATCATCCAGGGTTCGCCCCTGCTTGAGCACTGGATCCCCTGTGTGTTACCTAGATGAACAGGTTTGACCCCTGGACGATCCAGGGATAAACCTTAGGTCTAGCTATGGCCTAAATTAGGCTGTTGTCCTTTCAGCAAAAGGGAAAGTTTTCCCTGAACCACTTTTGCTTCAGGGAGGATGCTTCTGAAGGATTCTTTGGCGAGAAGCTAGCCAAACTGACCGCTTCTCTCCTGCTTTCAGCTCTGCCTGCTTGATCCGGTGGCAGACTCTGGGATCAGTCAGTTCTGAAGCCCCTTCCCCCTCTGAGGAAAGCTGAGTTCCCGCAGACTCTGAGTTGTTAGCATTCTCTCTGATAAAGTCTGGTGAAGATTCATTCCTGGGCCACAGCTAGACCTAAGGTTTATCCCTGGATGGTCCAGGGCTCAAACCTGTTCATCTAGGTGACACACAGGGGATCCAGTGCTCAGGCAGGGGCGAACCCTGGATGATCCCAGGATAAACCTTAGGTCTAGCTGTGGCCTGAGTCTTTGCATGGTGATAACTTTGGTGGGAGATGATCTGGGGACTCTATGGCCATAGCTAGACCTAAGGTTTATCCCTGGATCGTCCAGGGCTCAAACCTGTTCATCTAGGTGACACGCAGGGGATCCAGTGCTCAGGCAGGGGCAAACCCCGGATGACCCCAGGATAAACCTTAGGTCTAGCTGTCTAGCTGAAAAGCCTGGGAGAATCTCCTCCTCCACTTTCTGTATTGGCTGGTAAATTCCTAGTCCTGTTTCTTCTGGTTCAGAATCTGATTCTGATTGATAATTTGAAACCTCTTCCCCCACACTGGGGAGAACAGGTCTGATCCTGATAGCCGGATCTGATAAAACACATGCTACCATTTTCACTTTGTACTAGCCTCCCTCTCTTGCTTGCACACTGCAGGATCCCAAGGCAGAGTGAGAACAACAGAACCCCAGTGCTCCAGTCTTTTGTGATGCACACAGAAGCCCTGATGGTTGTGTGCTACCTCCAGTATTCGAGGCAGTAAGCCTGTGTCCACCAGTTGCTGGAGAACATGGGCGGGAGGATGCTGTTGCACCAAGTCCTGCTTGTTCATCCCTGGCCGATGGCTGGTTGGCCACTGTGTGAACAGAGTGCTGGACTAGGTGGACCCTCGGTCTGATCCAGCATCAGGGCACTTCTTATGTTCTTAAGGTGGAAGAGGGTGTAGAATCTATTTATGCATCATGCTGTGTTCTAGAAACTGGAAACAGGTGTACACAGGAGGTGTAGGAAAGTGGAGGAATTATAATTGGGCAAATGGTGGGACACAAAAGGTTACATTAAAGTACGGAAGGATGAATCTGTCAGTCTGTTTCTCTCAGTTTCTCCTTTTTTCCAAACTTAACTTTGGTTCATCTTGAACACTGAGAATGTCTACAGTCTTAAGTTTGGTTCATCCCTACCTTTTTTTAAAAAAAAATACATGAAAATTCATAGATATTATTGTGTGCCTGTCTCGTAATGCATGCATTTTTGCTCAGTATACTCATTTTTGCAAGCTATTTCCCTAATATTATGCATTTTGAATTTACTTTCACCAATATATGCATTTATGTACATTTTTATTTTAATTGGGGAACTCCACTGCAAAATTTGGAGAATTTGGATGCAATGGGGTGTGGATTTTGAAGGCTGAGTTTCAATTCTGAGTAGTTTGAAAGTGCAGAATTAGATAGAATCTCCTTAAAATGCAAATTAAACATATTTCTCTACCATAGGAAGATGGCTTATACTGAGTCAGACTATTGGTCCATCTATTCTAGTATCGTTACTGAGTGGCAATGGTTCTCCAGGGTTTCAGGTAGGATTCTTTCCTTGCCCTACCTGGAGAACCCGGGAATCGAACCTGGAACCTTCTGCATGCAAAGCACATGCTTTATCACACTGAGCTATGGCCTCTCTGATTTGGGCATTTCATGTTTATTGCCAGCTAAGAGGATTTACTGCTGAATCCTACCCAAGGGCTCCCAGATCCTTGGTGAAAAGCTCTTTCGTTTACTGCACATACCAGCTGACCATCATGAAGTGAGTCACCGTTTGATGAATTCCTCAAATGGCTAGGCTAGCATCACCCTATTCAGACATTCACCTACACTAGGGTGACTATATGAAAAGGAGGGCAGGGATCCTGCAACTTTAACTGTTGAGTAGGAAGGGGACTTTCAACAGGGGTCATTTGTATACATGCAGCACCTGGTGAAATTCCCTCTTCATCACAACAGTTAAAGCTGCAGGAGTCCTGTGCTCTTTTGTATCTGGTCACTCTAGTATAGCTGAAATTCCCTTTTCTATACAAGTGTTAAAGATACAGGAGCCCTGTCCTCCTATTCATATGGACACCCTACCTACACCCAGTAGGTATATGCATGGAGGCTGAACAGGACAGTGCCTGCCAGCCCCCCACAAAACACTGCATCCCCCCAAATCTTCATTCATTGATTGCAGACATCTGCAAAGGAGCCTCTACACGTGAGTAATCCCAGCCCCATTCCCCTTTCCAACTAACCCCCGGATTCTGGCACAGGTGCTGGTATGGAAGTAAATTTGTGCCGTCCCGCTGTTGAGCAAGCAGCCCCCTGCATGATGGGTTGGTTGCAGAGTGAATGCTCCGGCACTCAATAAGGACGTAACAACATAAGAAGAAGAGCCCTGCTGGAACAACCCAAGGGTCCATCTGGTCCAGTGTTCTGTTCACACAGTGGCCAGCCAGCTGCCCACGGGAAACCCACAAGCGGGACGTGAGTGCAATATTGCTACATATATGTTGTTAGTGAGCCCCGGCATTGCAAACAGATCACAGCTCCTGTTGATCCATTAAAGCGTTTCTTTCCTCATGAGGCTTGGCGCAGTCCGCCGAAAAGGCCTCCTGTGCAAGTGCCACTGAAATAGATGGGTGATGTGCATGAGCTCTCCCATACTATTGTGGTGCTCCCATTTCAATGTTGCTTGTGCATGAGCCCTTCCCAGGGGACTCTGCTTTCCATTTTACAGTTTTTGTGTGTGTGTTTTGTTTTGTTGACAACATGTTCCCAGGAGAGAGAGAGAGAGAGAGAGAGAGAGAGAGATGTGAATGAGAAGAGATTATTTGTGGGCAAACCTTTCTGCAGACGATTGGTTCCTTTCATTTGTTCTTCCTCTGAAATCACCTTCCCACAAGAGAGCCCTCTACCCGCCGACTTGCTGTGACAGATGTTACCAAATCTTTTGCACCTGTATTCTCTGCAGAGCATTTCCTTCAGAGAGGCAGGCAGGCAAGCTGTGAGAAATAACCGTAAGGACTTTCCCCCCCACAGCTCAGAGAATCCTTCTATCTATTATCCTGACACAATTGCTGCGTTCTGGGCACTTAACCCAGGAGATTAAATCTTTATGCACCAGTGCGGAAAGATCATATCTCTGTAATTTTTCATATCTATAATTTTTCAGCCGCCTTGGTTTAAGCCTGTCATATTTATGGCACAACTGTAATTTAAGGGCACGTTTTCAAATGCCATTCTCAAAAGACATTTCTCTCTGGAGTTGCTACAGAATAAAAGAGTCTCTTCTAACAAGTGCAGTGGGCTGAGTTGGTGTCAGAGTCAGTTATATCACTCAGCCTATGACTTTTGGGGCCTGGTATACAAAACAAGGGACATGTGGCTGGGAGTCTTCTTCTGCTTAAGGATCGGGGAGAAAATGTGCAAACATAATAATAATAATAATAATAATAATAATAATAATAATAATAATAATAATATTTCTTACCCGCCTCTCCAATCTGATCGAGGTGGGGAACAACAGCAAATGATAAAATACATAATACTCAGAGAACCTGAGTGTGAAGGGCGGATTGTACGGTAGAAGGCAATCCCGCAGGTAGCCCGGACCCAAACCATGTAGGGCTTTAAAGGTGATAACTAATAGGGGTGTGCACGGACCCCCCGCTCCGCTTCACTTGCAGATCCGCCATTTTTCGGAGCGGGTCGCTCCGCCCCGCCCCCGCTCCGCCCACTTCCGCTCCGCTCCGCTCGGAGCTCCGGATCCGGATCCGGAGCTCCGTTTTTGCCCCCCCATAGGCTTGCATTGAAAGCTAAAAAAGTAAACAACTTTTTTTCCGTTGAAGTTAGAAACCTCACGTTTGGCACCATGACACCTCATGGGCGTATACACACACACGCCAAGTTTCAAGGCAATCCCATCATCCCCTGATTTTTGGCGAATTTTTGAAAATCGGGCACCCCATTCACACCCCTTGGGATAGCTCCGTCAATTTGCATGTTAGAAACCTCAAACTCGGCACCAGGGCAGCTTATCCATGTGTCCACATGCACGCCAAGTTGCAAGCAAATCCCATCATCCCCTGATTTTTGGCGCGGCTCTACCCTCTAACGCACCTCCCATAACCCTAATTCACACCCCTTTAGATAGCTCCGTCAATTTGCACGTTAGAAACCTCAAACTCAGCACCATGATAGCTTATCCACGTGTCCACATGCACGCCAAGTTTCAAGGCAATCCCATCATCCCCTGATTTTTGGGGAATTTATGAAAATCGGGCACCCCATTCACACCCCTTGGGATAGCTCCGTCAATTTGCATGTTAGAAACCTCAAACTCGGCACCAGGGCAGCTTATCCATGTGTCCACATGCACGCCAAGTTGCAAGCAAATCCCATCATCCCCTGATTTTTGGCATGGCTTAACTCACCCCAAATTGTCCCATTCTACAACTACGTCAATTTGCACGTTAGAAACCTCAAACTCAGCACCATGATAGCTTATCCACGTGTCCACATGCACGCCAAGTTTCAAGGCAATCCCATCATCCCCTGATTTTTGGGGAATTTATGAAAATCGGGCACCCCATTCACACCCCTTGGGATAGCTCCGTCAATTTGCATGTTAGAAACCTCAAACTCGGCACCATGAGAGCTTATCCATGTGTCCACATGCACGCCAAGTTGCAAGCAAATCCCATCATCCCCTGATTTTTGGCGCGGCTTAAACTTTTTAACTCACCCCAAATCAAGTCCCATTCTACAACTACGTCAATTTGCACGTTAGAAACCTATCCTTTGGTCCCATGACAGCTTACCCATGTGTCCCCATGGACACCAAGTTTCAAGGCAATCCCATCATCCCCTGATGTTAGGGGAACTTTTGAAATTTGAACACTCCAGTACGTCAGGGATTTAAAGTTGCAATTGCAGACAGCTCAATGGGGCCAGTTCCAAGGCAATCCCAACATGCCACGAGATAACCCTAAATCTTCTGGCACATTTGAAAAAGGGATTATTGAATTTGATAAAGTCTAAGTGAGCGCAGGAAGGACTTCTCCCCTTAGTCAAAGCAAGACACATACACCATCGCTGCAAGGCGGGAAGGGGAGAAGGGAGGGAAAGCAGGCAGGCAGCATGCATTGTAGTGCCGCAAGGATGGCTTGAGCACTAACGCATAGCAAACCAACCCATAAGTGGGCGCAAAGTGAGGCAAAGATGGCTGGTTCTTTCTTTCTAAGCCAGCAGTTACGCCTTGAGGGGCACAGAGGAGGACGATTGGGAGCAAACCAGGCACCAGGCGGGCAGAGAGGCAGGCAGAGTAGGCGAGGAGTCAGTCCTGGCAGATGCCCCACCACAGCAGCACCCCGGGGGAGGCGGGCAGGCAGGCAGGCAGGCTGCGGGCATTTCTGGGGGCACAAGGAAGTGATGGCTGGTTTCTAAGCCAGCATTGCAGTTAGTCACACATTGCAAACGCAAACCATCCCAGCGAGTCGGTCACCGAGGAGGACAGGCTAGCAGAGGGGCAGGCAGAGTGACATGTCATAGATCTAGTATTGGGGAGGAGTCAGTCCCGGCAGATGCCCCAACACAGTAGCACCCTGGGTGGGCATTGGAAAACGCCATCTTGTGGGTCAATACTTCCCCCACCCCATGTCCTGCAGGGTTGCCTGCCTAACCCTTGTGGGGATGGGAGATGGAGAGCTTAGAGTGGCAGTGCCAGCAGCAGCCTTCGGCTTTCCCCTGGAACCAGTCGCCTTGCCCGCCTCTTTCCCCAGCAAGATCGCCTGGTGCTGCCTATGAAGATGCATCTTCATGCTGCTGGTTCCATAATGCCCTGTCGATGAACCCCTGCTTAGGCTGAGTTTGCAGTGGCGACAGACAGCAAAGCGGGGATCCGCTCCCAACTCAAAGTGGTCCCACACGATGCTTGTCTTTCGTTTCCGTGGTGACACCACCAATTGCCCGCCTGAGCTCTCTGGTGTTGCCACAGAAACAGGGGTGTGGGATGAGACTGGGGAGAGAGCCTCGGCCTGCTGCTGCTCCTCCTCAGCCCCCACATCCTGGAGGCCCACCGCCTCCTCCTCCTCCCCCCCCTCCACTGTGCTGAGGACCTCGTCTAGGTCCATCAGCGGGCTCGTGGGCTGAAAGGAGAATGAAGGAGTTGGGGATACTCCTCCTCCTCTAATGGCACTGCTGCCACGTGCCTCTTGCAAACGGGCACTTTTCCCATTCCCACCCTCAAAAAGAGAACGCCGGGCACAAGTTGCAGAAGAGAGTGGCTCTGCCTGCTGCTTGTCCTGCTTCTGTTTTGGAGCAGTCAGCCAAGGAGTTGCCCGTTTGAGTTTCACAGGAGGAGAGGAAGCCCTGCTGGCAGACTGAGCCTTGCTGCTTTCAGCACGCCTGCTTCCTCTTTTCATGATGACTAACAAAATATTAATACTACTAATACTATGTATAAGGTACTACTAAGAATATGTATAAGAAGAATATAATATGTTTAAATGTAGGGAAATGGGACAAGAACAATAAAATATACTACTACTAATATGTATGAGAATATACTAATATATATATATATATATATATATATATATATATATATACTACTAAGAATATCTACAAGAATATAATAATATGTTTTAGAATATTACTAATAAATGTAGGGAAATGGGACAAGAAATGGGACAACCACTACTATAAGAAGAACAAAATATGAATACTACTACTAATATGTATGAGAATGTATACTAATAGACTACTAAGACTATGTCAAAGAATATAATAATAATATGTTTAAGAATAGGGAAATGGTGTGCGTATGCTTTCCCCAAAATGCTCAATCTGTGGCTGCCTGTTGAACTTGACAAAAGCAGCCCACTCCGTCGAAGTTACACAGAGAAGAAAAAGAGAATCCAATTTTTTTGGTATATTTGGTATATAGAAGATAGAAGGAAACACAATCAGGATTTAAGAGAGGGGAGGGGGAAAAAGAACCAACCACTACTATAAGAAGAACAAAATATGAATACTAATATAATATGTATGAGAATATATACTAATGGACTATGTGAAAGAATATAATAAAATATGTTTAAGAATATAAATGTAGGGAAATGGGACAAAAAGTGTGTGTATGCTTTCAAAAGAAAGCTTTCACAAAAGCAGAACAGTCAGGCTTTAATACAGGGAAGGGGGGGGCAACCAACCCAACCACACACTCCAAAATTCAAAAATAAAGTTTATATTAAATCAAAGTAAGGGGAAAACACAGGGCAAACTAAGCTACAAGTCAGAAAGAAGCAAACAAACACACACACGCGCCAAACTAAACCTATCCTAATCTATCTCCAAAGTCCAAAGCAGGAGCACTAACTAACTAAGTGTTCCCTCCACGAACGCCAACCCACAAAGAGACACAAAACAGAAAGTTCTCAGGGTGGGTCTGCCTTAGTCCCCCCTCCAACGCTGGGATTGGAGGAGGATGCTTTCTGAGGAGATCAGTTCTCATCAGGATTGGGAGTTGAATGTGCCTGTCATCGCTTCCAAATAAATAAATAAATAAAAAAAAAAAACCCAAACCCCGATTTTTTAAAAAATATTGCACGTGAACCACAGCACGCAGAAAGTTGAGAGTGGTCTCAAAATGACCCCCATCCACGACTCTCTGTGCACAAGAATTTTCAGAACGATAGCTTAAACCCCCCCCAGTTATCCCCGATTCTTTCCCTCAATGCAATCCTATGGGCGAAAAGCCGAAACGCAGTTTGAGCCCCGCGGTTGACCCGATTTTTAAAAAAATATTGCACGTGAACCACAGCACGCAGAAAGTTGAGAGTGGTCTCAAAATGACCCCCATCCACGACTCTCTGTGCACAAGAATTTTCAGAACGATAGCTTAAACCCCCCCCCCCAGTTATCCCCGATTCTTTCCCTCAATGCAATCCTATGGGCGAAAAGCCGAAACGCAGTTTGAGCCCCGCGGTTGACCCGATTTTTTAAAAAATATTGCACGTGAACCACAGCACGCAGAAAGTTGAGAGTGGTCTCAAAATGACCCCCATCCACGACTCTCTGTGCACAAGAATTTCCAGAACGATAGCTTCAAAAACAACGTAGTTATGCGCGATTATTTGCCGCAATGCAATCCTATGGCGAAATGTTTTCAAGATGGCGACCGGAGCGCTCCGACTGAACTCGGAGCTCCAAAAAATGGTCGCTTCTCTTCGCCTTGCTTCTAGGGGGTCCGCGGTCCGCTCCTACTCCGCCTCTGGGTAAGGCGGAGCAGGCCAATCCGCTACTGCTTCTACGCTCCTAATCGGAGCGGAGCACATCCCTAATAACTAACACTTTATACTTCACCTGGAAACTAATTGGCAGCCAGTGAAGAGATTTTAAAATTGGTGTGATATGGTCACGCCTAGGTATACCGATGACCAGCCTGGCTGCCATGTTTTGAACTAGTTGAGGTTTTCGGACTAGGCACAAAGGTAGCTGCTATGTAGAGCGCATTGCAGAAGTTGAGCCTTGAAATTACCAGTGCGTGCACTGGGGTGCAATACTATTGCCAGGATTCGATCATTTTTGTCTGGCTCTTCTGCCAAGACGCTTGTTCATGCGCTGGTTATTTCACGGTTGGACTACTGCAACCTTCTTCTCTCTGGCCTTCCTTCTTCTCACATCAGTCCGTTGGTTTCTGTTCACCACTCTGCCGCAAAGATCATCTCCTTGGCTCGCCGCTCTGACCATGTTACTCCGCTTCTGAAATCTCTTCATTGGCTTCCAATTCACTTCAGAATCCAATATAAACTTCTCCTGTTAACCTTCAAAGCTTTTCACGGTCTAGCTCCTTCCTATCTCTCCTCTCTCATCTCACACTATTGCCCCGCTCGTGCTCTTCGCTCCTCTGATGCCATGTTCCTCGCCTGCCCAAGGGCCTCTACTTCCCTTGCTTGGCTTCGTCCATTTTCTTCTGCTGCCCCTTACGCCTGGAACGCTCTTCCAGAACATTTGAGAACTACAAGTTCAATCGCAGCTTTTAAAGCTCAACTAAAAACTTTTCTTTTTCCTAAAGCTTTTAAAACTTGATGTTGTGCAGACTTTATACTAGGGGTGTGCACGGACCCCCCGCTCCGCTTCACTTGCAGATCCACCATTTTCCGGATCGGGCCGCTCTGCCCCGCCCCCGCTCCGCCCACTTCCGCTCCGCTCCGCTCGGAGCTCCGGATCCGGATCCGGAGCTCCGTTTCCCCCCCCCCATAGGCTTGCATTGAAAGCTAAAAAATTATACAACTTTTTTTCTGTTCAAGTTAGAAACCTCATGTTTGGCACCATGACACCTCATGGGGATATACACACGCACGCCAAGTTTCAAAGCAATCCCATCATCCCCTGATTTTTGGCGAATTTTTGAAAATCGGGCACCCCACACACAACATCCCTGCGAGGTGGGCAGGGGAGGAGGGAGGGAAGGCAGGCAGGCATGCAGCTGGCATTTCTGGGGGCATAAGGAAGTGAGCCAAGGATAAGCCAGTAATGCATATAAAATGGAATAAATCAATAAATAAACAAAGGAGGGGTGGAATTAAAAGCAGCAGTGTTGCTGAATAAACAGCAAGAAGAATTTTTTTAAAAAGGCTATATCTGTCTTTTACCAGCAATAGGGGGACGTGCCCGGGGGAGGGGGAAGTAGCTGCCAGTTCAAGACAGCCACCAACAGCTCTGAGAAGAAGTAAAACGCTCACTTCAACTCATAACAGGCATTGCTCCACCACTGAAAAGTGACCATTCACTTCAACTCATGATAGGCATTGCTCCACCGTTTTACTCTCTTTGGAAGGCTCTAATGGCCTTCCAGTGCAGGAGAGAGTGGGGGCACATCCACGATGAGATGCCCTAGGGGAGCTCATCCCCTTGCACCACATCGATTCAGTTGTTCACCAAGGTTAGGGTGGGGAGCAGTGCTGTGTTTCTATCTCTTATTCTTGGCTTAGTATATGATTTCAGGTTGTGTTTGTGCATTTGGTGGGGCTACTGTGTTAAAAAACACGTGGAAAAGCCCGTTCAGATGAAGAAAGAGAAGTTTCCCAGAATCCCAAGTTACCTGTTTTGCCTATGCCCTCCTCCAACTTTGGGATCATCATGACCGGGAGCTGACTCTGCCCCTCAGCCCTTTGAAAAAGGTATTTTTCCCGCCGATTTTTTAAAAACTTCTAGCGCGCGACCCGTACGACGCAGAGAGGTGAGAGTAGTCTCAAAATGACCCCCATCCACGACTCTCTGTGCACAAGAATTTTCAGAACGATAGCTTAAACCCCCCCCCCAGTTATCCCCGATTCTTTCCCTCAATGCAATCCTATGGGCGAAAAGCCGAAAACGCCGTTTGAGCCGCGCGGTTGACCCGATTTTCACAAAAATATAGCACGCGACCCAGACAACGCAGAGAGGTGAGAGTGGTCTCAAAATGACCCCCATCCACGACTCTCTGAGCACAAGAATTTCTAGAACGATAGCTTCCAAAACAACCTAGTTATGCGCGATTATTTGCCGCAATGCAATCCTATGGCGAAATGTTTTCAAGATGGTGACCGGAGCGCTCCGCCTGAACTAGGAGCTCCGAAAAATGGGCGCTTCTCTTCGCCTTGCTTCTAGGGGGTCCGCGGTCCGCTCCTACTCCGCCTCTGGGTAAGGCGGAGCAGGCCAATCCGCTACTGCTTCTACGCTCCTAATCGGAGCGGATCACACCCCTACTTTATACTGTTAGTTTTACCCTACCCTGTGCCTGCTTAGCCTACCCTGTGCCTGTTGGCATTCTCTTCTCTTCCCCTCCTTATTGTTTTACTATGATTTTATTAGATTGTAAGCCTATGCGGCAGGGCCTTGCTATTTACTGTTTTACTCTGTACAGCACCATGTACATTGATGGTGCTATATAAATAAATAAATTAATAATAATAATAATAATAATAATAATAATAATAATAATATTGGGATGCCAGTCAGCCTCCAAGTTTGGAGGCTGATGGTCATGCTATGCATAGATGATATTTGCCTCCCTGCTCCTCCTGTTCTGCATTTTCATAGATGGGCTTTTTCGCCCATCTGGGTGGGGGGATCTGTGGAGCAGGAGGGAAGGAGGCTGGGGAGGCTATAGGATTCTCCATAAGCCAGCCTCTCTGGTCCCAATCCCTCTCTCCCTCTGTTCATAGAACCAACTCCCTTTCCCTACTCTCCAAGGCTGCTTTTGCAAGCTCAGAAAGGCAGCTGGCATGGTGTTCTCCATAAAAATGAAAAGCACCCAAAATGAAAGGAAACCCCAATTAGTGAATGAAAAAAAGCCAAGGGCAAGTGGTGGAAATGGAGATATGTCCTAGAAAATATTTATTTGCTTTTGCCAACACATTTTGGACTTAATAAGTCCTTCTTCAGGGTAATTCAAGTAAGAGTATAATTAGGGTGACCATATGAAAAGGAGGACAGGGCTCCTGTATCTTTAACAGTTGCATAGAAAAGGGAATTTCAGCAGGTGTCATTTGTATATATGGAGAACCTGGCAAAATTCCCTCTTCATCACTACAGTTAAAGCTGCAGGAGCTATACTAGAGTGACCAGATTTAAAAGAGGGCAGGGCACCTGCAGTTTTAACTGTTGTGATGAAGAGGGAATTTTACCAGGTTCCCCATATACACAAATGACACCTGCTGAAATTCCCTTTTCAAATCAACTGTTAAAGATATAAGAGCCCTGTCCTCCTTTTCATATGGTCACCCTAGCAAAATGATCTCTTATGTGGTTTTCTCCATGACAGCTGTGAGAAGGAGCGGGAGGGGAGCTTGCACTCCTGGGCCCAACGTCAGAAGGTTGTCTCCAACCTTGGATCCAGTAATCTGAACTATCCGATGGACCCCCGTAGGTTGCGTAAGGGGCATACGATTGCTCTCTTTTGCAATTTTGAACTTACATGCAAATTGAAATTCAGTTATCCTTCAAAATTCTCACTTCTCGGAAATTTGCAGAGGTCCTTCTTAGCGGTGGCCACCTGATCATGGAATATTCTCCCCACTGAGGTGCACCTGGCATCAACATGATCATCTTTTCTGTGCCAGGTTGAGACTGTCCTCTAGTCCCAAGTGTTTCATGGCACATGGCAGGACATTTTTGCCACTTATTTCTGTCAGGTCCTGTATCTTATTGTGAATGTTTTAACGATTTAAATTATTTTAAATTCTGCATGTTAGAGATTTTATGTTTTGTTTTTATTATCTTGCATTGTGGTGTGTGTTTTTGTTTGTCAGCTACCGAGAGAGCTTCAGCTATTGGGCAATATGGAAGTGAAATATATATATATATATATATATATATATATATATATATATATATATATATTTAAAAATGGAGAGAATCTAAAATTGGTGACTGTGTTCTTCCCTACTCCCAGTTAGTTGGGATTTTGAGGAAGAGAGGCGGCTTCTTTCTATTGGCACTTAAACCAGTTGACAGGGGCAGGAAAGGATTCAAGGGGTGGAGGTCTGCTTTGGCCTAATTTGGCCTAGGCCTAGGCATGCATCAAGAATTTGAAGCAGGATTCGCTGGCCACCCAACAACCCTGCTTGAATTCTTGCAAGCAGGTGAGTGCAGCCTGCTGTGAGCAATCCCCTACTTTGTTTTTGCTCTCACGCTTGATTCCATCCACTACCTCCTATCCCACCCCACTTCCCTAATGGGAAAAATGACAACACTCCACCTTGAAGGAGGAGACTGAGGTGGCCAGTACTAGAGAGCTCCCTTCCCAGGGGCTTTCTATGGGCATGGCAAGACCTACCTGCAGAGGGGGGATGATCTCGCAACATGATGATCGCGAGATTTTCCCCATCAGTCTACATGCGACGTGTGACGTCCCAGGAGGAAGAGGATGTTGTACCCGCCATTTTGTTTGTTTGTTTTTATCGAAAATGAGCTCAGAAGCACTCCTCCGAAAAAGATGTTTGTTTGTTTTTTTAAAAAAACACACAACACCACCTCCTGCTCCCCCCCAGCCCACCCCCAATAGGTATGGAGTTCCTGAGGAGCCCTGTGCCTGGTTCCCAGCTCCTCGCAGTTACTTGCGAGGAGCCAGGACGAAACCGGGATAGCGGCCCATACCTCCTGCGGTCTTGGGATCATCCCGAGACCGCGGGAAAAGTCAGGATAGAAGTGTAGGGCCATATCCCAGGGAAAGGGAGGGATCATCCCTCCCTGCTCCCGGGATCCCCTGTGCATCATGTGGATGATCCTGGGGCGATCCTTGGGATATCACCCCATCTAGACATGCCCTATATGCTCCAGAAGCCCTGCTCACTTGGAATTTGGCTTCAGGCAGCTGCATGAGTCCCAGCCAGGCACTCCTGGGTGCTGTGGGCAGGGCAAGGGGTGAAGCTCGCTCAGCTAGTCCCAACTGAAGGGAACACCACATCCCTCTTGGCATCAGGATTAGCCACCGCCACCTCGCAGCAGAGAATGCATGAGCTTTTGCTTATCGTAGTGGCAACCTGGTACCGTATAGATCCAGAGTAAGGCTGGGGAAGTAATTCACTTTCAAATCAATATGCTAACTGAAACTCTCAGTTATCCTTGGAAACACACACTTCTCCCATCAAAAGAGGCATACAAAAACACTATTTAGTTACTACCTTTCTAGTCTGCCTGATAATGAATGTTATTTCACAAATTAGGGGAAAGTGCACAGAAAATGAATATGTTTATGAAACTTTGCCTAACATAATAGGAAACTTGTTTGCAAAAATGTGTATGCAAGGCAAAATTGCATAAAACTTCACATAATAAGAGAAATAAACAAAAATGCAGCCATTTTTTCATGTAAACTTAAAAAAATGATGATCTGATACAGACTCAAGTCAGAAAGAGCATCAAGATTTGGAAATTTTTGAAGAACTCAGATGTTACTGATTTGCACATCTGTAGGTTAAATTCAGCATATTAATATGCATTAGGTTTTATTTATTGCCTTTAAATTGATAGTTTAAATCTATGTGAAATGGTCTGTTTTTATAGGCATTTTAAAATATTTTATTACTGATTCCCTAACCCTTTGGGTTGACTGTATCACAAGGGTAAAAGAAAACCACGCTCACCTACACAATATACAAGTCCACGGGTCCCTGACCTTTTGGGGGCAGTGGGCACATTTAGAATATTAAGAAAGTGGTGGGTAGACTGGTCAAATTGGTAAGGCTATATATATATATATATATATATATATATATATATATATTCTCTGCTTAATATTTTCAAATATATATTTCTGAGCAGTTTACCCCCCCCCAAAAAAAGATTAAAATCCATTAAAGAAAAGTAAGTTGTAATAGAAAATTATTATAAGATTATATAGAGGGTATCTAACCCCGGTGAGATTAAATAAAATAAACAAGTTGAACTCAGCAAATTGCTGGAGAGGTTGTCAAAAAAAAAAAAAGGAACGTATTTACATATGTGGTGGGAATGTGAATTTGTACAAAAATTGTGGAAAATGGTATTTAATGAGATAAAAGAAATTTTAGGAATGGAGATTGAAGAGACACCTATAGTGGCATTGTTATCATTATATGGAGAATTAAATTGTAGCAAAGAGAAAAAAGAATCGATAATGAATTTGTTAACTGCAGCAAGGTTAATGATATCTAGGAATTGGAAGGTTCAAGGGGATTATCATATAGAAGATTGGTATAAAGAAATATGGGATATTGCTATTAATGACAAATTAACATGTAATATAAAAGTTAGACGAGGAATAATAAAAACAAATAATTTTGAGGGAATATGGAAACAGTTCCTAGAATTTGTTTTATCTAAGGGGAGTGGGAAAGCACCTCTAGAAGAAGCAATGAGATTTTGGAAACAGGAATAAGATCCCGTGGTGGGGGGTGCACCTTTATGTTAAGTATGATTATGTTAACAGAATAAGTTAGAATATATGTTATCAAATGATATATAACAATTTATGTATTATGTACTATTGTTTTTTATTGTATTGATGTATGTATTGTATTGAAGTATTAAATAAAATTATTTTTTTAAAAAAGCAAGTTGTTTTTAAACCTAAATGCAAAACAGAGGTGGGCTCTGAACTCCAAAACACAAAGCTACTCTTATGAAACCACGGTTTTCTGCTCTAACTCTCAATTCACAGAAATAAAACTGTTGAGGCTCAGAGACATGAGGCCCAGAGGCATTCTTGGAAATAATGATGGCACACAGTGCTGATACTTCAGTTTGCAGCATGCCAGCCAGCCATTTTTTAAAGAACTTTAAAAAATGAAATAAAAACCAGGAAGGGCCGGGATCCTTGGAGGCTTAAAGAGAAGTGTCCATGTGTGCATTGGTGCTCAGGGGAATCATAGAATAGCAGAGTTGGAAGGGGCCTACAAGGCCATCGAGTCCAACCCCCTGCTCAAGGCAGGAATCCACCCTAAAGCATCCCTGACAGATGGTTGTCCAGCTGCCTCTTGAAGGCCTCTAGTGTGGGAGAGCCCACAACCTCCCTAGGTAACTGAGTCCATTGTCGTACTGCTCTAACAGTCAGGAAGTTTTTCCTGATGTCCAGCTGGAATCTGGCTTCCTTTAACTTGAGCCCGTTATTCTGTGTCCTGCACTCTGGGAGGATCAAGAAGAGATCCTAGCCCTCCTCTGTGTTACAACCTTTTAAGTATTGGAAGAGTGCTATCATGACATTAGAGACCCCAGGAGTAGATCTTGAGGATGAATCTGCTTCACAAGCAAATGAATTCTGAAGTAGATGGATCCTCCAGCCCAAATGACAAATGTAAATTTCCAGGACTCTCAAATTGGACCTCTGGATTCTAGCCATATCCCCAGACCGCGCACCCTCTAGGTTATTGAGATTGTTGATTTCTTTCTGCTCTGTCCCCCAACTACACAGCTAATGGAGGGATCCTTGCATGACCAGGGAAAGAGAATAGCTGGGTGGAAATGTAAGACACATCTTTAACTCTGTCCATTTTTTTTTTTTTTTGCACTCTGGCCTTGTCCAGTTTTGGCTTTGACCACAGCCACTGCTGGAATATGGACAGGGCCAGCGCTACCATTAGGCCAACTAGGCAGCCACCTAGGGCACAGACCTCAGAGGGGTGCAGTACTGACCTCTAAGGGTCACAGTTTTATACAAGTTAGCTGTTTTAAGAAAAAGAACATAAGTTCAAGTTTTGTGCTTTTTATTTTTTTCTACAAAACATCTATTCTTAAAAATCAAAGTCAGCAAATTTTTTGGGGGGGAGGGGTGCAAGTAGCTCACCTTGCCTCGGGCACAAAATAGTCTGGCACCGGCCCTGAATATGGAGTATGACAGGTTTTGACCAAGGTAATGAAGACTTCAGCAGGGAAAAGGGTCACCACCCTGATCTACCTGCTGATCTCCATGCTTTGGACTACAGCTCCGATAATCCCCAACCATTGGCCCTGCTAGTTGGGGTTGATGGGAGTTGTAATCCAAAATCTGGACTAGATTGCCAGATACAGCAGGGCAAATCTGAAAAAAAAGTCATCTGTCCTATCAGGTCAAAGGACTTACAGGAGAGGAGGGAGGATGTATTGTGAAGAACCCGTGCTAAGCCGGAACTCCTCTACCTCCCATTCTTGAGCTTTTTCATCATGTCTTTTAAAAAAAAAGCCAAGAAATTATACAGCTTCTCAGAGGTCTGAGCAATGCAGCCTCAAAGGACAGGCACCTCTCAGCAGTTGTGCAATGCAAGCAAATATCCGTCAACAAACAGCATTTCTGAAGGTACGTTACTGATTTATAGAATTCTTTGGGGTTTGGGGTTGCTGTGACAGTTTTGAAAAATGCTGGCATTTCCAAGAATACCCGGAGTCCAGTAAGAGCAGGTCCTTTCAGAGAAGGAGGGAAAGCCAGGCCACATCATACTAACCACCCTTACCACAGCTGGCATCTGCATTGCTAGTCTTGGAAAACAGCCCACATTCTGAACACTCTTGGAACGATGCTTCTCAGCGGCTTCCCTAAAGATGCATGGCTATTTTTGGAGGGAAACTCACCAGCTCAGCCCACCTTCAGTAATATTTGGGGGCCTAGTTTGAGGGGACGGTGTTCATTTCAGCTTTGTTTGCTTTGTACAAGATTATTTTGCTGGTTATGTGCCAGGAAAGGATGTTTAAAGGACGAATTCTGCAGAGGCACATTGGATTACAGAACAAACTTTGCACTTCAGTTCCAAAGCTGCCAAAACTTCACACACACCTCCCCGTGATGCTGGTGTCCCCTACCCATTGACCAGTCACAAAGGGAATGCCAAAAGGCACCTGACTGGTAAGCATTTCAATTTGGAGGTCTGCTTTTAAACACAGGCCTAAGAAGGACGTGGGTGAGGAGACCTTAACCCTCTCCCCTCATCCGCTTTTCTTCCCTGCACTCTGCATCCCCCAAGGGGACTTTTTTTTCTAATCCCAATTCAATGTTGGGGCTGAGCTGCAGGGGGCGAAATCACATGGGGCCATGGAGTATGGGTAGGGTGACCACATGGAAAGGAGGACAGGGCTCCTGTATCCTTAACAGTTGTCTAGAAAAGGGAATTTCAGCAGGTGTCATTTGTTTGCAGCACCTGGGGAAATTCCCTCTTCAGCCCAGCAGTTAAAGCTGAAGGAGCCCTGCCCTCTTTTGTATCTGGTCACTCTACACTGCCTACAAAGCACCATGCAGTCTTTTCCTGAAGGAACCAAGTGTGACCATATGGAAAGGAGGACAGGGCTCCTGTATCTTTAACAGTTGTCTAGAAAGGGGAGTCTCAGCAGGCGTCATTTGTATGCTTGCAGCACCTGGTGAAATTCCCTCTTCATCACAACAGTTAAAGCTGTAGGAGCTATACTAGAGTGACCAGATACAAAAGAGGGAAGGGCTCCTGCAGCTTTAATGTTTGTGATGAAGAGGGAATTTCACCAGGCGCTGCATGCATACAAATGACAACTGCTGAAACTCCCTTTTCTATATAACTATTAAAGATACAGGAGCCTGGTCCTCCTTTTCATATGGTCACCCCTACTACAGGGAGGATAGTTGGGCAAAAGGAAAGGGGTCAGCTCCCTTCACCCATGCACCCTCTGAAATGTAAAAATCAGAATTCCTGCATCCCCACTACATGGGTACATGAAGACCTAACATGGTTCTCCCATCATGTGTACAGTTTAGCTAGGGTGACCATATGAAAAGGAGGACAGGGCTCCTGTATCTTTAACAGTTGTATTGAAAAGGGAATTTCTGCAGGTGTAATTTGTATATATGGGGAGCCTGGTGAAATTTCCTCTTCATCTAGGATGACCATATGAAAAGGAGGACAGGGCTCCTGTATCTTTAACAGCTGCATAGAAAAGGGAATTTCAGCAGGTGTCATTTGTATGCATGTTGCACCTGGTGAAATTTCCTCTTCATCACAACATTTAAAGCTGCAGGAGCTATACTACAGCTAAACTGTGACCAGATTTAAAACAGGGCAGGGCACCTGCAGCTTTAACTGTTGTGATGAAGAGGAAATTTCACCAGGTTCTCCATATATACAAATGACACCTGCTGAAATGCCCTTTTCACTACAACTGTTAAAGATACAGGAGCCCTGTCCTCCTTTTCATATGGTCACTCTAGTATAGCTCCTGCAGCTTTAACTGTTGTGATGAACTGGGAATTTCATCAGGTGCTGCATGCCTACAAATGACACCTGCTGAAATTCTCTTTTCTATGCAACTGTTAAAGATACAGGAGCCCTGTCCTCCTTTTCATGTGGTCACCCTAGTTTAGCCTTAGGTGACTGCTCCTTTCTTCCTTGGGCTTGGCAGAACAGTTCCTCGAGCCAACTGTAGTATCGTGCCTAACCTGGGGAAGGAACTTTTAGGCCTCACCAAGGCTGTCCCAGAGTAAGCAAGAATTGGGCATGGATAGTCTCTTCCCATATTAATCATTCATTTGATAGCTCCAAAAGTCTGCGCAAAGGCAAGAGATCAAACTATGTACAGCTGACCTGCCTAAAGCACATAGCAGCACAACCACATCAGGCTGAATTCCACCTTGTCTGAAGCAGGCTTGTTTATAATTGTTTACAGATATATGTCATTAAGTTTGTAAGTTCATTTATATTTATATTTGCAACGGGGTGGGGGAGAACCCTTGCATTAATTTTGGTCTATCTAACGTTTAAAGTGGGAGCTGTTTTTTTGTTTTTTAAACACCCCGATAGCATTGGGCATGATCCAACCATATTTAAGCACTTTCACAACACAATCCTAGCTGTGTCTACTCAGAAGTAAGTCCCACTGAATTTAATGAGATGTACTTCCAAGTAAGTGGGTACAGGAGTGTAGCCTCAATGGGACAAACCTGAGTTTAAATTGGTCCCAACGGAATCAGCAGGGTTGAACATTTGTGCAAGACACCAGAGATCTTGAAACATTGACTTCAGTGGGACTTTTAACTCTTTGATATATTTTCAGGGGAGGTTGCTGCTGGTGTGCGCTCTGCTGTACTGCTGCTACCAACTCAGCAGACATCAGGTGACATGAGGAGCCAATAGGATTCTACCTGGCCTATACATCTCCTGACTCTAACTCTTGATGGTGCTTTCTAGAATTGAAACAAATATTCACAAACATTTTAAAATTTGCCACCCCCCATTTCAATGTCATCACTTGCATCTTTGTTGTGAAAGTTTGAATGTAGCCTTTAAATTTTGATGAGTTTTGTTGGCATCTCTTGACTATTTTGATTTTGCAAGTGTAAGGTATGAAATCTCACATGCTATCAAATGCCATTGAATACAACTGAAAATCTGCTGTCAAAATCTATTAAATAGAATCAGAGCAAAGGGAGGTACCTGCAAAGTCATCTAGTTTAAGCTCCTGTCAACTCAGGATATCATCTGCTACGACATCTCTGAGGATCTGTGCTTAAAAAAAACCCTCCAATAGTGTCTTCAATGTTATGAAGCAGCCTGTTCCACTGTCAAAAATTTTGTACCATCAGAAAATTCTTCCTAATTGTTAGTCTATGGGCTCATTCAGAAGACACCTTAAACCATGGTGTTAACCATTGTGGTTAAACCAGAAAGCCAGGCCATGTTCAGAAGACACCTTAAACCATGGCTTTAACCATCGTGGTTTTGCCAGAAAGCCAGGCCATGTTCAGAAGACACCTTAAACCATGGCTTTAACCATCGTGGTTAAGCCAGAAAGCCAGGCCATGTTCAGAAGACACCTTAAACCATGGCTTTAACCATCGTGGTTAAGCCAGAAAGCCAGGCCATGTTCAGAAGACACCTTAAACCATGGCTTTAACCATGGTGAATAAGGCTTTTGCTTTATTAACCATGGTTAAAGCCATGGTTTAAGGTGACTTCTGAACATAGCCTGGCTTTCTGACTTGACCACCATGGTTAAAAACATGGTTTAAGGTGTTCTGAATGGGGCCTATATGTATTTATTTTATCTTGAACCCACTGGCTTGTGTCTTGCACTCTGGAGCAACAGTAAAGAAATTTGCTCCATCAACTACATGGCAATCCTTCAAATATTTGAAGATGGTTTTCATATCACCTCTAGTCTTGGAAGAGACAAGTAGAACATAACCACTTTCTTGTCGGACTTGCTATTCCTGGCCCCTCAGCACCTTCATCACCCTCCTCTGAACACAATCTGGTTTTCATTAATGTCTTTCTTATACTGTAATGCCCAAAATTGGACACAGTACTTCGTGTGAGGTCTGACCAAAACAAATCAGAGGGATATCATTACTTCTCACAATCCGGACACTATACTTCTGCTCATGCAACCTGGAATTGCATTTGCCTTTTTAGCTGCCACATCACACTGCTGACTCATGTTTAGCTTGTGTACTACTAAAAATCCTAGATCCTTTTCCTCTGTACTATGATCAAACCAGGTGCCAACTATCCCATATGAAATAGATCTTCCTACCTAAATGGAGAACTTTACATTTATCTCTGTTGAAATGCATTTCATTTGTTTTGGGCCAGTTCTCTGTCTTGCCAAGAACATCTTGAATCCTGTTTCTGTCTTCTAAGGTATGAGCTACCCCACAGAGTTTGGTGTTATCTGAAAATTAGATGAGCATTTTTTAATGCATCATTGTCTAAATCATTTATAAAGATGTTACACATCACTGAGCCCAAGACAGAACCCTGTGATACCCTGCTTGTTACACACTAGGCTGACAAGTAGCCATTGAGGCCTACTCTGAGTATAATCCATAAACTAGATGTAGATCCACCTAACAGTAGCATTGTCTAGCCTACATTTTACGAGCATCTTTGGGGTACAAAAGCCTTACTGAAATCAAGATAGACTATGTCCACAGCATTCCCCTGATCTACCAGGCTAGTAACTCTAAATATAAAAAAGGAGATGCAGTTAAACTGGCATGACTTGTTCTTGTGAAACCCATACTGGCTCTTTTTGATCACAACCTATTTTTTCTAAATGCTTGTTCTAAAACCTTTCCCAGTATTGACATCAAGCTCCCACATTTGAAGATGGGACATTTGCTCACTTTCAGTCTTGTAGCACTTCATCTGTTCTCTCCTCCCCTCAAAACTTCAAAAATTAGAAACAGAAGCTCTGAGATTACACCTGCAAGTTCTGTTAGACCCCTAGGAAGCAATTCATCAGGCTCTGAAGAAATGATTTCATTGATGTGGCGGGAGTGTTCCCATACCACCTTTACCTTTCTTGGGTTGCAACCCCTTGTCTTCATTGCTTGATCTATTTTTGTCAGATCAAGCAGAGTTTCCCTTGTAGGAGGAAGACTGAGGTGAAGTAGTTCCACCTTCTCTCTGTTGCGTTCTAACATTCCCAGGAGGATAGATTTTGGTTGGTTATAAGGAGAAAGTTCTTAAAAATAAGAGCAATTCAACAATGGAAACAATTGAGGTCACGTGAGGGGCTCTTTGTGGCTGGAGGTCTTCAGGCAAAAGATGGACAACCATCTGTTGAGGATGCCCTAGTTCTGGATTTTCTACATTGAGCCATGAGTTGGACTCAGTGGCCTACAGGACCTCCTCCAATTCTATGATCACTTGTCAGTGTTCTGTTCAACCTCTCTCTTGGCAGGGGTTTAGCATTGTTAGGTGCTGATGAGGCCTGGGTTACAGGTTTCCATTATTGATTGGGGGTTTACTAAGGTTTAGGGCAAATCAGGTTTCTCAGAGAGGCAAGAAAGAAATATGACAGCCCCACACAGAGTTGCTGGGGCTGGAAGCCAGACAAACTTGTTTGCCTGTTGTTCCAACAAGCAGCAGATTGAGATGGAGCATTAAGTAGGGGTTTGGCTTACCTTAGTTTGGTTGGTCCTGCCTCCACATGTCTCAAAGCTTTTCTCTCAAAGGGGCCTTGACTGTTTCAGCAGTCTCAGGCTGGATGATGTGGGGTGGCTGTGACATACTAGTGACTTCATGGCTGGAGTACTCAGAGTCCAAGGTTGGCAATGTTAGCCTCCCTTGGATGCAGGGAGAAGGTCTCTGGGGACTTACTGGAGAACTCAGTCTTGGGGACGTGGAAACCTGTGATGCCTTTCTGTAACCAAGTCCTCTCCCTGAATCGTTAACTCAAGAGCCGATTCTTCTGATAATGAGGGATCTGGCTCCTCTGAGATTGTCCTGATGCATGGCAGTCAGCTACAGTTATGAACTATTTTTCAAATATTCAGAGAAGGTCTGGTAAATATTAGATGTACAAATTTTGAAAGGCGAATTCTGTGAAGGAATTTGGGGAGTACACACAAATGTATGTGTACAGAAAGGCATGTGTGGCGCTTGCTCCCAGCTTCGGTACTCTTTTCCTCCAGTCTGAGCCGAAGGACCACTCCACATATTACAAAATAATGCAAACCAGGGCATCATGGCCAGAGGGTGTGACCACCCATCCGCCTGAAGCATTTGGTTCAAGATTAGTCTGCTGTGTTCTTATTCAAACTTGCTGGTATTGGCCGATTTGCGTATCCCTTTGACTGCTGACAACATTGTTGTTGGGAGAAGCGTTATCAAAGCCGAAACTTTCTTGAAGCAATTTTGGTTACATCAAAGGCATTCCTGAATAATCAGGTCAAGTCATCACACCGCACATCATTCCTTGTGGCGGATGTTTGGCGCTCCCCTGTATGCATTCAAAGAAGACGACGGCGAAGAAGCCCGCAACATGCACAATCAATCTTGCTTAATTAAGTACACCTTGAAAGGTCCAGGAGATGTGTCATGTGAGGTAAATGTCGAAAACGCCCAGCCTAAATACTTGGCTTTAAATAGAAAGGCTGTGATTGGGCCAAAGTCCTGTATATCACTAATCTTTCTACTTGCCCGTGCTCCCGCCCCCTCCCCACATCATTTTGGTTTATGCTTTAGCTTACCATGGTGGCAAGGAATTGAATTTATTCCTCTTAGGCGGGGTCTTGGATTACAACTCCCATTACACTCGCCATTGGCCATCCTGGCTGGGGTTGATGTGAGCTGGAATCCAACAACATCTGGATGGCCACAGGTTTGCCAGCCCTGCAGTAAGCATTACTTCCAAAGCTACATTTCTCTACTTGCATTTTTTTTTAAAAAAAAACATATGTAGGACAATGGCCCCAAATTGAATAAAGAGACTCATCTTTGGAAGGGATGGTGCATAGTTTCCAGAGGATGGTCAGAAGGTACACGAGGCAGCAGCCTTGCTGAAGCTACGTTTCTGTGGAGGAGGACTTTGTCTGCGGGGGGAGATCAGCTGGGTCGGGAGCAGATTGGTAGGAGATTAAGGAGTTAGGACAGAGGAAAGGAAGTACTTATGGAATCCCCTTATGGAATTCTGTGCCACGTAATGTGGTAAAGGCCACTAAAGGCAATTTACATTCATTCATGGATGATCAGGCTGTCAATGGCTACCAGTCATTATGGGTTATTGCTACCACAAGGTTCAGAGGCAGCATGGCTCTCCATATCGTTCTCTGGGGAAGCAACAAGAGGTCATTGATGACTCTATGAAAAATGCAACATGCCCTCTCATAATGAACTCATGTAAATATGTTGGTGGCAGGAATGATCAACAGCAACATCCAAATGGTTGCTTCATTCATGAGCTGCCTGCAGTTGTACTGGAACATATGATAGAGAAGTGGCTTCCGTGTATGTATGTGTGTTTCTTCTTCTTCTTCTTCTTCTTCTTCTTCTTCTTCTTCTTCTTCTTCTTCTTCTTCTTCTTCTTCTTCTTCTTCTTCTTCTTCTTCTTCTTCTTCTTCTTCTCCTCCTCCTCCTCCTCCTCCTCCTCCTCCTCCTCCTCCTCCTCCAATTGGAGAGAAATGCTTTATTACCCTATTACCTAGGTAGAAGCTGTAAGGCCAGAGGTAAAAGCTCCATGGGCCATGTTTAGCCCATGTGCCATAGGTTCCCCTGCCTGCCTTAAACTGTGACTCTGCTCAGGATTAAGTGCATTACACACCCTATGTTTCCCATTATTTCCTGGGAAACATGTTTGTGTGAATGTATCTTTTTTCTTTTCTTTTGGGATACTGAGAAGAATAGAAACACCACACGAGAGATTTGCGAATCAGCAAAACTTGAGCTCAGTGAAGTTGTACGGATTCCACCTTGAAGTCCATATCACATTGCGAGCATTATGTGTGTGGGGTGGGGGGTGGGGTTCCCCCGCATGCAATATTTTTCTGTGTATTTTTCCAAATGTATGCAACAATTGCACACTTCGTTGGAATGTACACATTATTCTCCCATTGATTAGGCAACCAGGATGATCAGGGGTTTGGAAACAAAGCCCTATGAAGAGAGACTGAAAGAACTGGGCATGTTTAGCCTGGAGAAGAGAAGATTGAGGGCAGACATGAGAGCACTCTTCAAATACTTAAAAGGTTGTCACACAGGGGAGGGCCAGGATCTCTTTTCGATCCTCCCAGAGTCCAGGACACGGAACAACGGGCTCAAGTTAAATGAAGCCAGATTCCAGCTGGACATCAGGAAAAACTTCCTGACTATTAGAGCAGTACGACAATAGAACCAGTTGCCTGAGGAGGTTGTGGGCTCTCCCACACTAGAGGCCTTCAAGATGCAGCCAGACAACCATATGTCAGGTATGCTTTAGGGTGGATTCCTGCATTGAGCAGGGGGTTGGACCTGATGGCCTTATAGGACACTTCCAACTCTACTATTCTATGATTCTATGATTAAAGTGTGTCTGTGCGTATTTTTTCAAAGGTACACATTTGTATGAGCATTTGTCAAATATACACATGCTGTCAAATGCATTTTTAGGGATGATCCAGAAATGACATTGCAAGCTCAGGAATGTACCGACTTCATCTACAGACCACATTGGGCTTCTTATTCGGTTTGGAACGTGTGAACTGGGTAAATCCTGATCAAAACCAAACTGAAACCAATTTCTCATTCATCCCCGCGCACCACACAGTTGTGTAACCGGTGGCAGGATAATCCCTTCCTCACACCACAAGCCTGGCTATTGATAGACACCTTGTAAGGGAAGATTTCAAACCGGGATCTAAAGAAGGAGAATGCCATGATATTAAGTGGGTTTTCCTAATGGTTTAAATGAATTGATTCCAGATTTATTTTTGAAACACGATGTCTGGAACACCTGAAGCTGGAGAGATTGGCAAGAAAATGTCAAGTGGTACCCTGGGGGCTGTTCAGAGCTTGCTCGTAAACCAGAAGAGGTAATTAAATATTTAAAGAACAACTCAAAATGTTTCAAAGAGCAAAAGCACTAGGAAAATGGTTTTTTGTTTGTTTTTTTGTTTTTGCAAAGGAACTAATGCTGCGTAGCTGGCAATTCTTTTCTCTGCATGATTTCTCTAACGAACGTACTAAATTCTTATATATCTTTGGGATGCAATCCTGAATGCCATTAAGCAGGTAGCTAAAATCTGGTTCTAGTCAACGAGGTTTAAGCCATCACAATGGGTGCAGGGTTGCAGTCATAACTAATTCCCATGGGTATAATCATAGGGTAAGTCAGGAGGGTTGCTACCTTGAGATCATGGTGGGTAGCTCAGTGAAAAGGTTGATTCATATAAAACTACAGTGAAAAAGTCACATTTGATGTTAGGGACGATGAGAGCCACTCTGATTTGGACTCTCAGAGATCTGGAAGAGGGGTTCAAGGTTCAGATCTCCCCTCAGCCATGAACTCACTAGGGTCATAGCTAGACCTAAGGTTTATCCCTGGATAGTCCAGGGGTCAAACCTGTTCATCTAGGTGCCACACAGGGGATCCAGTGCTCAGGCAGGGGCGAACCCTGGATGATCCCAGGATAAACCTTAGGTCTAGCTGTGGCCTAGGCAACTTTTGGCAATTCCCTAATCGGAATCTTTCTTCTTTCATCTGTCATCACCACCCCATACTTCTAATATGGGGATGATGGCAGTACTAGCCTACTTTACAGAGCTGTGGTAAGTAGGGTGGCCATTTGTCCTTTGTAAGAGAGGACTGTCATGCATTTGAAGGGCTGCCCAGGCCAAGTCTGTTTGAAAGCTAAAAGATTATAAGAAGAGAGAGCTGGGGCTCTGAAGTTGGACAACCATCTGTCAAGGATGCTTTAGGGTGGATTCCTGCATTAAGTGGGGGGTTGGACACGATGGCCTTGTAGGCCCCTTCCAACTCTACTATTCTATGATTATAAGTTGCCTATCCACAGTTAGCATCTGGACACCAGACTGAGCAGGCACACAGGCCATCAAACTGGAAGGCCTAATCTACATCAAGCAGGATATTGCACTATGAAAGCAGTATGAAAGTGGTATATAAGAGGCAGAAGCCACACTACTGCTTTATATTTATTTATTTATTACATTTATATTCTGCCCCACGTCCGAAGCTCTCTGGGTGGTTTACAACAGTTAAAAATAGTAAACATTAAAAAGTATACAAGATTTAAAAAACCGTCAGAAACATAAAAACAACAGTATAAAAACAACAATATCCATTTAAAAACAACAGTTCTGGGGTCCGTTAAAAACAAACTTAACGTTGTTAAATGCTGTTAAAATGTTAAAATGCCTGGCAGAAGAAAAAAGTCTTGACATAGCGCCGAAAAGATAACAATGTTGGTGCCAGGCGAGCCTCATTGGGGAGATCATTCCACAGTCGGGGGGCAACCACTGAGAAGGCCCTCTCCCTTGTTGCCATCCTCCAAGCTTCCCTCGGAGTAGGCACTCGGAGGAGGACCTTAGATGTTGAGCGCAGTGTACGGGTAGGTTCATGTTGGGAGAGGCGTTCCATCCGGTATTGCGGTCCCAAGCCATGTAGGTCTTTATAGGTTAAAACCAGCACCTTGAATTGGGCTCGGAAACATATAGGCAGCCAATGCAAGCGGGCCAGAATCGGTGTTATATGCTCAAATCTCCCTGTTCCAGCTATCAATCTGGCCACTGCATTTTGCACAAGCTGCAGCTTCTGAACCGTCTTCAAAGGCTGCCCCATGTAGAGGGCATTGTAGTAATCTAATTTGGAGGTTACCAGAGTATGGACAACTGAAGCTAAGTTATCCTTGTCCAGATAGGGGCATAGCTGGGCCACCAACCGGATAGAAAGCACTCCGTGCCACCAAGGCCACCTGAGCTTCAAGTGACAGAGATGGTTCTAGGAGAACCCCCAAGCTACAAACCTGCTCCTTCAGGGGGAGTGCAACCCCATCCAGAACTGGTTGAACACCTCGCCCGCCCCCATCCGATCAGAAGAACCACCCACCAGCTGTTGAGTAAAATTTTACATACAGAGGGTTAAAATGATTGTAAAGGGTTAAAAGCTTTGTAATCATTTTTCTGGACTTGGCAAGATTGCAGCTGGAGCATGGAAGACACGGCCTATGTATCAGACATGGACAGAGGATAATTGGACAATTAAGTATGTTGCAATACTACTGGTGAAATGTATTTAAGATGCACAGTGTTTAATGGCATCTTGATAGGCTTATGTTTAGGCTTATGTTAGGTTTATGTTTAGGTGATCAGGTGTTTGGAGATCTGTGTTGATGATGTTTATGATGACCATGCGTGTAAATGAAAGTTTATACTAAACGAATAAGAAAGCCTCAGTAAAAGAAATGCACTGTGAATAAGGACTGTGAGTATTATTTATTCCCCTCAAGGAGTCTCTCAAGGTAAAGTGCAAGGACTTTGCAGCCAAAACTTTCGTTACGTGCGACGCACTCTGTTCTTATCATTAGGATAGGTTATGGCCCCAGAGTTCCACAATTTTGGCCTATCTGTTCTGCTTTACGCCTGAGAACCAGGGGACAGTGAAAATATACTCATGCTGGAAGTGAAGACGGAGTCTGATAGCTCAGGAAGCTCTGGGAGCTCAAGTTCAGGCAGTTCCGTATCCAGATCCAAATGGGTTCCGGAATTCCGGTGGAGAGGCTAAATGAACACAATTATTTGACGTGGTCATTCAAAGTGGAGACGTATCTGAGATGGGATGGATGTTGGAATGTTGTCAATGTTCCAAGGCCGGCTGCTCAAACTACCCAAGAAGCGGAGCTTTGGGAAAGGCAGAATGAAAGAGCGAAGGCGAGTATTGTTTTGTGTCTTGAAGATACGCCGATGGTCTATGTCGACAGACAAATGCAGAGCTGGTGGGTTGCATCTGCTTGAGGGTCTGCGAATCACAAACATCCATGGAAGATTTTAGTAAAGAGCTGAATTTCATGCCTTGATGAGAAGAAACATAAGAGAATGGGAATGTCTGACAAATGTTCCCTCTGTCTATGGCACCAGGGCGGGGGGCATGCAGTCTCCAAGCCTTGCCTTGTGGCTCCCAGACCTCCAGCATCTGCTGCAAATGAGAGAAGAAGAAAGGGAAAAAACACTCTAAAGCAACCTCTATTGTCTCTGCCATAGAAGCCTCATTCCTAGAGTGTCCCTGGAGCATCCTAGGGAACCCATGCTGGAAAGCGAGGATGCTCTGAGGATGCTCTAGGAATGAGGCTTCAATGGCAGGAACCATAGAGCCTGTTCCTAGAGTGTGTGTTTTCCTTTGGCAATCAGGTTCAGTGTGGGTGGAGAGAGGAGAGGGTTTCAGCGCCTTGATGCTGCAATATGAAACAGATACTGTTGCTGCAAGACCAAGCATCTGTGCTGCTGGGGTGTGCAAATTGTGCGCGTGTGCAGTCGCCATCACCTCAGCAGATGCCTGAAGTGTCCTTTGGGGGTGAAAATGTTCTGTGCCTCTGGTCTATGGGAATCAAGAAATTGCTGACATCTGAAACCATGCATAATGGAGAGTTTGTCCTTTGCCATTATCTCTAGTATTCCCACAGGAAATTAGGATGCTGAAAGCTAAGCTGGACAAATCTGACAGTTTGGGTTTTTCTCAGATTCTGATTTTTCTGATTTTAAGATGGTTTGTCCTGAATGTTGAGATTCCCACCCACCCCATCCTGAATTGTGAGACCTTTTAAAAAATGTAACATGGAAGTTTGTATGCATTTTAAACACATTTCTCCTAATAAAATGTTTCCATAGAATCATGAACTAAAGCATCCCTGACAGATGGTTGTCCAGCTGCCTCTTGAATGCCTCTAGTGTGGGAGAGCCCACAACCTCCCTAGGTAACTGGTTCCATTGTCATACTGCTCTAAGTTTTTCCTGATGTCCAGCTGGAACCTGGCTTCTTTTAACTTGAGCCCGTTATTCCGTGTCTTGCACTCTGGGAGGATCGGGAGGATCACACCTCCTCTGTGTGACCTTTTAAGTATTTGAAGAGTGCTATCATGTCTCCCCTCAATCTTCTCTTCTCCAGCCTCATGTGTTTGATTGGCTACTAACGCAATGGGGTAGTGAGCTTTTACAGGAAACCATAGAGGTGAAGGAGTTATTTAGGCCAGTGAGTCCAACCCCCTGCTCAGTGCAGAAATCCAGTTTAAACATCCCAGACAGATGGCTACCCAATCTCTACTTGAATACCTCCCTAGGAAGATGTCTACTCTGACCATTAGGAGGTTTTCCTGATGTTCAACCAAAATCTATCTTCCTGTAACTTAAGCCTGCTGTTTTGTGTCCTACCGTATTGGATGCTAGAGAACAGGTTGTGGCCCTCTACCCTTTAGGTATCTGAAAAGTGCTATCCTACCCCACCCACCCCACTGACACACACCGAGACTTCTCTTCTCAAGACTAAACATACCCAGTTCCTTCAATCTTTCCTCATGGGACTTAGTTTCTATTCCCTTGAATGTCTTTCTAGCCCTTCTCTGAATACATTCTAACCTACCTGGAGCCTGATCAGGGGGAGATCTACACGTCGTACTGAAGGCGCACGTAAGCGCCTTCAGTGCGACCCCAAAGCGAGTGTGTAGATCCTGCCCTGGAAGAGGCGCAGGAAGAGGTGGAGAAGGAGGCAGCTGGGGAATCCGGCTGTGTCCTTGCCGCCGCCTCCACCCACCACCTCCCCGCCGGCCTCCTGCGATACCCCAGCAGCCTCCTTCTCCGCCTCTTCCAGCAGGATCTAAACACACGCTTTCGGGTTGCACTGAAGGCACTTGCGTGCGCCTTCAGTATGACGTGTAGATTCCCTCCTGATTAGAATCATAGAATCATAGAATAGCAGAGTTGGACAGGACCTACAAGGCCATCGAGTCCAACCCCCTGCTCAATGCAGGAATCCACCCTAAAGCATCCCTGACATGCCTAATATACACATTTCTTGCAAATAATTCCCCTAATATGTGTGGTTTTGTATGCATTTTTGCCTAATAGGCACATGTTTTGCATACTTTCCCTTAATATAATTCACTTTCAAATGCTATTTTCCTTAGTATGTACACATTCTGACTGGAGAACTTTTATTTAGTGTGAATTTCGAAGGATAACTGAATTCTGATTCATGCATTTCTTCGGAAGTGAGAAATTAGCAGTGTAATCCTATGCATGTCTACTCAAAAGTAAGCCCCATTGAATTCAATGGGACTTCCTCCTAGGAAAGTGTGCATAAGATTGCAGCCTAAGTGAACTATTTTCTTCCCTATGAAGATCTCCATGAGGTTCCTGCTATGTCAACGAGAAATCAGTTCAGCTCCTTCTCTTCCCTCCACTGGGAATCAGAAGACATTCTTTCTTTCCCCACTCCAACAAATCAAACCATCCATGAAGGCCAACGAATGTGGACTCCATTCTTACTAGCTTTCAGTCATGGTTTATCTCTACTTAGGTAAAATAAGAACTTTTCTTAGCCTAACTGGAAAGAATGCTAGCAACTGAGAAGAAGATTTGCTGAAGGATGGTGTCTTTCTTCAGGCCCAGCATGTGTGGTAGAGTTGTGAAACGATATAGCCATATCTTGCACTTCCACAACCGTTTCCCTCGGAACACCTCAAAGCTTGTAATCTGCACGTTCCGATGGAACTCTGCAACAATCCCACGGCTTGGGTATTATCCATGTTTCACAGAGGGCAAGGGGTCAAGTATCATTCACATGAAGTCACATAATGAATTGTGGAAAGAGCTGGTGGGGGGAGGCAACGGGGAGGGGGAATGAACCAAGCTCACAGGCTCGCCGGAGCTGTGTTTTAATCGCTCCATCATGCGCTGGTCTTTGCAGTCCATGCCAAACCACCGGAGAATAGCTGTCTAGGATGTGCAGCTGTTAGAAATAACACATTAATTGCTGGAACAAACCATTTACCAGTAGCCAGCGTGGACACAGTAGATTAATAATGGTTCCTAGAAGCAATAATGTTTTGTGTGTGTGGTAGGGAAGGTGAAGAGTGTCAGTAAATTGAAACCTTTACCTAGGGAGCCAGGAGGGCAGTTTATTTGCAGGTTGGTTGAGGTCAATCACGACCACCGTTTTTATTAGACTATAGTTGCCTCTTTGATCTCGCTCACCATCAGACATTTGATAGCCTTCTCCGGATCACGGTCATGTTGGACAATAAACCAGCAATGGCACACATGTGTAATTTTTTTTTCCGTGGCTGCAGATGGATTTGTTTCCGAAGGTCAAGTCATTTCCTTGTGGGAAATCTGATCTCATTAGATTCTCTCTTTCTCTCTCTCTCTCTCACACACACATGGGGTCCCCAAATTATTTTTATTTGCTCCCCTCCTCCCCAATTACTAAATCCTCTTGTTGCAATAGCAGATCTGAGCCCTTGGATGCTGGACAGTGGAAGCTGGTGGCTCTGATTTTGTTAGGGCTGAAAATCCAGACCCAACCAGAACTCTAGCAGCAATCCAAGAGACAGAACCTATTTTGGGGGAAGGGTTCAGCACCTTGGATAACTCCTTTAGAGTTCTGGATGCTTCTGACTGAAACCCAGATTGGATTCCCAAAGCCAACAATACCAGAGCCACCAGCCTCCACTGGTGCTGGAGCACATTTAGCATTAAGCAGGATCATCCTCCTGATGAAAGGTGACCTACAACAGAACCAGTACTCTGCCTTTGCTGTGGAACAGATGTACCATGCAAAGGCTCCATCTTACCTCCTTCTATAGAACACTCTTCCCCAACCGAGTGCCCTCCAGAAGCGTTGGATGACAACTTCCATGATCCACAGAAACAAGCCATGGCTGGGGATGATGGGAGTTGACATATTTGGAGGGTGCCAGGTTGAGGATCTATTTTTAACTTCGATTTAGGAATGGTTGACCTAGGAGCCTACATTTCTTCCACCATAGAGCTTTAGGCAGCATTTCTAGGGTTCCAAAGTGACCATAAGAAGTGATCTACTGGATCAAGCCTGTCTAGTCCAGCAACCTGTTTTCCATAGTGGCCAAGCAGGTGCCTCTGGGAAGATCACAAGCAAGACATGAGGGCAATAGGCCTATACTGTTGTTGTATCCCAGTGACTGGTATTCAGAGGTGTGCTCATTTTGAACCTTGTGGTGTCACATAGCCATCCTGACTAGTAGCTGTTGATAACCTTAACCCTCATGAATTTTTCTAATGCCCTTTTAAAGCCATCCAAATTGGTGGCCATCACTGCATGTTGTGGTAGCAGATTCTATATTTTAACTATGCACTGGGAAAAGAAGTACCTTCTTTTATTTGTCCTGAATCTCCCAACACTCATCTTCATTAGATAACTCCAGGTTCTAGAATCACAAGAAAGGGAGAAAACTTCTCTCCCTTTGCTTTCCTGTACTGAACAAATCTGTGCAAATTGTAGGACCTCCTCTCCCCCCAAAATGTAAGCTTCCCAGAAAAACTGCAAACTGGCTCGATGTGCTGCAGATTGAGTGAGGCATCGCAGCTAGAACCAAAATGAAGTCTGAGGGCTTAGTCTAGGGGAAACTGTCAACTCCCACCCCAAAAAATATTTCTCTGACATCCCTAGTTCAGTTGTGGCACCTAAAATCATGGAACATTCTACCAAAGGAGGCTTATCTGACCACCTCCTTATTCACTTCTAAAGGGCCCTTAAGATTAGGGCTGTGCACGAACCCCCTGATCCACTTCGTGGCCTGATCCAGAACTTCAGGATCAGGTCCGAACCACCCCGCATGGCTTTGCCTTAGTCCCAGTCCACTCCGTTACAGAGCTCCAGCTCCAAATCGGAGCTCCATTCCCCTCCCCCATAGACTTACCTGGCACCAGCGGCAGGGGCAACAGGTACCCCCCCCAACACACACACATCACTTACCTGGGTCCATCGCTGGCTTCACTTGAGCCTTTGGCTCAACCCGGAAGTGTAGGCCCGGGTTGAGCCGTGGGCTCAAGTGAAGCTGGCGCCGGGCCACGACGGAACAGATAAGAGCCACCCTCCCCCCTGCTCCCTTACCTGGCTCTACTGCTATCGCTGCACAGACTGCAGCAGCTCCAAGTAATCCCCCTCCCTCCACACTTACCTTTTTTTCGGAGCTCCGGATCGAGGTGAAGGATCCGCCTTTGTCTCGATCCATTCCATGATGCTCCGCAGCCCTCCAAATCGTCTTCGTCTCCTCCTTAAGTGGAGGCGAAGCACCCCGATCCGCTACTGCTTCTCCGGTCTGAAAAGGAGTGGAGCACAGCCCTACTTAAGATCATTTTATTCCAGTGGACTTCTTTTTTGGTCAGATCCTATGCTAGTATGTGTTACAGGGCATGTGCCAGTTTCCTTGTCCCATGAGCAAAGGCAATACTTTCAGATTTAGTGTAGAAGCTTAATTTGAAGGCAGGATGGCCCTTATAAGTTCTGGGTGGATTGCTTACCACACAGTTGTCAGACCAGAAGGAGACAATAACATCAAACTAGCTGCAACTGACTTAGGCCATAGCTAGACCTAAGGTTTATCCCTGGATCGTCCAGGGGGTCAAACCTGTTCATTTAGGTGACACACAGGGGATCCAATGCTCAGGCAGGGGTGAACCCTAGATGATCCCAGGATAAACCTTAGGTCTAGCTGTGGCCTTAGTCAACTCTGCCCAGGAAAAAGTAAGATCAAACTGCAGTTTCCCCCTTGCTGTGGAATGGGAATGGGGAGTGCTGGGTGCTCCCAGACTACTGACTGATCTGTGGAAGAGCCAATGGAGAGGCTTCACACCACTGTGCACTGCTTCCTCGTCATCTGCAGTCTGCCCAGAAGCCCTGTCTGCCCTGTCTGACTGCAACCAAAAAAACATTTTATGGGCAGACACCTGGAAGTAGCAATGCTTTGTTCTGCCCTCTGGTAAGTACAGAGGGAGGGTGAAGCTGGAGGATCAGAGCACAGACGGACCCAGCTAAACTGCTTGCTTCAGTTTGCTGTTTGCTTATTTTTCAAAATTTCTGTTTGGTTGTAATTGTCATCATCATTAACATCATCATCATCATCATCATCATCATCATCATCATCTGTTAGGATCCTTTTTAATGTACATGTTGCCTTGGGTAGAATTTAGCATAGGAAGGTGTGGAGTAAATAGTAAAGTGGATATTGGCCTTAAGGTGTTGGAGGTCCTCCAAAACACCTAGCAGGTTTCGAGTGATATTGGACCCCGCTGTGAAACTGGTCCATTTGCTGTCAAAACGATCTGTTCCTTGTTATGCGCCTAACGTGGTGGCATCCCGTTGACCCAGAGAGCCCCTCTGCTCTGTACTCCTCGCTGCGGACAGATTAGCTGAGAGCAGGGGAGGTCAGACCCGTCTCCATAAAAAGGAACTGCACATGGCATAAAATTAAAATAATTTCCTGTGAAAGCTGAGGACATTCCTTTCTTTCCTGTTCTAGGTCATATGGCTTTTCTTTCTTTGCAAGGGGAAAAATAAAAGCATGTGCTGGTTTCCTGTGCCCCCAGGACTTGAAGACAAGGCCCACCACCGGTGAAGCTTTGAAGTCCTTGTACGAAAAGCCACAACACTGGATCTTTTTTTCCTCTTTTTTTTTCTTTTTAAGAAGCCATATATTGGAAGGATAGGGTAGGGTTAGGGCTAGGGTTAGCAGCAGACAGAGGGGATTTTGACATTAACACTAGCCATGGAGGCTGGTTCAGAGCTTCCAAATCAGCCCAGATTTGATTCAGGGTGCATCAGTCTGGGGCCGCCTCACTTCTGCTTTGGTTTTGAAGCAGGGGCAGATGCTGCAGTTTCCCGTGCACCAGTGGGAGCCTGGAAAAACTGGACACGAGGCTAACTGGAAGTCCATTGCACTCACCCCCCTGCTACCCACCACTTGCCCCCTCCAACTGATGGGATGCAACTGAGGCCCCCACCTGTGCCGCTGAGTCACCTGGCCTCCTTTCTGGACTGCTGTTGATTTTGTGTTGTAAACTGCAGCAGCTCGGAGAGGAGACTGGGTGGCTTGCCAGCATGCATGGAGGCCTCAGGTAAGTCCTGTGGGTGGGTGAGCAGGTAGGGGGGCAGAGGCTGGCCACTGGGCTGAGGCGGTCCAATCTCATCCTGAGATTGGGCTGAGGTAGGTCAAATCGGCATGCTTCGACTCAGACTCGGACTTTGGGACCAAGGCAACGCACAGACCTAGTTTATACTAATACAGCCTTGTCCAAGTCCATGCCCTCCGGATGTGTTGGACTACAACTCCCATAATCCATGGCTGGGGGTTATGGGAGCTGTAGTCCATCACATCTGAAGGGCACCGGCTTGGGGAAGGCTGCAGTAAGGTGTAAAAAGTAGACAAGATAGGAGCACTTTATAAATTACTGGACTCAACTACAGGTCAAACGCTCATGTGCAAAGCTCAATGGAAGGCGCATAGCTCAGTGGTAAAGCCCATGCTTTGCATGAAGAAGAACCCAAGTTCAGTCTCTGGCAACTCCAGTTAAGAAGCCCAGGACACAGGTGATGGTATGCCAGAGATGTCTGCCTGAGACAGCCAGAGTGAACAAGAGTGGCCTGGATAATCAAATATTATGAGCTGATATAAGGCAGCTCCCTTTGTTCCCATGGGAGGAGGATTCCTATAGGGACCTCTTCTTCCTCCTCCATGGGCAGGTGCATGTTTAGGCAGTGTGGTACAGGGGAAAGGGGATTGGACAAACTTTATTAGTTCGAAACTGCTTATTTCCCTCATTTTTCCTACATTCATAGAATCATAGAATAGTAGAGTTGGAAGGGAGAGTAGAGTTGGACCCCCCCTGCTCAATGCAGGAATCCACCTTAAAGCATCCCTGACAGATGGCTGTCCAGCTGCCTCTTGAATGCCTCTAGGGTGAGAGAGCTCACAACCTTCCCAGGGAAATGGTTCCATTGTCGTACTGCTCTAACAAACAGGGAGTTTTTTTCCTGATGTCCAGCCGGAATCAGGCTTCCTGTAACTTGATCCCATTATTCCGTGTCCTGCACTCTGGGATTCCATTCCTTCTGTCCCATTTCTGCATCTGTTTGCAAATTAATAAAGATAGGGCACAGTCCTATCAATTGTGTCCTCACTGCCCAGATGCCTCAGAGATCCTGATGCCCTGCCAGGCTAAAGCCAGCAGGGTGCGAGGAGTGAGAGAGGCGATCTTTCCCTAAATAAAAGCTTTATTTTGCACACTCTACTGTAATATACTCATGGGAAGATCTGTGCTTCCTTATTTGACATGCTCTTTCAAGAATTACCTATCCCAGAGTTCCTCTGTGTACATGGAGGAGAGAAAGGGACAACTGGTGGGAAGGAAAACAAATAATAATAATAAACCGGGACATCGATCCCAGGGACAGTGGAAGCTCATTCTGTTTATAGAATGGCTTGGGACCACAATACCTGATGGAACGCCTCTCCCGACATGAACCTACCCGTACACTGCGCTCAACATCTAAGGTCCTCCTCCGAGTGCCTACTCCAAGGGAAGCTCGGAGGATGGCAACAAGGGAGAGGGCCTTTTCAGTGGTGGCCCCCCCGACTGTGGAATGATCTCCCCGATGAGGCTCGCCTGGCGCCAACATTGTTATCTTTTCGGCGCCAGGTCAAGACTTTTCTCTTCTCCCAGGCATTTTTAACAGCATTTTAACAGCATTTAACAACGTTAAGTTTGTTTTTAACGGACCCCAGAACTGTTGTTTTTAAAATGGATATTGTTGTTTTTATACTGTTGTTTTTATGTTTCTGACGGTTTTTTAAATCTTGTATACTTTTTAATGTTTACTATTTTTAACTGTTGTAAACCACCCAGAGAGCTTCGGATGTGGGGCAGAATATAAATGTAATAAATAAATAAATATAAAGCAGTAGTGTGGCTTCTGCCTCTTATATACCACTTTCATACTGCTTTTCATAATGGACTCCACAATTGTTGTTTTTAAATGGATACTGTTGTTTTTATACTGTTTTTTATGTGTGTGTGTGTGTGTGTGTGTGTGTTTTTAAATTGTATACTTTTAATGTTTACTATTTTTAAATGTTGTAAACCGCCCAGAGAGCTTCGGCTGTGGGGCGGTATATAAATGTAATTAAATAAATAAATAAATAAATAAATATAACATTTACAGGTCCAACATCTATGTGAGTAAATATCTAGTGCGCTCTCTCTCTCTCTCTCTCTCTCTCTCTTTCTGTCTCAGTTTCCTACACACACACACACACACACACACACACACACACACACAGCTATACTACAATGTCCAGTTAAAAATACAAATAATGAAATTGCATGTAAGAGATGGGATTGTGCTATGTGTGGGGGAGGGGTTCTGTGTTGCAAATTTATACACGCCCCCTGCCCAAATGATGTGTGGCATCTTAGGCCCTGCAACCAAGTAAGTGTGCATAGGATTGCAATATTTACATAGGAGCTGCAGATGACAGCTTAAGTATACACTAGTTCAAAAAAAGAGCTTGCACCATAAACTCCAGTGGGGTCACAGTGATGCTTTGTTACTTTAACACTGGGGAATTTCAGTGTGTTGCTAATGGAAGTGCTTGACCAAACTGGGAAAAAAAAGTTCAAAGTTGTTGTTTAAAGGGTGTTAAATGAGCTTCAAGAATCTGGTGGTGTTGAAAGCCACAGAAAGTTGAAGAACGCATTTGCAAAATAGCTGTCTCTAATGAGATGTTTAGACAGCTGTTTTAGACTGGAGAAAAAGGCCCAAATGGCATTAAAACATATACATCCAGGGTAGTGATAGAACTATTGGGTAGTGTTTTCCTGCAAGTCTTTCGAAGCGAGTATTCATAATTTCATATCAGCTGAAAAGGAGGAGGAGGAGTTTAACTGTTGAAAGGTTTCCTTTGGAGATCCAAAAATAATTTGCTCTTTTTAATAAGGAAGTGAGGAAATATCATTCTGAATTTTTACGTGAAGCAAGAGTGTCTCTGATTCAGAGGATGATTCTCAGATAGTTTGGGTTACCGTTACAACAGTGATTTAGGAGAGCTCAGTGCTTTGCTAAAACCTGTTGTCCACAAAAGAGGCTTCCCTTTTTCTGCCGTTTGAGATTGCCGTATCATTGAGAGCTGGCCAAGGGTGCTGTGCATATTCTTCCTATCACGCCTAGGGATGCTGTGAGTGCCCAACTGGGTCCGGGAGTCTGGCGGACATCCCCCCCCATTTGTCCACCCTCCCCGGACCCAGTCAGGCACTTCTGACATGAGCGTGGACCCCTGCCCAAACACTCACAAGGCCCTGCTGAGTGTTTGGCAGCTGCTTGTCCATGCACCAAAATCACACATTTCCCTTTCCTACAGCAGTGGAGGGCCATTGCAATGGGGGGCAATTAGCCATTTTTGGAAGCTTCTGTAAATTGCACACTTCCCTTAGGGAAATAAAGAGTTTCTCTCCCCCCCCCCCCCACTGATGGTAATAGGGCCTTTAAGGTCCCCATCGATGGGAAGAAGGGGAGAGAAACACACAAATTCCCCAAGACTGGAGAAATTGCGTATTTTCCCCCTCCACTCTAATGGCATTGGCCCTGGTTTCTCATTAATTTTACTATTTGTTCCTTCCTTTTTCTATTGAGCTTCTCATGATTAATTTAAAGCTTGCTTGATCAGAGAGTTTTAGATGTAGCCTTCTCAAAATGAAATCAATTTCAATTAACAACATACCTTTCATTTTCACGTGTTGTGTTAAAGGCTTTCCGTGTTCACGCAAGCTCCAGAATGATGGGAAATGGCAACTGTGAAGGGCCGCACCCTTAGCAGATGTGTTACTTATTCATAATATGATATGGAATCCTATGCTGTGGATAGTTCCAGCTTTGCCACAACCCTGGAGCTGGTTGGCTGTCAGTGGCGGAGTGATGGACCTACGTCCAAGATTGGTCTCTTGCAGTTGCCAAAAGCAGCCGTTTAACTTCGTGGCCTCCACATGTTATTGGACTACAAGGACCATCAGCCCCAGCCAGCATGGCCAGTTGTCAGGGATGATGGGAGCTGATGTTCAAAACTGCTGGAGGGCACCAGGTGGGAATCTACACTGATGTTATTCTAATGTTTTGAATGGGTTACTGTGACGCACAGCATCACGTGACCCTGGGTCTCCAATGTTGTAAATGAGTTGTACTTACTGGTTCTATTGGGACGGTGTAAAAGCCGGAACGGAACGGAACAGGCCGGAACAGCCCCATTATATTAAAAAACCATACCAAAAACAGTGGCATGTGTTAGCAACACTTGAGAACAATATTTTAGGACTAAAACCATACCAATATTATATCACTATTAACCCCAAAACTCCCAAAACGACGCCCGGAACAGAATGGGATGGCCGGAACGGCCACTAGGGAACGAGCGATACCAACCAAACTCACCAGTCATGCATAACTAAATGGCAGGGATGCAATAAGGCACAAAAGTTGCCCCGAAACCACGTTCAGATACCCGTTCCGGGCAAAAACGCATATTGCGCAAAACAGGCCGTAACGGCAGCTTCCCAATGAGGAAAGTCAACCAAACTCACCAGATGCACATAACTAGGTGGGACAAATATAGAAAGCTCCAAAAGTTGCCCCGAAACCACGTTCAGATACCCGTTCCGGGCAAAAACGTGTATTGCGCAAAATGGGCCATAACGGCAGCTTCCCAATGAGATAAGTGAACCAAACTCACCAGATGCACTTGACAAGGTGGGGCAAATATAGAAAGCTCCAAAAGTTGCCCCGAAACCACGTTCAGATACCCGTTCTGGGCAAAAACGCGTATTGCGCAAAAAGGGCCGTAACGGCAGCTTCCCAATGAGATAAGTGAACCAAACTCACCAGATGCACTTGACAAGGTGGGGCAAATATAGAAAGCTCCAAAAGTTGCCCCAAAACCACGTTCAGATACCCGTTCCAGGCAAAAACGCGTATTGCACAAAAACGGCCGTAACGGCAGCTTCCCAATAAGGTAAGTCAACCAAACTCACCAGAAGCACATGACAAGGTGGGACAAATATAGAAAGCTCCAAAAGTTGCCCCGAAACCACGTTCAGATACCTGTTCCGGGCAAATACGCATATTGCGCAAAACGGGCCGTAACGGCAGCTTCCCAATGAGGTAAGTGAACCAAACTCACCAGACGCACATGACAAGGTGGGACAAATATAGAAAGCTCCAAAAGTTGCCCCGAAACCACGTTCAGATACCCGTTCCGGGCAAAAACGCATATTGCGCAAAAAGGGCCGTAACGGCAGCTTCCCAATGAGGTAAGTGAACCAAACTCACCAGACGCACATGACAAGGTGGGACAAATATAGAAAGCTCCAAAAGTTGCCCCGAAACCACGTTCAGATACCCGTTCCGGGCAAAAACGCGTATTGCGCAAAACGGGCTGTAACGGCAGCTTCCCAATGAGGTAAGTGACCCAAACTCACCAGATGCACATGACAAGGTGAGACAAATATAGAAAACTCCAAAAGTTGCCCCGAAACCACGTTCAGATACCCGTTCCGGGCAAAAACGTGTATTGCGCAAAAAGGGCCGTAACGGCAGCTTCCCAATGAAGTAAGTGAACCAAACTCACCAGATTCACATAACTAGGTGGGACAAATATAAAAAGCTCCAAAAGTTGCCCCGAAACCACGTTCAGATACCCGTTCCGGGCAAAAACGCGTATTGCGCAAAAAGGGCCGTAACGGCAGCTTCCCAATGAGGTAAGTGAACCAAACTCACCAGATGCACATGACAAGGTGGGACAAATATAGAAAGCTCCAAAAGTTGCCTCAAAACCACGTTCAGATACCCGTTCCAGGCAAAAAAGTGTATTGCGCAAAAAGGGCCGTAACGGCAGCTTCCCAATGAGGTAAGTCAACCAAACTCACCAGATGCACATGACAAGGTGGGACAAATATAGAAAGCTCCAAAAGTTGCCTCAAAACCATGTTCAGATACCCATTCCGGGCAAAAAAGTGTATTGCGCAAAAAGGGCCGTAACGGCAGCTTCCCAATGAGGTAAGTCTACCAAACTCACCAGATGCACATGACAAGGTGGGACAAATATAGAAAGCTCCAAAAGTTGCCCCGAAACCACGTTCAGATACCCATTCCGGGCAAAAACGCGTATTGCGCAAAACGGCCGTAACGGCAGCTTCCCAATGAGATAAGTGAGCCAAACTCACCAGATGCACATGACAAGGTGGGGCAAATATAGAAAGCTCCAAAGGTTGCCCCGAAACCACGTTCAGATACCCGTTCCGGGCAAAAACGCATATTGCGCAAAACGGGCCATAACGGCAGCTTCCCAATGAGGAAAGTCAACCAAACTCACCAGATGCACATGACAAGGTGGGACAAATATAGAAAGCTCCAAAAGTTGCCCCGAAACCACGTTCAGATACCTGTTACGGGAAAAAACGCATATTGCGCAAAACGGGCCGTAACGGCAGCTTCCCAATGAGGTAAGTGAACCAAACTCACCAGATGCACATGACAAGGTGGGACAAATATAGAAAACTCCAAAAGTTGCCTCAAAACCACGTTCAGATACCCGTTCCGGGCAAAAAAGTGTATTGCGCAAAACGGGCCGTAACGGCAGCTTCCCAATGTGGTAAGTGAACCAAACTCACCAGATGCACATGACAAGGTGGGACAAATATAGAAAGCTCCAAAAGTTGCCTCAAAACCACGTTCAGATACCCGTTCCGGGCAAAAAAGTGTATTGCGCAAAAACGGCCGTAACGGCAGCTTCCCAATGAGGTAAGTCTACCAAACTCACCAGATGCACATGACAAGGTGGGACAAATATAGAAAGCTCCAAAAGTTGCCCCAAAACCACGTTCAGATACCCGTTCCGGGCAAAAACGCGTATTGCGCAAAACGGGCCGTAACGGCAGCTTCCCAATGAAGTAAGTGATCCAAACTCACCAGATTCACATAACTAGGTGGGGCAAATATAGAAAGCTCCAAAAGTTGCCCCGAAACCACGTTCAGATATCCGTTCCGGGCAAAAACGCGTATTGCGCAAAACGGGCTGTAACGGCAGCTTCCCAATGAGGTAAGTGACCCAAACTCACCAGATGCACATGACAAGGTGAGACAAATATAGAAAACTCCAAAAGTTGCCCCGAAACCACGTTCAGATACCCGTTCTGGGCAAAAACGCGTATTGCGTAAAATGGGCCGTAACGGCAACTTCCCAATGAAGTAAGTGAACCAAACTCACCAGATTCACATAACTAGGTGGGACAAATATAAAAAGCTCCAAAAGTTGCCCCGAAACCACGTTCAGATACCCGTTCCGGGCAAAAACGCGTATTGCGCAAAAAGGGCCGTAACGGCAGCTTCCCAATGAGGTAAGTGAACCAAACTCACCAGATGCACATGACAAGGTGGGACAAATATAGAAAGCTCCAAAAGTTGCCTCAAAACCACGTTCAGATACCCGTTCCAGGCAAAAAAGTGTATTGCGCAAAAAGGGCCGTAACGGCAGCTTCCCAATGAGGTAAGTCAACCAAACTCACCAGATGCACATGACAAGGTGGGACAAATATAGAAAGCTCCAAAAGTTGCCTCAAAACCATGTTCAGATACCCATTCCGGGCAAAAAAGTGTATTGCGCAAAAAGGGCCGTAACGGCAGCTTCCCAATGAGGTAAGTCTACCAAACTCACCAGATGCACATGACAAGGTGGGACAAATATAGAAAGCTCCAAAAGTTGCCCCGAAACCACGTTCAGATACCCATTCCGGGCAAAAACGCGTATTGCGCAAAACGGCCGTAACGGCAGCTTCCCAATGAGATAAGTGAGCCAAACTCACCAGATGCACATGACAAGGTGGGGCAAATATAGAAAGCTCCAAAGGTTGCCCCGAAACCACGTTCAGATACCCGTTCCGGGCAAAAACGCATATTGCGCAAAACGGGCCATAACGGCAGCTTCCCAATGAGGAAAGTCAACCAAACTCACCAGATGCACATGACAAGGTGGGACAAATATAGAAAGCTCCAAAAGTTGCCCCGAAACCACGTTCAGATACCTGTTACGGGAAAAAACGCATATTGCGCAAAACGGGCCGTAACGGCAGCTTCCCAATGAGGTAAGTGAACCAAACTCACCAGATGCACATGACAAGGTGGGACAAATATAGAAAACTCCAAAAGTTGCCTCAAAACCACGTTCAGATACCCGTTCCGGGCAAAAAAGTGTATTGCGCAAAACGGGCCGTAACGGCAGCTTCCCAATGTGGTAAGTGAACCAAACTCACCAGATGCACATGACAAGGTGGGACAAATATAGAAAGCTCCAAAAGTTGCCTCAAAACCACGTTCAGATACCCGTTCCGGGCAAAAAAGTGTATTGCGCAAAAACGGCCGTAACGGCAGCTTCCCAATGAGGTAAGTCTACCAAACTCACCAGATGCACATGACAAGGTGGGACAAATATAGAAAGCTCCAAAAGTTGCCCCAAAACCACGTTCAGATACCCGTTCCGGGCAAAAACGCGTATTGCGCAAAACGGGCCGTAACGGCAGCTTCCCAATGAAGTAAGTGATCCAAACTCACCAGATTCACATAACTAGGTGGGGCAAATATAGAAAGCTCCAAAAGTTGCCCCGAAACCACGTTCAGATATCCGTTCCGGGCAAAAACGCGTATTGCGCAAAACGGGCTGTAACGGCAGCTTCCCAATGAGGTAAGTGACCCAAACTCACCAGATGCACATGACAAGGTGAGACAAATATAGAAAACTCCAAAAGTTGCCCCGAAACCACGTTCAGATACCCGTTCTGGGCAAAAACGCGTATTGCGTAAAATGGGCCGTAACGGCAACTTCCCAATGAAGTAAGTGAACCAAACTCACCAGATTCACATAACTAGGTGGGACAAATATAAAAAGCTCCAAAAGTTGCCCCGAAACCACGTTCAGATACCCGTTCCGGGCAAAAACGCGTATTGCGCAAAACGGGCCGTAACGGCAGCTTCCCAATGAGGTAAGTGAACCAAACTCACCAGATGCACATGACAAGGTGGGACAAATATAGAAAGCTCCAAAAGTTGCCCCGAAACCACGTTCAGATACCTGTTACGGGAAAAAACGCATATTGCGCAAAACGGGCCGTAATGGCAGCTTCCCAATGAGGTAAGTGAACCAAACTCACCAGATGCACATGACAAGGTGGGACAAATATAGAAAGCTCCAAAAGTTGCCTCAAAACCACGTTCAGATACCCGTTCCGGGCAAAAAAGTGTATTGCGCAAAAAGGGCCGTAACGGCAGCTTCCCAATGAGATAAGTGAACCAAACTCACCAGATGCACATGACAAGGTGGGACAAATATAGAAAGCTCCAAAAGTTGCCCCAAAACCACGTTCAGATACCCGTTCCGGGCAAAAACGCGTATTGCGCAAAAACGGCCGTAACGGCAGCTTCCCAATGAAGTAAGTGAACCAAACTCACCAGATTCACATAACTAGGTGGGGCAAATATAGAAAGCTCCAAAAGTTGCCCCGAAACCACATTCAGATACCCGTTCCAGGCAAAAACCCATATTGCTCAAAACGGGCCGTAATGGCAGCTTTCCAATGAAAGCTGCCATCAGGTCAACCAAACTCACCTGATGCGCATTACTAGGTGGGACAGATATAATAACCTCTGAAATTTCCATGAAAGTCAGGTTCTGTTACCCATTGCGGGCCATAGTTCATATATCCAAAATTAGCTGGAAAAGAAAATTATGGGTGAGGAAAATGAGGCACTATCTATTGTTGGGAAATTGCCTCGAAAGGCAACTTCTATATGTGTGAATGCAATCAAATAAACTACTTTCATTGTACTAACTGGAACATTTAATAAACTTTCTCAGAATCCAGAGTGAAGTTCTGCAAAGATGGTTTCCTACAGAAGCCCATAGTTGTCATGTGGTTTGATAGTGTGCTTAAAATATCAGTCCATGATGGCATTGTTGGAGTTGGCCTGTCTCATTCCATCATGAAGCTTACAATGACCTGTGGCTATTCACATCTTTCAACCTAACTTATCCCACAGGGTTATTACAAAATTGGGAAAGGCCATTGTAGTTCACCATGCGTTTCTGGGTGGCGGGTGGGATATAAATGTTCTGTCAAAAAAGCCCAGGTCTTTTGAGGATTGCCATGGGAGTACTGGAGGCTGCATTCCAGGAAGTCCAAAAACGTGGCCCCCAACCCCTTCCAGGGCTGATGGAGGCCTTCCCCCTCAGCCCTTTCCCCCAGGAAATTGGGTGCCAGTCCCGGTTGCCCTGGAGATCTCCATTTTTCCAGAGGTCCCCCGGGTTTTCCGGGTCATCTGGTCACCCTTATCACACCAGGAGACAAAGCGTTAATGCCCACATTCCACAATCTTGACAGGTACCCCTCCCCTCCCCAAACATGGAATTTATTTTTAAAAGCCAATCACACAATTTTTAATTGTATGTTAGGTGTTTTGAATAGGTTAGCCCCATGTGAATAAGAGGGAGCTAGGTTGACCATTTGTTTGATTCAGTATAACCCATTGTCATTGGCTGTGATGTTCTGAAGCTTTATTAACATATACACTTCTTTAGTCATATTCTTTATGACAACATGAATACAAGAAAAATAACCACAAACAGTAAGAACAAAAACAATGTACATAATATCTATCTATATATACTCTCTCTCTCTCTCTCTCTCTCTCTCTCTGTTTGTGTGTGTGTGTATGTGTGTGTAAATGTAAATGCTAACATATAGCACCTGTTAACATAAATTTTTGCCTACAGTGTAGATTATTCATTTCTCACAACACTTTGGACATTTGAATATACCACGAGAAGCTTGATTTATCTCAAGGCAAGAGAGATGGTACCAGTCCTGACATGCTCCCTCGCACAGAACCATGGTGTCCTTCTTGGGTTTCTTGCACTGATCACCCATTAAGCACAAAGACCAAGATGAAGTGTAATACTGTTGTATTGCTGAAGACAAGAACTGGATTGTAGAGAATGCTCCTTTCGGTGATTTTCTAGAAACAGGACTATTGAATTGCTGTCCCACCTATTAATGTGCGTATGGTGAGTTTGGTTGACTTACCTCATTGGGAATCTGCCGTTACGGCCGTTTTTGCGCAATACGCGTTTTTGCCCGGAACGGGTATCTGAACGTGGTTTCGGGGCTACTTTTGGAGCTTTCTATATTTGTCCCACCTAGTCATGTGCATCTGGTGAGTTTGGTTGACTTACCTCATTGGGAAGCTGCCGTTACGGCCCGTTTTGCGCAATACGCGTTTTTGCCCGGAACGGGTATCTGAACGTGGTTTCGGGGCAACTTTTGGAGCTTTCTATATTTGTCCCACCTTGTCAAGTGCATCTGGTGAGTTTGGTTCACTTACCTCATTGGGAAGCTGCCGTTACGGCCCATTTTGCGCAATACACTTTTTTGCCCGGAACGGGTATCTGAACGTGGTTTGGGGTCAACTTTTGGAGCTTTCTATATTTGTCCCACGTTGTCATGTGCATCTGGTGAGTTTGGTTGACTTTCCTCATTGGGAAGCTGCCGTTACGGCCCGTTTTGCGCAATACGCGTTTTTGCCCGGAACGGGTATCTGAACGTGGTTTCGGGGCAACTTTTGGAGCTTTCTATATTTGTCCCACCTAGTTATGTGCATCTGGTGAGTTTGGTTGACTTTCCTCATTGGGAAGCTGCCGTTACGGCCCGTTTTGCGCAATACACGTTTTTGCCCGGAACGGGTATCTGAACGTGGTTTCGGGGCAACTTTTGGAGCTTTCTATATTTGTCCCACCTAGTCATGTGCATCTGGTGAGTTTGGTTGACTTTCCTCATTGGGAAGCTGCCGTTACGGCCCTTTTTGCGCAATACACGTTTTTGCCCGGAACGGGTATCTGAACGTGGTTTCGGGGCTACTTTTGGAGCTTTCTATATTTGTCCCACCTAGTCATGTGCATCTGGTGAGTTTGGTTGACTTTCCTCATTGGGAAGCTGCCGTTACGGCCCGTTTGCGCAATACGCGTTTTTGCCCGGAACGGGTATCTGAACGTGGTTTCGGGGCAACTTTTGTGGCTTATTGCATCCCTGCCATGGAGGTATGCATGACTGGTGAGTTTGGTTGATATCGCTCGTTCCCTAGTGGCCGTTCCGGCCATCCCATTCTGTTCCGGGCGTCGTTTTGGGAGTTTTGGGGTTAATAGTGATATAATATTGCAATGGTTTTAGTCCTTAAATATTGTTCTCAAGTGTTGCTAACACATGCCACTGTTTTTGGTATGGTTTTTTAATATAATGGGGCTGTTCCGGCCTGTTCCGTTCCGTTCCGGCTTTTACACCGTCCCGGTTCTATTTCGTTGTCCCCTTTCACTGTTGCTTAGTTGCAGCGCGACTACTGATTCATGTGCCTCCTTCTACCGGTAATTTTCCTCTTCCTCTTCTCTGAGAGTAGCAGAGCTGCTGGGTTTGCTCTGCCCACTTCCTGTTCTCCTTCCTTCGCCCCGTTTGCTATCTTATCTGCTACAGCAGATAAATCACACCAGCGTTATACTGTGCAATCACTGACAACTGCATGCAAAGGACTCAGAAGTCTTCCACCTTAGAATCTGCTTTGATTGTGAAGTAGTCCCATGCATCCTGCCTTAATTGTGCTCCTTTTGCAAAAGATTCACCCAAGCAGCTGCTGTGGGTGCAGGAGCAGGATTTTAAACAAATGCTTACATCTGCGTAAGCTTTAAAGATAAAGACACCAAAATTGGCACAATAATAGATATTAGGGAGAGCTAGTACCAAATTTGAATCGAATTGGGTCATCTGTTGATTTTTTATGATTTATTTTTTTAAATATTTCCCCCCTCTTTGCAAAGGAGCTGAGGAGCGCTCAAATCACTTCCTGGTAAGCAAAGGATCGCTGTAGCTCCGTGCAGGAAAATTAACAAGGGTCTCTGCTCCTAGTCCAAAACTCTAACCAGCGGGGCTTAAATGGTGTGTTTGAAATAATCTCAACAGCTGGGGCTGCGAAAAACAGGCCTCCCCTTCTGTGCTTCTAAAACTTTTCAATTTGGTCACCCATCCAAACCCTGACCAGACCCAGCCCATCTTAGCTTCAGTAAAGGGGCTGGCTCCTATGCATTCAGGCTATTCTCTACAACTTGTATTAAGATGTTTTGGGAGCCGGTTTGTGTGTGCTTATGACTATTGCTGGCTAGGAACGAGGCAGGAAGTGGGCGGAGCAAACCAAGCAGCTCTGCTTACTCTCAGAGAAGAGGAAGAACGGAAAGGATTCAACAATGTGCCCCGAAGTACCGTTGCAGCTAAGCGTAAATAACGCTAGTGTGCCCCGTGATACAGAGAACCGATACAGAGAACCATGTTAGAAAGTGACACTAGCAACGGTATAAGACTAGTGTAGATCCGGCCCAGATTAGGGAGCTCAACTAAAAGACTTGGCTATCTGGAAGGATGCCCTTTCCTCTTTGAGCTGATGCCCTTTCCAAATTTTCCTCTGGGGCCTTGCATTATGTTACCTTGTCAGTAGGCCCTTCCAGCGAAGGCTGATGGCTCCGATTCTGCTGCAGTTGTGAATCTACTCCAGGTTTCAGTCAGAACCAACCAGAACTCTAAAGGAGCTATCCAAGGTGCTGAACTATAACCCCAAAGTAATGACAGCATCTTGGATAGCTTCTTTGGAGTTCTGGCTGGTTCTGACTGAAACCCAGAATGGATTCACAGCTGCAGCAGAATCAGAGCCATCAGCCTCCACTGGTCCCTTCCAAATGTACAGGAAAATTCTGACCAGTGCTAGCTCAATTTTTTAAAAATTATATTCTTCTTGTTTAGAGCCTACCTCTTATGATAACAGGAAATCTCCTTAAATGACGTAGCAAAGGATGAAGATAAACACCCCCGATTCCTTCAAAGAATGAAAAGTATATGAATAATTGAAAGGAGACCATAAGGATTTGCAACTCCCCACAGGCCTGCTGTACATAACCGAGTCCTTATAAATGGCTATATAAAAGAGAGTCAGCAGGAGCACTATGGAGAGTTTATATGTACAATTACTGGACTTCACTCCAAATTGGAAATCAAATTTGTTACATCTCATTCCCTGATGGCCGTTAAAGATAGAATCCAGTTTGCAGTGCAACAGCAGGCATTTAGGCATGACTTTTAAACCATTACTTTGGCAATGGCTGCAATTCTTCTTTTTCCTTTTGTTTTGTCTCTCATGTGGATGGAAGCACCATTGGAAATATATATTTTGATTTCTACATTCATTATCTACAAATTGTCAAGCATATTTTTCGCAATCTTAACAAGGACTAGAATGCTGGCATTACAGGGTAAGCTGTGAAGTTATCTGTTAGCCCTTTGCCTGCATTGTATAAATGAAAGTAAATTCAGAGAGGGAACCTAGCAACTTAAAGAGGTAAGTTCCAGTTAGTTCACTAGACAAGGGAAATAAACACAAACTAGTTTTTGCACTGTAATGTTCACTCAACAAGAGTAGCAGCAGCAGCAACAAAATGACTGTCCTCTTCAGTATTTGCCTTCTGGGGCCCCCAGGTTGCCTTCTGATTGGTGGAAACTGAAGTGGAAGTCCACCATGGCAGGAGATCTGAGATGCAGAGTATCTCACAGCAGGGTCCCCAAATGCTTTGGACCCATGGGAGTTGGAGCAACTGCTGCGGACACCACTACAAAATGGCTCCCATGCAGGGCCGGTGCCAGACTATTTTGTGCCCTAGGCAAGGCGAGCTACTTGCACACACACACACACACCCAAATTGCACGGAAGTCCGAACGTGTGGGACTGGCTGGGACTGGCTCACTTCAATTTGGGACCGAGCTGTCTGGAATTCACCAGGACATACTTCCGTGTGAACGCAACCTGCTACCTGGCGTCCCGATCCCCTCCGCACATTTACTCAGGGGAATAAGGCTTCCGAGTAAGGAGGCATAGGCGCATTGGGCCGCATTGGTGCCTCCCGGTGCAACGCTTTCTTGGATGCAAGTCCCATAGAGGCCACCTGAGTGGCCTCTATGGTAGCACTGGCCCTGCTCCCATGGTAGATGTGGCTAGTCACATAAAGGCTGCCTGTGGGACCTGCTGTGTGTGTGTGTGGCAGGGGAAAGAAATACAAAGGCTAGAGTCTGGGAGGGAAGTTGGAATGGAGAGGGCTGCTTCCTGACCTCCTAATCTTCCATCCACACAAACCTTTCCCCCTCCCCCTCCCCCCTCTTCACTCCCAACCTCAAGCTCCGCTAATTTCTCCCCTAACCTCTAGCCAACTTGGGACTAGGATACCTGAGAGAGTGCCTTCTCCCTTACCAACCTGCCTGGTCACTGAGGTCATTGGAGGGCATGCTCCTAGTGGTTCCAAATGGACCTTTGGCCCAATTGGAGTACACCAGAAGAAGAGCCTTTAGTGTGATGACCTCTTCTCTTTGGAACTGTGGAGGTCAGGCAGGCTCCAACACTAGGTTTCTTCTGGTGCTTCCTGAAAACAGCTGTATTCCAGGAAGCCTTCAACTGACCAGCCACCATTTTTATTGGTCCTTTGCTTTAAATTCAACATGTTTGATTTGCTGTTTTTAATCTTCTTTCTTTTTACTGTTTTATCCCTATGTGCACCGCTCCAGAATCTATTTTAGCTACGGAGCAGTATTGTAAATAAATAAATAAATAAATAAATAAATAAATAAATAAGCAAGCATAGGATTGTACCTGTAAGCTTTCCCCAGCATTCCATTTATCCATCTCTCTAACAGCCCATGGTCCAAACCAAGAAAACCAAATTTGTAACAAAATACAAATTGTATTATTTGTGAAACTAGTTTTCAATTTGCATTATATTATTTTTTTGGCCGCTTCTCTTGTTATTTTCATTGTTGCAGATGGCACAGGAACTTTGCACAACAGGGCTGTTGGATCATGGGAAATAAAATAGCCCTTCTGTCTTGGCTCAGGAATCCCAGAGGGGGGGCTAACTCCCTTTGACATGGGAGGGGGGGTAACATTGTGTCCAGGGCTGCCTCAAGGGGTTATGAGCTTTCCTCACACTCTTTTGAGGGTCAAAAGGCAGGATTTGTGTGGTTTCAGACATCAATCAATAAAATTGGCAAAACCCAGGTGTCTAAAATGCCGTGCATTTTAGGTTATTTGAAGGAACGCCTCCTCCCATATGTACCTGCCTGGACCTTAAGATCATCTACAGGGGCCCTTCTCCGTGAGCCCCTGCCAAAGGAAGTGAGGCAGGTGGCTACTAGGAGGAGGGCTTTCTCCGCTGTGGCACCCCGGCTGTGGAATGAGCTCCCCAGAGAGGTCCACCTGGTGCCTACACTGTACTCCTTCCGTTGCCAGCTGAAGACCTTTTTATTCTCTCAGTATTTTAACACTTAATTTTAACTTAAATTTAAATTTTACTGTTCTAACTCTGTATTTTAATCTTATACCAATTTTGCTGCGTGGTTTTATCCTGGTTGTGCTTTTTATACTGTATTTTGTAATTGTGCTTTTACCATGTTGGTTGTTTTATTCTGGTTTTAATTTTTGTGAACCGCCCAGAGAGCTTCGGCTATTGGGCGGTATAAAAATGTAATAATAAATAAATAAATAAATAAATAAATAAATAATGCATTAAGGCATCCAGTTAAATAGGCCAGCAAAGGGAAGTTCACCCCTCTTGTATTGTACAAGATCCTCTCCACTCTTCATCTTGCCAGCAGACTTCAGGATCAGGTCAGGATGGGTGCATTTGTCAGTTTTGCTTTCTCCCACATTCAAAATTTTAAAATCGCAAGTTCCTTCTGCCTCAAATATGAAGAAATTTTCAAATTTCCAAAAATTCTTTTCAAAAGTACCCTTCAACAAAATTCCCACCAATCTGTGCAACAGGTACCACTACTCCCAGTGTGAAGGAGATGTTCCTGCCTACCATATAGCTATTAAAGATGAGGAGCCTCAGGAAAAGAAAGTGGCTCTAATATGGTTGGATGCACAAAGATTTATACCCAGACTTTTAAGAGCTAAGCAATAAAGCCCTGGGCCTGGATAGATGAATCGGACAGTATTGCTTCCTCCCAATGGGGGCTGGTGTCTCTGATCTCAATGGGGCTGTGAATCCATTCCGGGAACCAGACAGAACTCTAAAGGAGCTGTCCAAGGTGCTGACCCTGATCCCTCAAATGAGTAGCTCCTTTAGAGTTCTGGCTAGTTCTAACTGAAATCCGGAATGGATTTACAGCCCCACTGAAATCTGAGCCACCAGCCTCCAATTCCTTCTATGTTCATTAAAAAAAAAAAGTTCTTTTGCCCTAAATATGGAGAACTTTGCAAATTTTGGTAAATTCTTGACAAAAATGAACTAAAATGAAATGCTCACCCATCCCTAGGAGCGGGTTGATAGGAGGTTTTAAATATAGTCTTACCTTGCACTGACTATTGCTCGCGTGTGCTTTTGTTTTGAGGATTCAGCTGGGAAGACCTCCCGGTGACCTTTATTTAGCAGCCTCTGCTCCAGCCTCCTCCAACCTGCTGCCCTTCAGATGTGTTGGACTGCAACTGCCTTAATTTCCAACCAGCAAGGTCATTGGGGAAGGCTGCACTCCTGAAACTTCACCACCGTATTAATGGATACGGGTTTGTTTTTCGGTCCACGGGGAGGCAGTTTCTGGTACTTCAACCTGAAAGTGCTTGCAACAAAACAGGTATATTCAGAATGCTGCCCCATGACCCTTAGTCTTTCCCTAGCAACACAAAAAGAAAAGAAAAGAATGGTCTGCTAGGCTAATCTGAGTTGACAAGTCTCCTTCATATTTTATATGCTCTTCAAATTCACGGCGTAGCACTTTTTGCTTACGCTGCGAATGCAGGAGTTTCCTTCCCTCTTGCTGCCAAGTTAACAAAATACCTTGCCATCAACAGACAGCAGAACATGAGAAACAAATGCAGGTTGGGCTACGCTCTCAGTCAAATGGTCAAAGGATGATAGTTCATCAGGGTCTCCTGGGTTATTTTGTACTAGGGTGGCCATAGGTCATATTTTATAGAAGACTGACCCCTATTTTAAGGTGTCCTGTGTTTCAAAGGCTGTACAGGGGGGAATCCACACGTCGTACTGAGGGCGCTTGCATGTGGCCCCAGTGCGACGTGAAAGTGATCGTGTAACTTTCCTGGCGAAGAGACGAGGAAGAGGCGTCCTTGCCGCCGCCGCCACCCACCTACCTCCTCACCGGCCGGAACGGAGAGCTCGACGGAAGAAGGCGGGGTGGGTGGCAGTGGCGGCGGCGGCAAGGATGCCTCTTCCTCGTCTCTTCGCCAGGCAAGTTACACGATCGCTTTCACGTTGCATGGGGCCACATGCAAGCGCCCTCAGTACGTGTGGAATCCCCCCAGTTTAAGTCCAGGTAGCAGGGAACTTGGTTGCCTATCTGACATTTGCCCCTGGCAGGGCTGGCCCTACTATTAGACAGGGTGAAGCAGCTGCCTCAGGTGGAAGATGTAGTAGGGCAGCAGTGAGGTGTTGGAGGACAGATCTGTGGGTGTTGCTCCATTTGTCTAAGCTAGCTTATTGTCCTCTAAGCTAACTTATTGTCCTCAGGTGTGGTGGAGGGAGTTGTACCATTGCCACTTTTGAAGTCATATTCAACTATCACGCTGGTCAACTTCTCTGTGGAGGATGGAGGGACACCATTGTGAAAGTGGCAACTTCTTCTTCTTCTTCTTCTTCTTCTTCTTCTTCTTCTTCTTCTTCTTCTTCTTCTTCTTCTTCTTTTTAAACCAATGACCTTCCAGCTGTGCAGGACAGATGCCACCAATGTTTGCCTGGCTCAGAGCCAGAAATGAGCCTGGTAATACCTGCATCAAAGGAGAGGTGAGCACTAGATCCAGGCGCTTAGCCCAAGACATTTTGCTGCCTGTGACAAAGGACAAGATGGTGTTCGTCCCTGTTCCACCTACAGAGGCTGGCTGGACTTGCAGTTGAACTTTGCTTCAACTGGTGGTGGGATCGTGTCCTCTATTGCACTTGAGGCAGCAAGCTAATTTAGGGATATAGAGACCCATACCGCACCTAATGGAGAGAAACAGCTGGGGATCTCAGGAGAAATAGCCAGAGGGAAGGTTCTGCTGTCTTCAATAATCTAATGCCTGATACAATTGCTTCACTCTGCCTAATGGCAGGGCTGTCTCTGATTAGACACCCTTGAATTCTTCTTAAAATCCAAGCCAGAGAAGACTTCCTGGCTCAACCCTGCTGCTGGGAAAACTATGGCTGGAAAGCAGTCCACCTGAGAGAGCCTTCTCACCCCAAGGGTACTCTTTGGGGGGGCTCTCGCTCTCTGGCAGCAGTTTCTCTGGGTGCAGTCTTGAAAAGCACCCCCTTTGCATACAGTTGATCTTCTGCATGAGTTTGTATAGAGGCTGCTTTCAAAAGTAGAGCAAAGCAGCCAACAGAGCAAAGCAGCCAATTCAGAGTGGTTTGGAAATTAGCCAAACTATTTCCCAATGTTTGGAGAAACAACGCCGCTCATTTCCAAGCCAATCTGATGCGCAATGGTGGGAGCATGCCCATTCTGCTTTCCAGAGGCAGTATCCCCCTTCATTTAATAAATTTATTTTTTGAAATATGTATCACCTGCCAATTCCAGACTGGTTTTGAAGATCACTTGCCATTTGCTGCTGCTGAATGGCTGAAGAAACCCAGTGGTTTATCATTTCTAGGTGGGACACTACAACACACACATAGGGTTCCTGATCCTGATTTCCTCATAATATTAATGCAGCAGTTAAGAAAAACATGCATGGGAAGATGCTTAACCCTTCTCTCATAGAATCATAGAATAGTAGAGTTGGAAGGGGTTTATAAGGCCATCGAGTCCAACCCCCTGCTCAATGTAGGAATCCACCTTAAAGCATCCCTGACAGATGGCTGTCCAGCTGCCTCTTGAAGGCCTCTAGTGTGGGAGAGCCCATGACCTCCCTAGGTCATGGGTTCCATTATCATACTGCTCTAACAGTCTGGAAGTTTTTCCTGATGTCCAGCCAGAATCTGGTTCCTGTAACTTGAGCCCATTATTCCATGTCCTGCACTCTGGGAGGATCGAGAAGAGATCCTGGCCCTCCTCTGTGTGACAACCTTACAAGTATTTGAAGAGCGCTGTCATGTCTCTCCTCAATCTTCTCTTCTCCAGGCTAAACATGCCCAGTTCTTTCAGTCTCTCTTAATAGGGCTTTGTTTCCAGACCCCTGATCATCCTGGTTGCCCTCCTCTGAACATGCTCCAGCTTGTCTGTGTCCTTCTTGAATTGTGGAGCTCAGAACTGGATGCAATACTCTCACCTGATGATATGTTCCTGCAAACCTGACCTCAAGTTGCACTCAATCATTTCCCCCCCAGTTGAGCTGTATAACCTAACTGGGATGTAAGGTTACCTACCCTTTCCACTTGCTATTCTCTTCTGTCCTCTCTCCACATTTGAATTAGCAAATGTATGTTTGGGAACACAGCTTTGCTGAGATAATGTTTATGTTTGCCCTTGGTGTATTCACAGACTCATAAAGTTGGAAGGAACTTTGGGGTCATCTGTATGAATGCAGGACTCATATGATTAAAGTATCACTGGCAGATGGCCATCCACTACCTCTGCTTACATACTGCCAGCCAGGGCCATCCCTACCATGATGTAGAGTGAGGCAGTTGCCTCAGGCAGCAGATTTTAGGTTTCATAAAAAGCCAGAAAATTGTTATTTACTTCATTATGTATTTCTATTGTCAGGGGCTAGGGAGATGTACTTGTGCTCTGCCTAATCTGATAAAATAACTTGGCTGGCTCTGGATACTACAAACCTTGGGTAAGTATGGGTGTGGGGTGCCATTTGCTGCCTCAGACAACAAAATGTCTTGGGCCCGCCTTCATTCCAGCAAAGGAGACTCCCCAGGGAGACTGTTCCACTGTCAGACAGCAGTAGCTCTTAGGAATCTTCTTCAACTGTTTAGCTAGAATCTGCAATGCTCTACAATTTATACTCATTGGTTCTAGGCCTACTCTCTGGAGCACTGGAGAACAGGGGTGTGTGTGTGTGTGTGTGTGTGTGTGTGCATGCAGCAGCCTTTCTGATATCTGAAGAAAACTTTTGTGTCTCCCTTTCATTTGGGACCTAGAAGCAGAATACAAGAACAGAATTGGTGTGTGCACACATGTGGGGGGAGAGTCACCCCAAAGTTCTAACTTCTATTAACTGCAAAAGTTAGAATTTATCATCTCCTAATTCAGGGTATTTCCTCACCTTGAACAGAGAGAGCAAGCATGGCATGAAGCCACTGAAAAGCCTAGAATTGCTCACTTGCAGGCCAGAGAGTGGGGGCTGTCCCTTTAAAAAACCATGCCCCTCAGACAGGAAGAGGTGGTGCCTAGAAGGGATAATAATAGGGCTGTGCACTGCTTCCCTGAACCGCTTCGGATCCTGATCCGGACCTTCAATCCGAACCTCCACGGATCTGCTCCAGAACCAGATCCGGAGTGAGATCTGAAGGTCCGGATCGATATTCGGCCCCCATTTTGCCCCCCTTCCCTATTTACTTGCCTCCGCGGTGGGTGGTGGAGGCAGGTAAGTGGGGAAGGGGGGACAAAATGGGGGCCAAATAAGTCCCCCTCCCCCCTTACGTGGCTCCGCCGTCTGCCGCAGCACGGACCATGGCGACGCCAGGTAAGCCCTCCCTCCCCCCACTTACCTGGCTCCGCCGCTGTCACTGCATGGACTGTGGCGCCGGTGTCAAGTAAGCCCCCCTCCCCCCACTTACCTGGGTTCGGAGCTTCGGAATGGTCCAAATCGCTTCGGATCGTTCCGAATCGCTTTGAGCCGATCTGCATCTCCCCCGATCCACTCCAGAACCGAGCTTTGGAGCACACCCCTAGATAATAAAGCCTCAGCCTCTAGCTTTCATTTTGTGTTGCTCAGGTGGAAGTCTCCAAGGTGCAGCAACCTTCCTGCCCTGCTGTGTGGGTGCCAGGACATAAAAATGCAGCACCTTCCCTTCCTAGGGAGGGTTATCCTGCACTAGTTGCCAGTTGCTTTCTGTGCTCAATTGAAGGTGCTGGTCTTGACCTTGAAAGGCTTAAATGGCTTAAAAACCTGTCTGTCTCTATGATATAACCAAAAGTAAGGAATCTGGGTGAGGCACCGGAACTTAGTCAAACACAGACCACCCTTTGTTTTACAAAACTTATGAATTCATTATTAACAACTGAACAATTAATACTCTGTGAGCCCCTGAGTTGTTATAACTCCTAAATCAGTGGTTCTCAACCTTCCTAATGCCGCGACCCTTTAATACAGTTCCTTATGTTGTGGTGACCCCCAACCATAAAAGTATTTTCGTTCTTCTCTACACGATCCATTGTCATGGGATGGTTTGCTAATGAAAATAATACCTAACAATAGCTTTAATAATACAAAAGATGATACATGACATAGTTCAGTCAATACAGTTTCCTAAGACCATCGGAAATATGTGTTTTCCGATGGTCTTAGGCGACCCCTGTGAAAGGGTCATTCGACCCCCAAAGGGGTCCCGACCCACAGGTTGAGAACCGCTGTCCTAAATAGATGTCCAAGCATTCCTACAGGGACCTGCACACTGCCGTTCCTGAAATGCTGTTCAACGTGGCAGGCTGCCCACTTCCCTGCTCCTTACACACGTTCTGTCCAATCAATGTCACTTTTTTTTTTTGCAATCTCCCCCAAATCCCTCAAACACCCCCCAGTTTTCCTTTTTTCCTCCTCCCTCTTCTTAACCCCTCCAATCGCCACTCCTCCCTTCTCCTCCTTCCATTACCACGATGACCCATGCCTAGGGTGACCCTATGAAAAGGAGGACAGGGCTCCAGTATCTTTAACACTGTTAAAGTAACAGTGTAACACCTACACTGTATTCCTTTCATCGCCAGCTGAAGACCTTTTTATTCACTCAGTATTTTAACACTTAATTTTAACTTAAATTTAAATTTTACTGTTCTAACTCTGTATTTTAATCTTATATCAATTTTGCTGCGTGGTTTTATCCTGGTCGTGCTTTTTATACTGTATTTTGTATTTGTGCCTTTAACCTGTTGGTTGTTTTATCATGGTTTTAATTTTTGTGAACCGCCCAGAGAGCTTTGGCTATTGGGTGGTATAAAAATCTAATAAATAAATAAATAAATATATTTAACGGTTGTATTGAAAAGAGGATTTCAGCTGGTGTCATTTGTATGCATGTCGCACCTGGTGAAGCTTCCTCTTTATCACAACAGTTGAAGCTGCACTTGCCCTGCCCTCTTTTAAATCTGGTCACAGTATAGCTGCAGTACAGCTCCTGCAGCTTTAACTGTTGTGATGAAGAGGAAATTTCACCAGGTGCTGCATGCATACAAAGGACACCTGCTGACATTCCCTTTTCTATGCAACTGTTAAAGATACAGGAGCCCTGTCCTCCTTTTCATAGGGTCACCCTACCCATGCCACCACAATCTGCAGAAGAGGCCTTCCTGAGGGCTTCGTTGCCCCCGGAGGCTACTCTATCAGGCACAGGCGGAAGGGCTCTCTCGCCTGTGGCCCCAAAACTGTGGAACAGCCCCCCCTCGAGAACTCTCTTGGCCGGTAGAAAGGGTGTCAAGACACATCTTTTTAATTTAGCCTTTTAAAATGTGTCATTTTTACTGTTCTTGGTTTTTATTGTCACAAGGCATCATTGTTTTAATCTGCTTGTTTTTAGCTGATAAAGTGGTATATAAATGTTAATTAATAATAAATGAATCGTTAACCAAGGACTTTTCAATATTGATATTTTCAGGGTTGTTGTTTTTAAATGCTCCTCAAGAAAAAGCCCTCTTTCCTTTCCTTGATTTTATTCGTATTCCTCTCCGAGAAAGAGCTCAGAGACTCACTCCCCTTTCTCCCACCCCACCCCCCAATCAATTTAAGTTACATACTCTTAGCTCAAATATTTTGCAATCCAATTCCCTCTTTACTACCTTGCTGTCTTCCCTGGAGTTCCCTACAACGCCTCCACTTTTTGCTGTCTCTGAAGAATTAATAGATATGTTCTTTGCTCTTACCTTGAGAATATTAATAAAGATGTTAAGTAACAGTGTTCCTGCCCTTCTATCCCTGAGGCATTTACTGAGCTTTAATAAATAGGTTTTTCAAATATATATATATTATATAACCCATGCTTACTTTCTTGCAATGACTTACCTTGGCACTAGTAAGAAATCAGAACTAGGGCTGGGTGAGGAACTGAGTGCACGGCTCACGGCTCCACATGAGTAATCGCATGGAGCATGGTCAAGCTGCAGAAACAGGCCACACATTCTGCGGTCTTGGGCTCAGCCTAAGACTGCAGAAAAAGCGGGGTGAAATGGTAGGGCTATATCCCAGGGCAAGGGAGGGATGATCCCTCCCTGATTCTGGGATCCCCTGTGTGTCATCTGGATGCACAGGGACAATCCCGGGTATCACCCTGGGATATAGCCTGGTCTAGCTAAGGCCTCTGTCATTTTTGTTATTGAATGCATTGTTGTGTACACTTTTAGTTAAAACACTTTCTTTGTTTTGTTTGGGGAACTGCATTGCAAAATTCAGAAAAGTGTGAATATTGCTTAGTCTCTTGTATTGGTTTGGGAAATACAAATTTAAATGTGAACCAAACATATTCTCCTCCTCCCAGCTTACATTACATCTTAAAAAAACCAACCAACCAAAATGACTCTTCAATCAGTCAAGATCGGGAATTATGCAGCATCTTTGCTCTAAATGGTTGGAATTTACTGGAAATGCGATGGTGACTTCGTTCATGGACTGCAGATTTCACGGGTTTTTAAAAACTGTCCTCTGGGCCTCCGGGGCTCTTCCATGTTTCCTTCAAGAACAGAATATAGATGAAATTTTAAGATGGCAGTCAGAGGTGCTTTTTATAATAGTGGACCTAAACAGACTGCTTCACCTCTAGTTCTCGCCTTTCCCAGCTCCAAATGCTTTCTGAAAGAGAGAAATGACCTCTTCATGGTTTTAATGACACCTGCTGAAATTCCCTTTTCAATACAACTGTTAAAGATACAGGAGCCCTGTCCTCCTTTTCATACGGTCACCCTATCTAAGGCCACAGCTAGACCTACAGTTTATCCTGGGATCATCCAGGGTTCGCCCCTGCCTGAGCACTGGATCCCCTGTGTGTCACCTAGATGAACAGGTTTGACCCCTGGACGATCCAGGGATAAACCTTAGGTCTAGCTGTGGCCTAAGTCAGCGGTGGGGAACCGCTTTTGTGTTTTATTTTAATTGTTGTGAACTGCCAAGAGAGCTTCAGCTACTGGGAAGTATAGAATTGTAATCAATCAATCAATCAATCTGTAGCCTCCCCTTTCCCCCCTCCCCCACCATGCTGCAATTAGGCCTTTTGGTGCCAATGGAGTCTTTTTAAATGTTATGGAGGGTGTTTTGAGGGTGATTCTGCTAGAGAGCAAAGGACTAAACTTCTCCTTCCTGAGCACTGTGAACCCACTTGTAAAAACACTCCTGCACTGTTGATTAGTTGTTACCAATGGAAGCTTTTAAAAACCTAATTGTAGAGCATGGGAACTGTTGTGTGTGTGTGGGGGGGGTCATGGCTGTGGGATGGAGGGCTAACTCTGTAATCTCCCTGCGAAATCTTACCCCATTGTAATTAGCACCAATGAAGCTTGATTGCCATGTGGTGTGTGTGTGTGTGTGTGTGTGTGTGTGTGTGTGTGTAAGAGAATAGGGTGGCCACAACCACTTTAGTAACCCCACAAACATTTTTGGACAGTGCCTACCTCTGGCACACAGCCCCCAGAATGTTCCCCAAAACTGGATATGCCCCCCAGGCCATAAAAGGTTTCCTACCCCTGCTTTAAGTCAAGGATGAAACACCCATGAAACACCATGAAACATCTCAGAAAGGAGGAGGGTACTCCAAATCGATGTATCAAACTAAGGAGAGGGGAGACAAATATCCCAGGCAGTTTGTCCATCTTCAAATGGCAAAGACAGGAATGAACGGATGCACTTTCGGGCACCAAGGCTAGAGATTTTGCTGTCAAAACTCCCACGGCATGAATCCCCTGAAACGGAGAAAAAGAGAAATGTTCAATTCCGCCCCCCACCACTGTGGGATTCCTCTGCAATACCAGTTTGCATGGTTCAAATACAGCCTTGCATCATCACCACCCCAAATTCACACAGTAAATCTATTTGGAGCAAGCTACGACCTCTTCCTCCTTGAAGGAGATATTTGAACATGGGAGGAAAACAGGGTGGGACAGGGTGGCAATTAACTAATGTTAACCATAAAAATGGATCTCTGTGGAGAGGAGCCAGCTTATAAATAAACCATTTGGTTTTTTGCACTGAACTAAACTGTCATGCAAGCTGAACTGCTGACTCAGGCTGTGATAAATTATTTGGAACATTGACATCAGTGACTTTTAAGCTGTGTGTGAGGAAGCAGAGAAAGGTGCACCCATCTTTAGGGTGCTGTACAAACTCGGGCCTGAGGAACAGCTAAGCAAATCGTCCAAACAAAAAAATCATCATCAAATGTTTCTCTTCTGTTTCATTCAAATCTTGGACACCGATCACAGAGCAAAGGAGGGGAATGTCAGATGCTTTGGCTAAGACAGCTGTAGATATTACTTATTTATATTTATTTATTAAAACATTTATATCCCGCCCTATATCACTGGGATCTCAGAGCAGTGTGCAGATAAAAACAGAACAATGAAAAACAATAAATAATATACACAATTCAAAACTTATTAAAACATATTAAACCAGTATATTTTTTAAAGCATTAGAAACAATTAAAAACAATGAAAACTATGTGCAACCAAGGAGAATTTAGCCCTCAAAGGCCTTGATAAAAAGCCATGTTTTAACTTGGCACTGAAATGAAGCCAGCGTCGGCTCCAGTCAGGCCTCCAAGGGGAGGGTATTTCACAAATGATATAAAGACTGTGAACACAAATGCAATTTACGATTCAAGTCCATTCATTTCTGTGCTTGTGATGTGATTCACAGAACAAAAGAGGGGAAAATGGGTTCAGAAATGCATACATTTGAAAATTGTGCACAAGCATGCTCTAATCCTGGGGGAGAAGTCTATCAATGGCTATTAGTCCTGATGGCTAAGTGCGACCTCCAGTATTTATTTATTTATTTATTTATTACATTTTTATACCACCCAATAGCCGAAGCTCTCTGGGCGGTTCACAAAAATTAAAACCACAATAAAACACCCAACAGGTTAAAAACACAATTACGAAATACAGTATAAAAAGCGCAACCAGGATAAAACCACACAGCAAAATTGATATAAGTTAAAATACAGAGTTAAAACAGTAAAATTTAAATTTAAGTTAAAATTAAGTGTTAAAATACTGAGTGAATAAAAAAGTCTTCAGCTGGCGATGAAAGCAGTACAGTGTAGGTGCCAGGCAGACCTCTCTGGGGAGGTTGTTCCACAACCGGGGTGCCACAGCGGAGAAAGCCCTCCTCCTAGTAGCCACCTGCCTCACTTCCTTTGGCAGGGGCTCACGGAGAAGGGCCCCTGTAGATGATCTTAAGGTCTTGGCAGGTACATATGGGAGGAGGTGTTCCTTCAAATAACCTGGCCCCAAACTGTTTAGGGCTTTGAATGTCAATACCAGCACTTTGAATTGGGCCCGGACCTGGACTGGCAGCCAATGAAGCTGGAAAAAGACTGGCGTAATGTGATCTCGCCGGGCAGTCCCTGTTAGTAAACGGGCTGCCCTATTTTGTACCAGCTGAAGCTTCCTGACCATTTTTAAAGGCAGCCCCACGTATAACGCATTGCAGTAATCCAAGCGAGAGGTTATCAGAGCATGGATAACTGTAGCTAGGCTATCTCTGTCCAGATAAGGGCGTAGTTGGTATATCAGCCTAAGCTGATAAAAGGTGCTCTTTGCCACTGAGTTCACCTGTGCCTCAAGTGACAGTTCTGGATCCAAGAGCACCCCCAAACTATGGACCCGATCCTTTAGGGAGAGTGCAACCCCGTCCAGGACAGGGCAAACATCACCTCGCCGGACAGATGAACCACCTGCTAACAGTACCTCCGTCTTGTCTGGATTGAGTCTCAGTTTGTTAGCCTTCATCCAGTCCATTACCGTGCCCAGGCACTGGTTCAGAACAGTCACTGCCTCACCTGGGTTTGATGAAAAGGAAAGGTAGAGCTGGGTATCATCTGCATATTGATGACACCTCAGTCCACATCTCCGGATAACCTCCCCCAGCGGCTTCATGTATATGTTAAACAGCATAGGGGATAAGATAGAGCCCTGCGGAACCCCATGGCTTAGGAGCCACGGCACAGAGCAATAATCCCCCAGCACCACCTTCTGGAATCAGCCATCGAAGTAGGAGCGGAACCACTGCAACGCAGTACCTCCAACTCCCAGCTCAGACAACCTATCCAGAAGGATACCATGGTCGATGGTATCGAAGGCCGCTGAGAGGTCCAGGAGAACCAACAGGGTCGCACTCCCCCTGTCTCTCTCCCGACAGAGGTCATCCCACAGGGCAACCAAGGCAGTTTCCGTTCCAAAACCAGGCCTGAAACCCGATTGAAATGGATCTAGATAATCTGTTTCATTCAAGAGTGCCTGGAGTTGTCCTGCAACCACCTACTCAAGCACCTTGCCCAGGAAAGGGATATTAGCCACCGGCCTGTAGTTGTTAACATCCTCCGGGTGCAGATTAGGCTTCTTCAGGAGTGGTCTAATTGCCGCCTCTTTTAAAGAGGGTTTTAAAGAGGCATTTACAACCTCCTGGACCCAGCCGGCGATCCCCTCCTTATTTGATGTAATGAGCCACGAGGGGCAAGGGTCAAGCACACAGGTGGTCGACCAGACTTGGCCAAGCACCTTGTCCACATCCTCGGGCCTCAATAACTGAAACTCATCCAATAAAACTGAACCTGACGGCGCTCTGAACGCCTATACTAGTGGAGCTGCATTAAGTGTGGTGTCCAATTCATGACGAATCTGAGCAACTTTATCTTCAAAGTGCCGTGCAAACTCGTCACAGCGTGCTACCGAGGGTTTCACCACCTCTCGCCCTGGCCCAGAGTGTAACAGGCTGCGATTAGTATCAGAGGCTGCAAGCCTGTACTGTATATACTAGTTGCTGGGGAACATGGGCAGTAGGGTGCTGTTGCACCGTGTCCTGCTTGTGGATCCCTGGTCAACAGCTGGTTGGCCACTGTGTGAACAGAGTGCTGAACTAAATGGACACTTGGGCCATAGCTAGATGGGACTTTATCCTGGGGTGATCCCCGGGATCGTCCCTCTGCGTTCACATGATCATAGAATCATAGAATCATAGAATCATAGAATAGCAGAGTTGGAAGGGGCCTACAAGGCCATCGAGTCCAACCCCCTGCTCAATGCAGGAATCCACCCTAAAGCATCCCTGACAGATGGCTGTCCAGCTGCCTCTTGAAGGCCTGTAGTGTGGGAGAGGCCACAACCTCCCTAGGTAACTGATTCCATTGTCGTACTGCTCTAACAGTCAGGAAGTTTTTCCTGATGTCCAGCTGGAATCTGGCTTCCTTTAACTTGAGCCCGTTATTCCGTGTCCTGCACTCTGGGAGTCCTGCACTCTGGGAGTGCATCCCGGGATCAGGGAGGGATTGCCCCGGGATATGGCCCTACACTTTAGGCCCTTTTTCTGCAGTCTTGAGCTGATTCCAAGGCCCTTGCTAGACGTGCCGGCTTATGCCGGCAGGGAGGCGGAGCCAAGGCGCGCTAACGTTAGCGCACCTTGCCCAGGCTTCCAGATGTCGGACACGCAGGGACGTCGGGTCCCTGCAGCGTCCGCCATTTTTGTTTTGTTTTAAAGGGGCCGCGTGCGCCCCGAAGCCGGAGAAGGTAAGTGGGTTTTTTTTAACTGGGGGGGAAGGATGGCAAGGGGGTGGCAAGGGGGGAGGGCGGGTGACAGAGGGAGCGTTGCGCGCCGCCGCCGCCCGAGCAAGCAGGCGAGCGGCGCTTGCCCGGGCAATGCCTGGCATGGGGCGGCATTGTCCGGGCAAGCGCCGCTCACCTGCTTGCTCGGGCGGCGGCGGTGCGTGGCGCTTCCTCTGTCACCCGCCCTCCCCCCTTGCCACCCCCCCTGCCATCCTTCCCCCTCCCCTCTCTTCCCCCCCCACGGGCCAATGGGCACAGCGCTCGTATGAGCGCTGTGCCAGGTCCGCGGCTTTTCGTGGCTACTCGCGAGTAAGCGAGTAGCCTCAGAAAGCCGCGGAAGTCACTAGACTTCCCCCAGCCCCGGCCTGAGGCTGGAGCTGGGGAAAAGGCGCGCCATAAGCGAATTTGCTTATGGCACGTTAGACCAGGCCTCAGCGCGGCCTGCCGCCGGATTCCCCTGTGCATCATGTGGACACACAGCAGGGAAACCGGCCCACAAAGCGCGCTAAGGCCTCGTCTAGGAAGGCCCCAAGACTGCAGAACGTGTGGGTGGCTGTCCCGGTTTGTCCTTCCTCATTATATACCGCTTTAATACCAGTCTCATAGTGAAATATCCTGCTTGGTGTAGATGAACCCTAGGCCTTTGTCTCTGGGCCCATCTACACCAAGCAGGATATTCCACTATGAAAGTGGTATGAAAGTGGTATATAAAAGGCAGGAGTCACACTACTGCTTTATAGCGGTATTGAAGTGCACTGCAGGATCTACACTACTGCTTTATAATAGTACTGAAGTATACTGACAACTGTTGGGGCCCATGACACATCTACACCAAGCAGGATATAACACTATGAAAGTGGTATGAAAGTAGTATATGATATGTGTCAATGGGCCCCAACAGTTGTCAGTGTACTTCAATACCAATATAAAGCAGTAGTGTGGCTCCTGCCTTTTTATGTACCGCTTTCATACGGCTTTCATAGTGGAATATCCTGCTTGGTGCAGATGGGCCCTCTGTCTCTCTCTGAAAAATATACAAAGTACAAAATCAATTGCAGAAAGTAAGGCAAAATCATGTGACTGTGCTGAGTTTCCAGAATGCATAGATGTAACAGAATCCATCTTTTCCAGTTGCTGAAAAGGGTTACTTGAATTTTTATTTTATTTTATTATTTTATTTTATTTTATTTTATTTGTTAAGGGCAAAATATACACACTCCTGAATATGATCAACTGTGCTTGCAAACATCACTGAGGATGCATAGAAGGAAGGACTTTTTTAAAAAAACAAAACAAACAAACCCCCAAAACAACTTAAGTGGAGTCTGTCTGCAATATATTTGATTAAGGCACTTTACTTCCCAGTATGACATGTTATCATCAGGAAAAGACAGACACTAGTTGCCACTGAAGGCAGCGACAGAAGCGGGGGCGTGAATGTATTTTTAAATAGATTATAAGTACTTCCTCTCTTAAATTGATACACTGCAAGAGATTAATCCATAACTGCTCATTAACCAATGCTCCGTATTCCCATTAAGCGTGTTTGTGGAGCTGAAGCTAGAGAGAGTCTTTCGGCTGCTTTCTGCTGCATTTCCAGGACTTCCCTTAAAGGGAAACCAGTCGCTGAAAGGAATCGGTTGGTTTATTCAGAAATCTTTTGCCTGAACAATTTGCCTGTCCTCAGGATCCCACTGGCTTTCCATCCTTGACCCGGATGTTCTCCGTTCTCTCCCCTACTTCCTTTTGACATCCCATCCTAAGACATATTTTGAACAGGGCTGAGAACACAATGAAAATAAAAACTTTGTTCACTGTTACCACATATAGCACCCTTCCACAAGCTGGTGTTCTCCAGACATGGATCGGTGAAAATTTCAGTTCAGTTCATTTTGTATAAGGACTTACCAATATCCACAAAGTTCTTCATATTTGGGAGAGAAAAAAATTGAGATTTAAAATATTTTAATACGGGAGAAACTGAACAGACAGATTTGTCTATCCAGGCCCAGGGTTTTTAGTTCTTAAAAAGTCTGGATTTCAATCCTTGTATATTCAACCATGTTTGTGGTTAATTATGGTTGCCACCTCTTTTTTTTCTGAAAGGCTCTTTTTCTCTAACAGCTAGGCAGGTGAAACATGGTCCTCTCCATGCTAGGAATAGGGATTTATGAGAAATTCATTAGTTTGTTTGTAATGAGGATTTTATCGAGTTCTCACCTTCTGGACCAAACATGGGAAATGGGGTCAACGTCCACGTATTTCTGAGCTTGCAATGTGATTCACAGACCCCCTTTCCCAAGAATGAATTTGACATCATGTGCAAACATATGCATGGGTTGTCACATGGGAAAAAAAAAAAAGCTCACAATCTGATATGGCCTCAAGCTGAAATGAGCTTTGAGATGGAGACCTTTGGTGATCTCAGGTTTTTTATTGATTCACACATCTGTAGGTAGGAATAGTTGTACCTAATGAATTGGTCCCTTCCAGATAGGTAAGTATTTTATTTCATTTTGCATTTGATAACAACTTGCAACTTTGCGTATTCCTTCATACTTGGGTCAGAAAGAACTAGGGATGGATGGACTCACCCAGATGGACTCACGCCAAGCCGCTGACCACCCCCGCTAATGGCTCAGTGAGTGCCCGACAAGACTGCAAACGTGTCCACCCTGGTCCAGAGCTCCGTTCAAGCCTTTAACTTTGCATAAACGTGGCCTCTACGGCCACTGTTTATGCAAAGTTGGAAATTTGCAATTTCTGGAGTCTCCAAGGTGCATAGCAATGGAGGCTCCAGACCAGGGCAGACTACAAACTCAATCACTGCTTTTAAAACTCAGCTAAAAACTTTTCTTTTCCCTATAGCCTTCAAATATTGAGTTTGTTCTGACTCTATACTGTTAGCTTTACCCTTCCCGGTGCCTGTTTACACTTCCCTGTGCCTGTTTGCATTCTCCTTCCCTCTTTATTGTTTACTACAACTTATTAGATTGTAAGCCTATGCGGCAGGGTCTTGCTATGTACTGTGTTATCTGTACAGCACCATGTACACTGATGGTGCTATATAAATAAATAAATAAATAATAATAATAATAATAATAATAATAATAATAATAATAACTACTAGGTGCTTGTCAGGCTGTGCAGGCACTCAAAGTGTGGGCGTGCAAATGTGCCATGGTTTGGCAAGCTGGATCCATGGGGTCAGATGTGAAGGAGTCCATCAGACTCCCGGACCCAGTCGGCACCTACGACAACTCTAGAAAGAATACACAAGAAAAGCAAAACTGACAGATTTGTTTACCTTTACCTCCAGATGTTTTAGACTTCAACTTGCATCAGCCCCAGCCAGCATGGCCAATGGGCAAGGCTGATGGGAGCTGTAGTCAAAAACATCTGGAGGGCATCAGGGTGGGAAAAGTTGATCTAAGTCAAAGATGAATGGCAGAACTACCTCTTCTAGAATTAGAGATGCAGGCCTCACTGTCCACTGGGTTTAGATGCCCCATACAATGGACATCCATCTTACCTTCTGAAAACAGAAGGTTTTACGTTCTTAATGACAATGGCACTGGATGCCTCTGCTTTGAGACAATGGAGGGCCCATTTTAGGACATAACTGTCTTCTGATCATTATCTCTTTTCATGAATTCTATGGGTGGCATAGCAGACGTCCACTTTTAAGTTTTATTCTTTGGCTCACACTCAGCCATCTGCTGGTTTCCTTCTACCAGACAGAATGGCAAACAAAACAGCTGTTCCCCAATTAAAGCAAGTGTCGATGGCTCTTTAAGTATGTCCCCAATCATGCTAAATAAGCCTGTTTTGTTTCTTACAGTCAAGGTAGATTCTGCCTATAACTCCAGAGTCCTTTGTTACTGGAGAGGATTTTTTTTAAAAAAAAAAGCCTGATTGGATGTTAGAATTGATTTTTCTCCTAATGAAATATATTTTGAAGGCTCTGTCTGGGCCAGTATGGTAGGATGTGTATTTTATTCAATGTGCCTTCCAAACCACAAAAATTACTACATCTAAGATCCATTTGATGTTACACTTGCGATGGAGTGGTCATGTAAGAGGGAAGTTACTATTGGGTGAACTGCCTGTAATCTTTGAAGGCAGCTGGAACCTTGCTCTTGAATTCATTTACACAGAAGTCAGTCACACTGATTTCAGTGCAATTTTCTTCCAAGTATACATCCTTAGGATCACAACCTAAAGTGGAGAAAATGGTCTTTCCAGATGTCATAGCCTCATTAGAATCCATTACTATCTCAGCAGGAAGAGGCCAACCCCTATGCTTGTCAGTGAGACACTGCAAATCAAAACATTAATAGCTACCAGCCTCCCCACACCACACTGGATTCTCTTTTCTCCCCTGCTTCTCCCACACTAGAGGTATTCAAGAGGCAGCTGGACAACCATCTGTCAGGTATGCTTTAGGGTGGATTCCTGCATTGAGCAGGGGGTTGGACTCAATGGCCTTGTAGGCCCCTTCCAACTCTACTATTCTATAATACTATGAAGATGTGAAGAGCCAGAATTCTGTAGTCTCTAGGGCCTCATCAGACAGAGGTCTCATCTACACCAAGCTAGGGGGAATCCACACGTCGTACTGAGGCCGCTTCCATGCGGCCCCAGTGCACCCCGAAAACGATCGTGTAGCTTGCCTGTAAAAGAGACGAAGAAGAGGCGACCTTGCCGGCGCCGCCACCGCCACCCACCTCCCTCCTTGCCGGCTGGCTCAGAGAGCTCGGCAGGAGAAGGCGGGGTGGAGAGCTGCCCCTTACACCTGGAACGCTCTTCCTGAACATCTGAGATCCACAAGTTCAATCGCAGCTTTTAAAGCTCAGCTAAAAACTTTTCTTTTTCCTAAAGCTTTTAAAACTTGATGCTGTTTGGACTTTATACTGTTAGTTTTACCCTACCCAGTGCCTGTTTGCATTCTCTATCCCTCCTTATCGCTTTACTATGATTTTAATAGAATGTAAGCCTATGCGGCAGGGTCTTGCTATTTACTGTTTTACTCTGTACAGCACCATGTACATAGATGGTGGTGCTATATAAATAAATAATAATAATAATAATAATTCTTCCGCTCTCCACCCTATCTTCTTCTGCCGAGCTCTCCTCGACGACCGGCGAGGAGGGAGGTGGGTGGTGGCGGCGCCGGCAGCGCCGGCAAGGACGCCTCTTCCTCGTCTCTTTTACAGGCAAGCTACACGATCGTTTTTGGGGTGCACTGGGGGTGGATGGAAGCGGCCTCAGTATGACGTGTGGGTTCCCCCCAGGATACTGCACTGTGCACTATGAAAGTGGTATGAAAGCAGTATATAAAAGGCAGGAGCCACGCTACTGCTTTATAGTGTTATCGAAGTGCACTGACAACTGTTGGGGCCCATTGGCACATACCATATGCTGCTTTCATACCACTTTCACAGTGCTATATCCTGCTTGGTGTAGATTAGGCTATAGATTGGGAGATCTGGGTTTGAGAAATTGCTGTTTACCTATGACACTTACTGGGTGCATTGGGCTGGGTACCAACCAACCTTAAAGGGTGATATTGAGGATAAAATGTGATAATTACATGCATGATTCTCTGAGATCCTTGAAGAAAAGGCAGGATAGAAATACGTGAAGGCTGTGAGTGTTAACCAGGGAATCTATGGATTCAAATCCCTTTGATTGTGAAATACATGCGCTGAAATTGCTTCTTGGGCCACTCTGATTCTTGATCTAAAAAAAGAGCAATGACGAAAGGCAGATCGGTTCCAATATTCCTTCGTGGAAAGTGCTAAATAAATAGCTCACCCAGCTGCAAGATGTCACTCAAGTCCAAAGTTCATCTCCGGCCACGGGCAAGAAGGGAAAGCAGATGCTTCGAATGCTTTGAATGTCTGGGCAAAGGGAGATGCTAATTCTGGAAATCTAAGGCCACTTTATATGTAGCGAGTCTCTCCTGCAGGCAGATTGGCTACTCAGTGTGGCTGGCCGAGATCCTTCCATGGCTGGGCACCAAAAATCGAGACAAGTGTTTGCTGGAGAGGATTCTTACTGCTTTTCAACAGTGCCAAGTTTGTAACCTGCTGCTGGCACGGTGGCAGGGGGGAAAAATCTCCATGGATTTTTGGCGAATTTGTTGCATGCAAGGCCAAAGTCACTGCTAGAAAAGGCGTTACTCCAGGAAAAGCACTTGTACCCAGTGCTTGTTTGCAGCTGGCAGGGTGGGTGGGTAGGAAAGAGCAAGGAAAAGCAGTTGCTGTCTTACAAAGTAAGGAATAAAACATCCTAGGCAGCTGTTTTTCTAATCTAGCTGGCGAGAAAAAGCAAGATGCTTCCATAAGGTAGAGCCCCGAAGTCAGCATGGAAGTATTTTCCTTGTTGGGATCAAGTTTGTTTGTTGTTCATTCGGTTTTTAACTTGCCCCATGTCCAAAGTTTTAAGAAAAATTCTAAAAGGAAGATCTGCAGCTATGGGTGTGTGCATGGAGGCCTCTGTATAAAGGGTTCTTCATTAATGTGTAACCCAGCCTCACTCCTATTGGAACTTAAACAAATTGCTACTAAGGGCTCATCTACATTAAGCAGGAAATTGCACTACGAAAGTGGTATATAAAAGGCAGGAGCCACACTACTGCTTTATAGCGGTATTGAAATGCACTGACAACTGTTGGAGCCCATTGACCCAAACCATCTACCGTTTTCATACCACTGTATCCTGCTTAGTGTGTGGCTCCTGCCTTTTATATACCACTTTCATAGTGCAATATCCTGCTTGGTGTAAATGAGCCCCCAGTCTCATTCCCTTGTTGGTGAAATTGGCAGCTCCGAATTTTGACAGGATTGTGTCCTGAATATTTACACTACTCTTAATTCTTGTCTCCCACTTCTGAACTGATCTGGCCCCTTTACCTTTGTCTATTTAGATAGCCAGATGTCCCATATTTCAAGGTGGGGGTTTAAATGGGTTATCTTTTGTGCTTATACGAAGAAGTACACATTAGAAATAGGGTGGATCTCACGTAGGGATGTCTCGGGTACCCGACTGGGTCCAGGAGTCCAGTGGACTCCCCTGTGCCTACTCCCCAGACCCAAGTTGCTGTGCTACAGTGCGTTTGCTGCCCCCCTCTTCAACCACCCTACAGCTTGGCAACCACCTGGCACTCTCTGCTCTCATCTGGAGCTTCCATTGTGCGCAACAATGGCAGCTCCAGAAATTGCATATTTCCCAGGTTGTGTAATTGCAGCCATATTGGTCACATTCCTGTAAGATTAAAGGCATAATTGGTGCACAGTGGAGGCTCCGGATGGCCTTGCGGCTTCGTTGGGTCTTCATGGGGCCACAAAGAAGTGTGTGCGTCACCATGAGCGGGGGTGGACGGCGATGATGGCTTGGTGGTCATCCGACAGAGCCAGATGCAAGTTTCTAGCCATCCCTAATTTTGTGTGTTTCATGATCGCAACATTCACACAAAAAAGAACAGTGGGAAATCAAGCCAGTCTAACTTCTGAAAATGAATTGTTGTGGTGAAAACTTGTGTTACTGAGTTTGGAAACATGTCCTTGTTGCACCCCCAAACTGCCCCAAAATTTCTACTGCCCTCAAAATTTAAAGGTTGTAAAATCAGACCTTGCAAGATTAAAGACATTGGATATCTAAATGTGAACATAAGAAAATTCATGTTGGATCAGGCCAAAGGTCTATGTAATGAGACATCATATTCACATACCAGCCAACCTGAGGGAAACCCATGAGCAGGACATGAGTGAAATAGCATCCTCCCAATTATATCCCCCAGCAATTAGTGTACACAGGCATTCTGCTTCAAATACTGGAGGTAGCACACGGCCATAGTAGCCATTGATAGTCTTCTCTTCCAGGAATTTGTTCAATCCCCCTTTAAAGCCATCCAAATTGATGGCCATCACTACATTTTGTGGTAGAGAATTCCATAGTTTAACTACTTCCTTTTATCTGTCTTGAACCTCCCACCTATCAGCTTCATGGGATGACCCCATTGGGTTCCAGTATTATGGGAGAGGAAGAGAAATGTCTCCCTGTCCACATCCTCCACACCATGCATGATTTTGTACACCTCTATCATGTCTCCCCTTTGCCTCCTTTTTTTCCAAGCTAAACAGTCCTAGGTATTCTAACCTTCCTTCATAGGGGAGTTTCTCCAGCCCCTTAATAATTTTAGTTGCACTACAACATCTTTTTTTCCCCAGGTTTGGTGATTGGAACTGTACCCAGTATTCTAAGTGTGGTCGCACCACAGATTTGCAATCTTATTCCAGATTCCCTTTTTATAATTGAACAGATTTCTTCACGAGCGAGACCTAAGGTTTATCCCAGGATTGTCCTGGGGTCAAACCTGTTCATCTAAGTGCCACACAGGGCATCCAGTGCTCAGGCACGGGCGAATGCTGGTTGATCCCAGGATAAACCTTAGGTCTAGCTGTGGCTGAAGTCCTCATATCTGAAGTCTGTTTCCAGCCATTTCCTGCCAGGCATTACAGCACTGTGGGGCACATCTTTTTCACGTGTTCCATTCTGGAGCAAAAAGCAAAGCTGGCTTCATATTTTGACTGGACAAGCCCAGAACAAAATACCCGAGTCCTTTGCAGCATATATCTAAATATCTAAATCTACATATATCTCCAACCCCTGAAATGTTTGAGCCACCCATTGACAGTCTCCCCTCTCTTCTACCTTTCTGGAAAATAGACATTGTTCAGGAGTTAAAGCACAGCAGTGGGTGTACCACCGCCAGCTTCTAAGAAACAAACAAGTTGTTCTTGGAAAGTGAGAAAAACTGATGCGATGAGAAGGATGGAGGTCAACAGCAATTTTAAGGGAGAGCTTTAAAAATAGTAACATTTTTCAAGTGACTTTAGTTGAAATTTGCCACTGCAACAGCAACTTAAGGGGATGAATATTTCATCCAGAATTGGAATGTACCAGAATTCCACATTTTTTTAATCCGAAAGCAGAGCTGCTTTTCTTTTCAGCAGACATTTTAGTGAGAAAATGTCTCTGAGTTTCATTTTTTTCTCCATTTTCTCTGAATATCCTCCACCATTATTGTTTGAGGGGTGGCTATTATTTGCCACTCACAATGACCTGGGATGACACTAGGGTCCCGGGCACTGCAGAGGATGGGAAGTGACAGTCTGGGTACCACATAGTTGTTGCTGCTGCAACAACAACAAAGCACACAAAAATACGTTAACAAAAAAGAAAGACAAAATCTGTGCTATTGCGCAGAATAGAAACTATTGGAGGATTTCTCCTCCCCCTGGATGAAGTCAGGGAAATCTTCCCCCTCCCATTTCTCTGCTCACTAATAAGGTGGAGAACACGGCTCTTTTCCATGCGTCCATTTATTCATTATATTCTAATCAAAACTTAGTTCCCAAAGCTGTTAATTAGCTGTCAAATCAAACAACAAAAAACTGCAACACAAAATACTTTATTGGGGTGGAGTGTGTGTGTGTGTGTGTGTGTGTGTGTGTGTGTGTGTGTGTGTGTGTTAGGGAATGTTAAAGAAATCTGCAGTGGAACCAAATACTTCAGATTTTTATGAATCCAAGCTGTGGAGTCAGGAATTTTGTCCAAATTTCATCATAGAAAACTACATTAAGAAAATAACAAACAGCCAAAATTGTGTATTTTCCCCATATGCTAAAGTGTGAAAATGCACATTTTGAGGAAATTAGCATATTTTTGCATGTATGAATTTGCACAAATTCAGAAACAAAAAACCTGGATTAAGTTGGTGGGTGTACGATGGAACAAAAGGCGCCTGACAAACTGCGAAACATAGACGGAACGGATTTTACACAATCTGCACATCCTTAGGTGGTGGGGGCAGTATTTCTTGGCCATAGCAATTAACTTCCTCTCCTTCTGATGGCCTTGGTGATGACTGTTGCTAGGCAGATAAAGAGTGAGGTTCTCTGCTGGACCTGCATCCTGTCATAGTGCTGATATGGGGATGATGATGTGGGGAAAGACTTATTGATTGATAGTCCAAACCACAATCCACTCATGTTGACGTACATTGATTTGACCTCACTGGAGTTGTCCCTGAAGGTGTCCCTCCAGTGAAGACCAAATGGGCAACTCCCTCTATTCCAGTAAGGGGAGTACAGAGGGTTGCCCAGACAACCTGTAGTGTCAGCAGTGAGCAAATAGTTCCCTTGTAGCCTGGCACCACCCCTTAGGTCTACTTCTGCCTGAGCCAGGACCCTCTCTGGCCTCTCAGGACACACTTGGAGCTTCAGAAATTAGTGTGAAACTTTACACAGTAGCAAATAACCAAGTAGAATGCTCTGGATTTAGTACTGAGGTTTATCTGGAAGAAAGCATACACAGAGATAGAGATTGGGGCCATAGCTAGACCTAAGGTTTATCCCAGGATTGTCCTGGGGTCAAACCTGTTTATCTAGGTGCCACCCAGGGCATCCAGCACTCAGGCAGGGACAAACCTGGGATGATCCTGGGTTAAACCTTAGGTCTAGCTACAGCCTAAGATAGAGATTAAGTTTATTTACATAGGGAAAAGGAAAGGGGGTAAAAAGGTCTCCAAAATATTGTAGAAAATCATGGAAACCATCGCAGGAGTTTGTGGAGTGAGAAGCTTGATCCTCTGGGCAATTCCCAACATCCCAGCTCAGGGCCAATTCTACTCCCTGGCTGAAAATGCCCCCCCCACCACCCTCAGCCTCCATTTCTTGGCCAAGCTTTTTCTTTGCCAGCCTACTGACTGATGGTTGGCTACGACAAAAAGTTTAATAGAGATTTCCCACACATTTCCAAAGAGCTGGTCTCAGGACTAAAACAGTCATGGAGCTCGATCACGACTACTTTTTTTTTTCCTGGTATGTACCCGTGATTTTGACCTCCATTTCAATAGCGCAGCAAGCGCTGGTCCCTCTCATGATTGCTGCTGTCATTTGCTCTCCTGCTATTGCACCCGCCTCACCCTGCCCCTTCTCTTTCCACCTCCAGTTCATTGGTTCTCGTTGAGTGATGGACATGGTTGCCTTCGCTCTGGTTTTGTTGTCTAGGATTTTACCAATTCAGCATTTAATCAGTGCCGTTTCTGCAGGCAATGAGGGTGAGGTTGGAGCAACAGAAGTCCATTCGACCGGCTCAGCACAAGTCTTTTCAATTGACTGATAGACTCAGCAAGCTTGAGAACTGCGCTGCCCTCTTTCATCAGCCCCCAACAAAAGCAACATAGTGTGAGGACGGCAATACACAAGGATGGAAGGGCACTTTTATTTCATGTGGAGAAAATAAATCACACTTTCCCCGATCTAGAAAAAGACAGAAAAAAGAGGGGAAGAGGTGAGACAACTGCAGGACAAGGATGACCGTATGAGTGTCGTGGGGCAAAATCATAAACAAGGCAGGACAACAGTGTGATAAAATGCTGGTATGATGGAGCTCATGATGTTCAATGTGTGAATCCAGTTAAGGTGTCTGTTTCTTGTTCTGTGTTTATCAGCAGGAGCCGCCGCACCCCCTGAGTGAGATTGGGACTGTGGTGTGAATGAATTTCTCTCCCATTCCTAATTGACACGAGGCATACTGCCTCTGATGATGGAGGTATTAAAGAGACATCATGACTATTAGCCATTGTTAACCTTACCTTGCCTGCCCAGATTCTATTGCCCATCAGTTTCAAATGGACCTAGAATTTCCATCATGAGAAATTGCTTCTAGTACCTGGTTAGCTGCCCTCCAAACATCCTTTCAATAAAGAGCTTTTTAGTGGACGCATTGTGCTCATTTGAATGCAGTAGGGATACATCTAAAATGAGGTGGGTACTGATAACCAGAACCAAGGTCTTCATTTCTCAGGAATGTGACAGATGGAGGTGAGGGGAGATTCTCAATATAACAGAAGTCGAGGCCCTCCTAACATTTGCCAAAGACCATGGTTTTGTCACAACACACCAGGGTTTTACTTAGCCTAGCTCCCAGAAGACAAACTTGAATAATTACCAAAGGAGGAAGGAAGGGAGAAATTACACAAAGGGGGGGGGGAAATCATCCCACTACCTTTGAGAGTGATCCAAGCTGCTAGTACTTTTGGGGTGGGCGAGGGGGGGTAGGATTAAGAGTTCAAAAGGTCAGGCCAGAGAAGGCCCTGGGGGCAAAGAACATCTTGAAGTGACATGACCTAGGAAATAGTAGGTAGACAAAGGGCACTACCAAGCTCAGCGTGGTACCAATTAGAGTTTAATGACTAAATGTGGAATGTGCTCTGCACACAAGAGCGTGTGATTTGGAGAGAGAGAGAAACCTTGTCCCACTCGCACCCCACATGCAACCATCTTCCTTCCACAAATTCCTGAGTAAATGGATCCAAACTAAGTTAGGTGAGATCTTGAAAGCTTTGGCTACACTTGCAAGATCCATAAATAACAGGAACAGCAGCCGTTTTCCTTCCAAGGAAGGATTCCAGCTTCCTCCCACCCAGTGGAAGCTGATGGCTCCGATGTCAGTGGGGTGGTCAATCTGCTCCGGGTTTCAATCAGAACCAGTCAGAACTCTAATGGAACTATCCGAGGTGACATTGGAGACACCAGCCTCTACTGCCCCCCCCATGTTGCTTCTAACAGAAGTACTTAGCGATGGTTTGTCCAGTCATAAGTTCTTAGAATTGCTCCCATCACATGCTCCAGATGTCTATTGCTTTTTTATTTAAGCAACCAAACATTTATCAGCGTATAACAGTATTTTAATATATCGCAGTTTTGCAACGGATCCATTGTTTAAAATAATAAATGGGAGAACTGCCCTGATTGAGAAGCATAGTTACTAAGTAAGTAATCATTACTTACGTCTTCACCTGGCATCTAAAAGCATGCTTTTAGACACCAGGTGAAGACCTTTTTATTCTCCCAGCATTTTAACAGTCTATCAATAAATTTTAACTTGGTGTTTTAAATTTGTAATTTTGCATTGCTGCTGTTTTTATCTGGTTGAGCTTTTATATTGTATTTTATAGTATGGTTTTATACTGTTGTTTTATACTTGGAATGTTTTTAATTTTTGTGAACCGCCCAGAGAGCTCCAGCTATTGGGTGGTATAGAAATGTAATAAATAAATAAATAAATAAATAAATAAATAAATAATCATTAAGTAAGCAAGTATTAGCAGTATTTAGGACTCCCTATGACAAGGTTTCAGGCTGGTTCACATCAAGAAATCATGTCACAGATGTTGGTCAGTCAGCATGGTGCTAGGGTGGGGTGAACAAACAACACTCAAGAGTTATAGGATGCTCCAAATGTAGTTTCGCTCTTCCTCTCGTGCCCAATTCCCATTTGTGACTGCTGCTCACTCAACGCCAATGGGAAAGTTGTGCAAATCGAGCAGTGGTTGAACGTGACATTTGTGCAATTCCCCCCTTCCCCGAATTTCCTAATTTGTGCAACTTTCCTCCATAGATTAAAGTGGGGGCTTTCAGGCTGCAGCGGGAAATTTGCACAAATTAGGAAACTTGTGCAAAATAGAACTGTTGAAGTTGTGCAAATCAGATGCAAGCGCATGTTTTGCGAGCAAAAATGAAATTCTCATACATCCCTATATAGTTCACACCTAGCTTCTGCTGCAACCCACATATCTGTTTCTCTCTCTCTCTGTCTATCTGTCTCTCTCTCTCTGATGCTGATCAGGAAAAACAACAATCCTATAAGAGAGAACAATATTGCAACCTTCACACTGATACTATCACAACAAGAACAACAACAACAACAACAACAACAACAACAACAATATTTTTTCTAACCCGCCTCTCCATCCTGATCGAGGCAGGGAACAACTACAAGTACAAAATACATAAAATATTAATCAAAACACAGTATACATTGTTAAAAAAACTTCCTAAAAACATACTAAAAACATAATAAAAGCATCCTAAAAGCATCCTAAAATTCCACTTGATAGGCCAGTGGAATTTAATATAATCACATTGATCACATAACTGTACAAGAGGGTTCTCATATAATCTAATCCCATTATCCTTTGCTTTCCTCTGTCCCTCTTTCCCTCTTTTATCTTTGAAAATGTAATTACTATTAAAAGATTGTAAGTTCCTTGGGGCAGGGACTAGGACATATTAGGGAAGGTTATGTACCAAAAATCTGAATATTACACAAACCTGCAGACAAAAACGTGCATTTTGTGGGAAATGGCATATGAACATATATGTGATTCTCTCTCTCTCTCTTTCTTACAGACCAATGTGGAAACTGGACAAAATGGCCTCATGACTGAATAGATCCAAACAGGGATAGGGGGAAATTCTTTTGGTTCACAGTTCAATGCAAACTTAGGTAATTTCACACTTCCAAACCAAAGTGAGAACCAAAACTGAGTTATCCTTCACAATTTGCATTCCTCTGAATTTTGCAATGAAGTTCTCCACTCCAAAAATGTGTATAAATATATGCATGTTAGGGAAATGTGCACACACGCACACACGCACACAAACAAAATGTTCAAAAAGTTCAAAATCCATGATATTAGGAAAACAGTCTGCAAAAAATGTGTTCGTTAAGCAAATTTGTGTACAAAAATATTTGTACACAAAATTCTTCCCACCACATTCCTTTTCCCTTGTGCACCAAGATTTATTTATTTTATTGTAAGCCTGTAGGCAGAAACTATCGTATGTTACTGATTATATGCGAGCGACTTTGGGAGACTTTTAGGTTGAGAGGTGGGATAAAAATACATCAAATAATAAATACGTATGGAATTTTTTTTCCTAAAAAAACCTCTCAACATTTGGATGAACTCAATAAGACAGGAAAAATTCTCAAAGTTCAGAGTGAGCAGAACTTTAGATTGGAAAAACAAGAAACAGGGAGAACCCAAATGGACACATTTGTCTATCCCTGCATTCAGAACTTGACAAACACTGGAAATCGACTCTCTGGTCTGTTCCTACTTGTGACCTGCTGTGTTGGAGACTTTCCCTTCCCTCCTCAGAAAGATGTGTCTTGCTGATGCTTTTTTGGCTGAAGGAAGGTTAGATTGATCATGGCTTCTCTGTCACTGCTGTGTTGCATATTGGAGCCTTTTGTTCAGCAATAGAAGCCAATGACCCAAAGGTTAATTTTTAGATGGGCTTTCTTCTCTGGTGGAATTTAGCAACTACAGATGTTACTCACTGCATGCCACTCATTAGGAAGGTGTGTGAGATATGATAAGATGGCAGATCATTTGACTTTGGACATTTAAACAACAACCTTGCCTTTGTGTACTACCACACACCCTCTGCCATACACAGATTCCTCCATAAAAATCTGAAATCCACATAAAGTAATGAAACCAAGTACAGTGAAGGATGATCCCCAGCTTTAGAACCAAGGGAGGCTGGTGGCTCTGACATCAGTGGGGCCGTGAATCAACTCTGATGTTCAGTCAGAACCAGTTTGAATTCTAAAAGAGCTCTCCAAGGCAATGAAACTATTTTGGGGATAGGGTTCAGCATTTGGATAACTTCTTTAGGGTTCTGACTGAAACCCAGTGCAGATTTGCCACCCCACTGACATCGGAGCCACCAGCCTTCACTGTTTAGACCTTAATAATAACAAAGCCTGAGGTTTCAGGAGTCGGGCTTGCACCAAGGTTATTCACTGCCCTGGACACAGGACTGCTTCCAGGTTTGCAGTGGGAGGGGGGCTCTGAAGAACAGCCTGTAGAAGAACAGCCTTCCCCAACATTTTTCCATGGCTTCAAAATTTCTGATTTTTTTTTTAGCTCTGGACACAACGTAAGTCTTATGTTTATACCACCCTTCCTCAAGCTGGCACTGTCCAGATACTTGGATGACAAGTCTGAGCGTTCCTAGCCATTGGCCATACTAGCTGGGGCTGATGGGAACTGGAATCCAAAACATCTGGAGGGTACCATTTTCTCCCCCCCCCCAACCAGCATCTTGCCCCCTCCTCCCTATCCATCACCAACAGTGAGCAAGGAATGGTGGTAGCAGGAAACAACACCCATCTCTGTTTTCTCACTGATGTGCCCCACCAGCTTCCTGTAAAGGAGGAAGAGGGGATCCCATTGTGGCTGGAGGAGAAGAATCCTGTGGTTGTATATCTGAGGTTCACAGTGGTGTCACTGGAAATGAAGATTCCTGAAACTGCTACCCAGGAAGACTACCAGTTTGTGGGGCCCACCACAATTGAACTGGCCTTACCCCTCCACTTTAAGATCCTCCAAAATAGTTCCCCAGGATCTCCGACCAGTAGATGGGATGGTGGGTCTGAGCAGAGTCCCTAACCAAAAGATAGGGTCCCCTGTCCACTACTTTGCATAGAATCATAGAATAGTAGAGTTGGAAGACCATCCAGGCCACCCCCCTGCTCAATGCAGGAATCCACCTTAAAGCATACCTGACAGATGTTGTCCAGCTACCTCTTGAATTCCTCTAGTGTGGGAGAGCCCACAACCTCCCTAGGTAATTGGTTCCATTGCGGTACTGCTCTAACAGTCAGGAAGCATATATCAGAACAATGGATAAACCCAAAAGTCCAGGTAGAAACTCGTTTTCTCAAAGCCAATTATATAGCTGAGGCACATGTTCCTGGGATTTTGGTACCACCAAAATCTACTTTGCCCACTTTGCCTACTTTGCTTCTACAATTGAGAAGACCCAACATGGGGGCAAACCGGGGTTGCTTAACAGAGTAATTTAAGCTGCTTCACCCTGTGGCAAGGGACTTACAGTTGAGATTTTGGCAATGGGGTATGTGATGGAGGGAAGTAAATGGAAGGAGCCATGGGTAGCAGGGGTGATCATGTGTGTGAGTTTTCAAGAGGTGTAAGTTCTTTCAGAGAAAATGTTAAGAACATAAGACGTGCCATGCTGGATCAGACGAAGGGTCCATCCAGTTCAGAACTCTGTTCACATAGTGGCCAACCAGCTGTTGACCAGGGACCAACAAAGCAGGACACAGTGTAATAGAACCCTCCCACCCATGTTCCCCAGCAACTAGTGCACACAGGCTTACTGCCTTGGATACTGGAGGTAGCACACAACCTTCAGGGCTAGTAGCCATTGATAGCCTTCTCCCCCAGGAATTTATCCAACCCCCTTTTCAAGCCATCCAAATTGGTGGCCATCACTACACCTTGTGGTAGTGAATTCCCTAAATTAACTATGCACTGTGTGTAGAGGTACTTCCTTTTCTCTGTCCTGAATCTCACACTAATCAGCTTCATGGGATGACCCAGGGTTCTGTATTTTGAGAGAGGGAGAAAAATGCTGCTGCTTCTGAAATGACACCTTTTGCTGAAAAGTAAATTACTATTGTTTTTTTTAAAAATGAACCCCACAAAATTCAGCACAGCCTTTCCCAGGATTCCCTGGGACCCATTTGTAGACCATCAGTTACAAAGCATTGTGCTAAGGGATGGAAGCCAATGGCAGCAGGATCCAAGTCCTGTTATATTCCCCCTTTGGTCAACAGAGTATCTCTCCAGCTTAGATGCAAACCTTAGCAGAATTTGGTCTCACAGGTTGATCAGCAGGTGTCAGCAAAGGCAAAAGCAGGGAGACATCTGTCATTGCTGGCAACCAGATCGGCCGCGGGGGATGGGCAAGGGAAAAAAAATAGCAGCTTGACTTCAGGAGGAAATGCAAGAGGCTTCGACATTACTGCAATTACTGGACGGAGAACACAGCGTTTTTGCAAATCAAAGATAAAAGTCCCAGCATAATAATGTCGCCCAAACAACTGCCGGTAAATCTTGCCAAGAGGACTAGACAGCTCTTCCTTTCGAGAAGAAAATTGATGGAGCGACACCGTGCATGCAGGTTCCGGGAGAGCGATTGTAGGGGAAAGTTCATTTCATCCTAGGCATTCGGCCAAATGCTCGGCTCGGGCGAACATGTTTTCCACAGAGGAGCGCTTTCGTTATATTCTCTATTTAAATGTTAAGCTACCCTCTAAGCTCGGGGCGGCTTACAATTCCAATGCACCTCCCTCTGCAAATTCCTCCTTCATGTAAATGCCCCTCTGTTCTCCTATCCCTTCCTTCCTTAATCCACCTTAAGCCTTACTATCTGTTTTTAACAACACGGATCCTTCCCATAGAATCACAGAATAGTAGAGTTGGAAGGAGCCTATAAGGCCATCGAGTCCAACCCCCTGCTCAATGCAGGAATCCACCCTAAAGCATCCCTGACAGGTGGTAGTCCAGCTGCCTCTTGAAGGCCTCTAGTGCGGGAGAGCCCAAAACCTCCCTAGGTAACTGGTTCCATTGTCATACTGCTCTAACAGTCAAGAAGTTTTTTTGTGAACCGCCCAGAGAGCTTCGGCTATTGGGCGGTATAAAAATGTAATAAATAAATAAATAAATAAATAAATAAATAAATAAATAAATAAGTTTTTCCTGATGTCCAGCTGGAATCTGGCTTCCTTTAACTTGAGCCCGTTATTCCATGTCCTGCACTCTGGGAGGATCAAGAAGAGATCCTGGCCTTCCTCTGTGTGACAACCTTTTAAGTATTTGAAGAGTGCTATCATGTCTCCCCTCAACCTTCTCTCTCCAGGCTAAACATGCCCAGTTCTTTCAGTCTCTCTTCATAGGGCTTTGCTGCTGCTGCTGCTGCTGCTGCTGCTGCTGCTGCTGCTGCTGCTGCTGCTTCTTCTTCTTCTTCTTCTTCTTCTTCTTCTTCTTCTCCTCCTCCTCCTCCTCCTCCTCCTCCTCCTCCTTCTTCTTTGGAGAGGGGATCACTGGACAAGAAGAGGGAGGTGGGCAACCTGTGGCCGAGATGGTTGGATCAGTGGCTGTGCCGATTCACCAATGCTGTGCTGCCTCATCCTGGCACTGAGAAGACAAGTGTCTGGCAACAGGCCTGCAGCTGCCACCTCTGTTTCTCCAGGATGCCTCAGGGTTCAACTTTTCAGAAGATTGAAGACTTTATAAAACCTAACACTAATTGAAAGACTTGGTGTGTGCATATGTGCATGTTTTTAAGATCTTTTGGAATGCTATTATATGATATATTTCTGAGAAGAAGAAAAAGGGAGTTCCCCCTTACTGTCTGAGATAAGAGCATAAGAAATGCCCTGATGCTGGATCAGACCAAGGGTCCATCTAGTCCAGCACTCTGTTCATACAGTGGCCAACCAGCCATTGGCCAGGGATGAACAAGCAGGATATGGTGCAGCAGCACCCTCCCACCCATGTTCCCCAGCAACTGGTACACAGATCTGATACATAATCACCATCAAACCTTGTTCAAAATTCCACACTATAGGAGAGTTTCTGTTGTGGCCGTGCATATTAATAGATGTCCAACCCTTTAAAACACTGCTTCTTACAGACTTGGACAAATAGAATCCCGGCCAATGTATTTTGAAAATTAAAGAAAAAGAGGATAAATGGAGATAAAAACCATTTCCCACTTATGAAGGCCTCCTGTTGATCTGGCTAAGGGCAGCTAGCCCAGAAATTCCTGGGAGTCTGTTGCGAGGAAAAAAGAAACTTCTCTTCTTCTCTTATTAAAACGAGAAAGAGGGAGAGAGAAAGAAGCCTTGCCTGAAATTACAAATCCAAATGTCTTGAAGATGAAAGAGCCTTGGTTAATTTTAGACAGAGCTCTCCTATTTTGGTTGTGGACTGGAAGCAGAGAAAAGTAAAATGTTTACTCAGAGAACAAGAGAGCTGGGCGCATGGCCTAAATACAGCTCTCTGCCGTCATTTGTTTTACCATATAAGATATGGTTCATTCCAGCACAGCAGTATATATTTACAGTAGTGTCTGAACTATGGTAATACTCCCCAGAGCGATGTGTTATCCATTTGCAGGATGGTATATAATCTTCTCGGTTGCAATGCAATGCAGGACTGGCACTTTACTGGGACAGAACCCAGAGCCCAATGGTAGCAAATGGTAGCAAATGGCACAGATGCCACTAGGAAAGGATCTAACTCGGTGGCAGAGAACATACTTTGCATGGGAAAGGTCCCAGGTTCTCTTGGTAGGCCTGGGAAAAACTCCTGTCTGAAACCCTGGAGAGTAGACAATACCAGTTGGTATAGATCAAACTCCCCCAATATGGTGCCATCGAGATGTTTTGGACTGCCATCAGCCCCAGCCAGCATGGCTGGTGGTCAGGAATACTGGGAGTTGCAGTCCAAAACACCTCAAGGGGATCTCGTTGGGGAAGTATGGTGCAGGCACACTGCAGGCTCCAAGTTCTTGAAGGCCCTTGGGTCCTCTCCTTCTCATTGGACCTGACTTCTCACTGCCATAGTCACCCTCTCCCTTATCCTTGCTCCACTTGTTTGCTTACATCCAGTGAGCAAGTAGGTAGTGGCATCTCTTCCTCTTCCTCCTCACCGCCAACATTGCCTGTGCCAGATTGAATGGCAGGTGAACAAGCAGATCGCAATGCTGAAGAGGAGGAGCAAGTCCAAGGGGCTCTTGTCATTGGGCCCCTGCTGTGGTGTTTGCCCTCGGCAGGTGCCCAACCATGCCTACCCTTGACACCAGCCTTGCGTAGACAATACTGTGTAGAGAAATGGACTGTCTTCATCCAAGTCAGCTTCCAAAGCATCTATCCTGCAATAAGATGGTGGTATGTAAAGCATTCTGAGTCAGTTTTCCCTGAATTTTCAAGACTCCATTTATGGTATGATAGGACTACCATAAATGGAATCTTGAAAATTCAGGGAAATCTGTAAGGACTCAGAATGCTACACATATGAAGCTACCTTATACCCCAGGATCTTCTGATCTATGCAGGGCACTACTGCCTATTTTGACAATGGATTTTTAAGATTCTCAGGAAGGAAGGATTGCATCTTGGCAAAGCACATATTCTACCACTGCCTCCTCCCCCCCCCCCGCAAACTACAGGGCAGAGGACCTACTCAGCCTGGCCAACCATAGGATTTGATCACCAGGTCCCATTCCAAGCAAAAGCATTTGGAGTATTGACTGGACGGAGCACTTAATTCACAAAACCACACACCCCACTCCTGTCTCTTACCATAGCAAGAAGTAACTGTATTTGCTTCAAGGTAGTTCAGTTGTTTCATAAGTTCCTCACCACCTTGAGTGTCCTTGATCTTTGGGTTGAACTGGTGGCCAGGGCTAGTGCCATTCACCCATGGTACCTGGTGAATAGGATTCACCCTGTGGGGCTCCAAGTACAGAGGATCCATACCAGACCCTTCTCAGATACTTCACTAAGGCCATGGCTAGACCAGGCCTACATCCCGGGATTGTCCCGGGATCATCCCTGTGCATCCAAATGACACACAGGGGATCCCTGGAGCAGGCAGGGATGACCTCTCCATTTGCCTGGGATAATCCTTAGGTCTAGCTAAGGCTGGAGTCTCAAAGTTGAATATGAGACAGGTGGGTGCTTCTAGGTAAGTTTATGTGGCATTTCTGGCATGTACAGAAAGAAAATACCCTGTCCTTTGGTGCTTCTGCCTCTTTTGTTGCTGCTGTATTAACATTCTGAAGCAAAACCTGTGGCGTTACACCCCACAAGTCAGTTCCCAAATGTATGTCTGCAGTTGGTAAGTCTGTGGTTTTTAGAATGTTGGCCTGAGTGGGTGGAGTTAGAATGTCTTGGGAGGGGGAGGAGTGCTATATATAAGGGAGTGACTGAAGGGATTGTGGGGGGACTTGTTAGGTACTCTTAGAGTCTTTAGTGCTATCTGTGTTTAGAGTACTTAAGTTCTGGGAAATCTGAGAGTCAGTGTAAAGAGTGGTGTCTTTAGAGTGTGGTGTGCACATAGTTGATGTATATTAATACTGATAATAAAGAAAGTTCAAGATTGATTGTGTGAGAAAAAGGAAAGCGCGTATGTGAGTGAGTGAAAGGATTGTATGACAGGTTTCAAAAAGGTTTTTAAATGGTTTATTTGAAACAAAGCTTGTGTACTTTTGAAAATAAATTTTGATTGTTTTGTTTTTAAACTACCACAAAAATCCCTCGTGTCTGTTTGGCATTTATCATCTAAAGTTTACTTATTTAACACCCACTCTGACAATCATTCACCTCAGCACATATAACTCACAGTGTTTTATTTTATATATATTAAAATCCTTCTCCATTTTAACCCCTTTCTCCACATAGTTTGGAGGAAGGTGGGTTTTGTCCCTCGCCTCAGGCGAATCAAGCGGTGGTGCTTGGCTTGAGCAGGGAGTAGCCACGGCCGGGTCTGTTGTTCAGAGCCTGTGTCGTGGTAGAACCCTCCACACATTTTCCGCATTCATGTAACCAATCAAAACACCTTCCTGATTCATCTCATGTTATTCAACTCTAAATTGCTACTGGCAGCAAGGTGGAACCCTGCTGGAGTTCCTGCAGGTAAACCATAGGTTAGTAGAATAATCCAGATGGCACAGGCATAAGCCAAGCCACAGGCTACTGAAGAAGGCATGGGCAAAACAATGAGATTTATTAACCCAGCCTTCCCCAGCCTGGTGTTTTCCAAATGTTCTGGACTGCATATGGCTGGGGGATGCTGGAAGTTGTAGTGCATCAGGTTGGGAAGACTGCACTAACTAATCTGATCAGGAGGTTTTGATGATGGGTAAGTGGGTGGGGAGACATTCTTGCTGATACAATTGTTCGGCAGTGAATCGTGCAAAGTATCTCATCTTGCTAAATAAAATCAATAGAAAATTACCATTAATTGATTTTGCAGATAGTAACTGAAAAGGTATCGAACAGCTTATTTCCAATATTGCATATAAAGAAGGCAAACAGAGTGCAATCTGATGAAAATTGGGGCAAAACTATACTTTATTTTTATTCTGAAATTTCAACAAAATAAAATTACAAAATAAAAAATTAAAAGTGTGGCTACATAAATTTGAATATATAGATTTCGATACATACATATGAATCATAGAATAGCAGAGTTGGAAGGGGCCTACAAGGCCATCGAGTCCAACCCCCTGCTCAATGCAGGAATCCACCCTAAAGCATCCCTGACAGATGGTTGTCCAGCTGCCTCTTGAAGGCCTCTAGTGTGGGAGAGCCCACAACCTCCCTAGGTCACTGATTCCATTGTCATACTGCTCTAGCAGTCAAGAAGTTTTTCCTGATGTCCAGCTGGAATCTGGCTTCCTTTAACTTGAGCCCGTTATTCCATGTCCTGCACTCTGGGAGGATCGAGAAGAGATCCTGGCCCTCCTCTCTGTGTGACAACCTTTTAAGTATTTGAAGAGTGCTATCATGTCTCCCCTCAATCTTCTCTTCTCCAGGCTAAACATGCCCAGTTCTTTCAGTCTCTCTTCATAGGTAGGATGACCAACTGTCAGGATTCCCCTGGATTTGTCCTGGTTTTTGTTCTTTCCATGGTGTCAGGGGGGATTTTCTATAATTTTCAATAATGTCCTGGAATGACACACCTTCCTCTTTAAGGCTGCCATTAGCATGGCAGGAGGGAATGACATGCTTTCTTGAGGCACATCATTCCCCCACCCCGAGCTCCAATTGAGGTCTTAAAGGGGAAAGTGGGTCATTCGTGGACATTATAGAAAAGGCCCCAATTGGAGTGGATGGTGGTGGTGCAGAATGAAATCCTTTCCCCTCCTTCACTCCAATCGGGTTCTTTAAGGTGGCGGGGGAATAACGTACTTTCTGCAGGACTCAGAAAGCTGCTTCCCCACACACACGCTAGGAGTCCTCTTTTTTGGTTTCCCAAATATGGTCACCCTATTCATAGGGCTTTGTTTCCAGACCTCTGATCATCCTGGTTGCCTTCCTCTGAACACACTCCAGCTTGTCTGCGTCCTTCTTGAATTGTGGAGCCCAGAACTGGACGCAATACTCTAGATGAGGCGACAGCGGCAGGGCCCGATAACCCCCCCTCCTCTCCCTTACCTGCCTCCGTCCACGGTCCCTCGGCTTCTTCAATTGAGCCCACGGTTCAACCAGGAAGTCTAAGCTGCACTCGCGGCCCAGACTTCCTGGTTGAACCGCAGGCTCAATTGAAGAAGCTGACAGACCGCGGACGGAGGCAGATAAGGCCCCCCTCCCCCTTGGTCCCTTACCGGGCTCTGCCGCTGTCGCGGCACGGGCTGCGACAGCGGCAGTGCCCAGTAACCCCCCCAACCTCCTCTCCCGGTCTTACCTGGCACCACTCCCCTCCACTGTGGAGTTCCGATTCGGAGCCGGAGCTCCACGGCGAAGAGGAGCGGAGTATGGGCGGAGCGGCGCAGCCCGGGGGGCGGAGCAGGGGGTCCGTGCACACCCCTAACAGCAACTACAACAACACTGCTATTGCACACATGCTGTTGCCCTCATGACTTGCTTGTGGGTTTCCCGTGGGCAGCTGGTTGGCCACTGTGTGAACAGAATGCTGGACTAGATGGACCTTAGTCTGATCCAGCAGGGTTCTTCTGATGTTCGTATGTTCACTGTGGATGACCCTCAGAGGTAATTATCAGTGCCCTTGTTGCAGTGGTGAAGAGGCCAGAGACAAAGTAGTTGTTGGGCTCTTACTGCCCATAACTAAGCATTTCAACTTTTTAGAATGGGAAAAGACTGTGTCAAAGGCAGGAAACCACCAAACTATTGGTGGTCATGGTAAATACATTGGGGCCAAGAGGAGTGTGTAGGGCCTTCTAAGGAACCTGGGATAGCTCCATTCACTTCCATGGAGTAGGTCTGCTTTGGGCAGAAGCTGATATCAATAAAAGCTCACAGTCTTTGCAAAGTCTGCGGTGGAATTTTGCAATGCACCACAAGACACACGCGTACTCTTCAACATGAAGCCAAAGTATTCAATTAGGGAAGCAACACCTGAATGCGGCGGAGATCAATATTTGTTAATTGCCGATGTGTTGCATTTGTCATGCCAGAGCACAAGCCCCCGAAAGCTCGGCGAGCTAATATATGATCACTTATCAGCATAAGTGGATTAGCCAACAGCTGGAGTTTCCAGAGAAGGGGCTTTTAAGTCCACATCACTGCAGTTCTCCTGCATAATAGGGAAGGAAAGCACTTTTCAATCCTCTGGGACTCTAAGATGCTATCTAAAGATGTACTTTGCTGGTTTGGAAAGCACAGCCTACAACACAAGGGAAGCTTTTAGCCATGTGTCTATTTTTCTCCATCCCACTCCACTCTCTGTTTTTCTCTACACGGTCTTTCTTCTGTGTCATAGGTGTGCAACCTCAGGCCCGGGGACCCAATCCAGCCCTCTGCCATCCCCCAGAATCTCCACCCTTTCTCCTGGCCCCTCCCCCTTTCCCCAACCACCAATAATTTGAATGTTTCCCAACTCTTATCCCCATCCCAAGCAGTTGAAATGCCATTCCTAAGTCTAAGGTCTCAGCTAGACCAGGGTTTTTTAGAGCGATGATCCTGCGATTTTATGATCGTGAGATTGTCGCCCCGGTCTACAAGTGGCGCGCAACATCGCGCCCGCCATTTTGTTAAAGCGGACAGAGCGCACAAGCGCTCATGTGAAAAATGGTAAGTATTTTTTTTAAAAAAAACTTTCTCCGCTCCCCCCACCCCACCCCCAAGGGGCACAGAGCTCCTGAGGAGCTCTGCGTTCCATGCGCAGTTCCTAGCTCCTTGCCTTTACTTGCAAGGAGCCAGGACAAACAGCGATGCCCATCCACACGTTCTGTGGTCTCGGGATCATTCTGGGACCATGGGAAAAGTCGAGCTAGAAAGATAGGCTGATATCCCAGGGAAAGGGGGATCATCCCTCCCTGCTTCCAGGATCCCCTGTGTGTCATATGACTGCACAGGGATGATCCCGGGGCAGTCCCTGGGATATCGCCCCAACTAGCTGTGGCCTAAGTTACTGGCAATAAGTGCTAGGTTCATTACTTTTGGGGGGAGGTTATTGCTGGCTTCACCTGTTTTGTCACCACTGGAATGCAAGCCCTGAGATGTTTTGTGAAATTGAATTTGGTCCTCGGGCTCTGTGCTTTTTTTCCTTTGTCTTTTTTAAACACCTTAACCACTCCCTTCTTCAAAAGAGGGTGCTGCTATGGCCCATCATATGTTGGGTCTGGACCGCTTGTTTTCATCCCATCAGTTGGAGACTAATGCTTGGCTTCCTTTATTGCTTGAATCATAGAATAGCAGAGTTGGAAGGGGCCTATAAGGCCACTGAGTCTAACCCCCTGCTCAATGCAGGAATCCACCTTACAGCATCCCTGACAGATGGTTGTCCAGCTGCCACTTGAAGGTCTCTAGTGTGGGAGAGGCCATGACCTCCCTTGGTAACTGATTCCATTGTTGTACTGCTCTAACAGTCAGGAAGTTTTTTCTGTTATCCAGCTGGAATCTGGGTTCCTTTTTGCCCATGATTCCGTGTCCTGCACTCTGGGAGGATTGAGAAGAGATCCTGGCCCTCCTCTGTGTGACAACCTTGTAAATATTTGAAGAGTGCTATCATGTCTCCCCTCAATCTTCTCTTCTCCAGGCTAAACATGCCCAGTTATTTCAGTCTCTCTTCATAAGGCTTTGTTTCCAGACCCCTGATCATCGTGGTTGCCTTCCTCTGAACATGCTCCAGCTTGACTGTGTCCTTCTTGAATTGTGGAGCCCAGAACTGGATGCAATACTCTAGATGAGGCCAAACCAGGGCTGAATAGAGAGGAACCAGTACCTCACGTGATTTGGAAGCTATACTTCTATTAATGCAGCCCAAAATAGCATTGGCCTTTCTTGCAGCCATATCACACTGTTGGCTCATATTCAGCTTGTGATCTACAACAATTCCAAGATCCTTCTCGTTTGTAATATTGCTGAGCCAAGTATCACCCGTCTTATAACTGTGCATTTGGTTTCTATTTGGCTTGAGCATTACTTGTACAATGCCAGTCACGATGTCCAATTTATGGACCAATTCCCTCAATTAGGGATGGGGGAGAAATTCATTCCATTCTCATTTTAATTGTGATGAGAACTTACCTCATTTTTGCAGGTTCAAACCAATGCAAGAACTGGAATGCAATTATCCCTTGAAATTGACACTTTTCTGAATTTTCCAATTATTCAGAACGACATACATAGATGTGTAGATCAGGGGAAAGGAAAAGGAAAGGAACCTCTCATGCAAGCACTTGAGTCATTGCTGACTCCTAGAGGGATGCCGGCTTTCGCTGACATTTTCTCAGAAGACTTTGTAGCGGGGTGGTTTGTCATTGCCTTCCCCATTCACAGTTACCTTTCCCCCAGCTAGCTGGGTACTCATCTTACCGACCTTGGAAGAATGGAAGGCTGAGTCGACCTGAGCCGGCTGCCTGAGAACCAGCTTCCGGTGGGATCGAACTCAGGCCGTGGGGAGTGTTTCGGCTGCAGTAACTGCCGCTTACCACTCTGCGCCACACGAGGCTCATCTAGATTAAGGGAAAGTGCATGCCAAAAAATGCATATATTGGTTAAAATGCATTGTACTAGGAAAATGGCTTATATGTGTATATTATGCAAAATTGCATTAAATGCATGCATTAGGAGAAACGTGCGCAAAATTGCTTATAGATTTTCATGCAAACTTACAAATATCTCAACATTTGGAATGGAGCATACTCAAGATTGGAAAAATGAGAAAATGAGAGAAATCAGAACAGACAGGTTCATCCATCCCTGTTCCAAATCTTTCTCTTTCTTTCTTCACATGACTGGTCCTGTCTAAGCCAACAGGAGGGTTATTTTTTTTAACGCCCAAAATGGTGTGCTGCAGTGACCCCCCCCAAAAAAATGTGTTTCATCACCCACACCTCTGATTATTCACAAAATGTTGATCCAATGAAACTTGAATGATGGCATCTCGCAGCTCATAAATCTAAAAACAATTACCTGCAATGTGTGTGGGGTGTAGCTAGAGCTGTAGGTAAAGAGTCCTGTATTTATTTGGCTGTCAGTCGAGGCAACTGGGAGGAGGACATGGTTTAAGAAAACAAGCAGTCCCACCAAAATCCATTTAACTCAGCTCAATAAAAAGAGAGAGAGAGAGAGAGAGATGTCTGTGTTTTAAATGCTGGTGGTAAAATTCACACACGGAATCTGACCACATGTTTATCTTTCCAGAAACCAAAGTAGGAATTAGCTTGTAAAATGTTCTGTGCTTCCCTAATGAAGTTTCTCTCCTCATAGTGGTTGTCTTGTTTCAGAAGAAGAAGAAGAAGAAGAAGAAGAAGAAGAAGAAGAAGGGGGGGGGGATGCCTATGACCTGATGTTGTATTTTTCAACCTCCCTGAAATTGCTGTACAATTGCAGGCAAGGACATAAGTTAGTCAGGGCCAAACTAAACGTTCTTGGAATGATACCCAGCTGAGTTATGTATGATAAGTTTATTTACTCCAGAATAAGTGCACACAGTCCCGATTTAGAGTGTGACTGTGGCACTCCGGAAGTGGGTTTTTAAAAAATAATTACCCTACCTGCGTTGTCCCGAAATTCCAACACCCCCACCCCATGTTTCTTTTTTTAAGAATTAACATTTTCATTTATTCCAATAGAGACATTTTTCTTTCTTTTTTGTTTTTAACTCAATCCCCTTCATGGGGTCTGGGTGGAATTTTGGGATAAGAGTAGTTGGGGTGGGGAAGCTTAACCCCCATCCCCACCTTCTTCAGGCAAGATTTTAGGGCAGCCTCTTAAAGAGAAAGAACTGGAGATTTTTTTTAAAAAAAAATGATGTGGGAGAAGGTGAAATTGAATGATTTGGTAATCCATATTTACAACTTGGGTAATCAAATTTCAACTAGAAACTAGGATGTTGAAGGAATCCGTTTGGGCAGTAAAGCACCACAAGTTTTTGCCGGCTTGGCCCCCGGACTCCGGTTCGATCACAAATCGTAAATCACAATTTACACAAAATCACAGCCATAAATGATCTAATTTACACAAATTTGACCATTTATGGCTGTGATTTTGTGCAATTTTGCGCAAATCCACCTGTGATTTTGTGCAAAACGCCTTCGGTAAAGTTCCTGGAATTTGGGAACTATTGTGCAGCTTGGCTTGCAAATGGAAACCAAGCCAGGTCCATTGCTAGGATCCATTGGGCCCAAAAAGGGCCAGAATTCCCTGTGACGGACAACTTTATCAGAAGCACAACGCTGTTTTCATCTGTGAAACGTTGGAGGGTGCATGCTTCAACATTCCACGGCCAATGATCTCTCCTGGAAAGGCCTGCCATTTGATACCAAGGCAAAGAGAAAGCCAGAGCCTGAAGGTGTTTATTTGTCAGGAAGAATCAATTGAGTTGCTCTCTTTGTCATTTTTTTTGACATGAACCCTAATTAGGCCTTTTAACTCTTCTGCCACAACCCCGTGTTAAATGAGAGAGGAGGTGGGGGGAACACTGCTGGGCCACATGGAAGAAATTAAAACCTCATCTTTTCCCACTGATCTGTGTCAAGCTGCAACAGGAAAAAGCCAAGCACCCCCCGCACATCCCCACCAAAAAGGGGAATCACGAAGTTAGCCTGCAGCAAAGCAGAAACTTGAATGAAAAGGGATGTTGTGGCTGCAGTTGTCAGACCAGTGATTTTGGACTAATTTGCTAGAAACCAAGGAGATCAATCCACAATGGTTTAATTGCAGTCCCTAAGGGTTTTCTTTAAAACACACACACACACACACACACAGAGAGAGAGAGAGAGAGAGAGAGAGAGAGAGAGAGAGAGAGAGAGAGAGAGAGAGAGAGAGAGAGGTCTTCTCCTTACATCCCTTTTCTTTAAGAATATAAGGAGAGCCATGCTGGATGAGGTCAAATGACCCATCTAGTTCAGCATCCTGTTTCCCACAGAACAGATTCACACATAAACAATTCTGATGCAATCTTGAGCATGGCCTGACACTATACGTGGATACCCAGGTGACATCAGTCGCCATGAGCCTTTCTCAGCAGCTTTGGCTGGTGTGCCAGTTTTGTCTCCAACCAGTGCTGATGTCAGGGGCCAGAATGGTTGGGCACTTGCCAATGGCCCGAGCCCAGCAGATGGCCCACTGATAAGAGGTCCCCTTCTTCTTCTTCTTCTTCTTCTTCTTCTTCTTCTTCTTCTTCTTCTTCTTCTTCTTCTTCTTCTTCTTCCTTCTAACCTACATGTTCACCCACTCTGGCCCTGACAACAGTCGTGGTGTGAAGAGGGGAAAGAGTGGGTGAGAAAGTAGAATCACTGAGGGACAGGGGCCCATTGATGGTGACTTGCCACCAAACCCTGAAAAATCTGGAGCCACCACTGTCTCCACCTGAAGAAATTGGACCTGGCCATAATCATTCATGCCCTTGTGTGGTGGGAGAAGGAGAGCACCTAGTGCTACTAGTCAAATGTCATTGTGCAGCACATGGATAGTTTATGTAGGCTACAGAGGTACATGTCTAACCTTCCCTTGTTTATTTTGGGCCAAAACCAAAGGAACTCCAGAGAATTTCAATTCTGCAGAAAGAGACATACTCCTTCCACATTCTTGTAAAATTACAATTCCCAGGGTTCTTTGGAAGAAGGCACAACGGTTAATCAAAGACCTACACAGCATGTGATCCACAAAGTCATGTGAGGCTCATCAGGATTTCAATTAAAAACTACTGCTTTTGCTGCCTGCTTGGAGTTATCAAGACTGAGATGGGGAGGGGGGCTGTCAAATTCATCAAAGGCTATAGTTCATAGATAGGGTGACCATATGAAAAGGAGGGCAGGGCTCCTGTATCTTTAACAGTTGTATTGAAAGGGGAATTTCTGCAGGTGTCATTTGTATATATGGAGAATCTGGTGAAATTTCCTCTTCATCACAACAGTTAAAGCTGCAGGTGCCCTGCCCTCTTTTCAATCTGGTCACTCTAGTATAGCTCCTGCAGCTTTAACTGTGGTGATGAAGAGGGAATTTCACCAGGTTCTCCATATATACAAATGACACCTGCTGAAATTCCCTTTTCTATACAACTGTTAAAGATACAGGAGCCCTGTCCTCCTTTTCATATGGTCACCCTATCATAGATGATCACAAGGCCAATTTCAACCTGGTTTACATTTGCCCTGACTCTATCTGTCACAGTGTCTGAGGGACTGGCATTATTTTATTTTTATTACATCACAAATTAGAGGTAGAACTACATGAGCAAAAAATTTGCCCTGAATTTTAGTATCATTTCTGAGCTCAATGTACCATGGTTTATTTATTTATTAAATACAAATGTTCAGAAAACTGGATGGGATGAAATGATGACAACAAGGCCATGATAAACCCTTCCTTCACTTGACCACGAAAAGCTGAATGCGCATAATAGATTCTGTGAGAATAGATCCTGATATATCAAGCTGTGTTCTGATCACCCCATTAAGAGCTATGTCTTTTCCTCACCATGTTCTATGTGTCACACAAGTGCAGTCCCTTCCCTGTGGAAACACATGAAAAAGGCTCATTACTTGATAATTGGTGTCCCTTCATAGTGTGTCTTCACACTTCATATTCCTTAATCCTTTGTGTGTCGCAATTGGTGGCCCCTCTTCATTGCTTCACAGTTTAGTGGCTCTGGAGAATGTCTTTCATCCCATTGTTAACCCCAATCATTGCCCATTGCCCATCCTAGGCCTTAAGCGGCCTTGCTGTCTGTCAGTGAGGAGCTGAGTATGACCTCCACATCTTAAGAAGGAGGGCTCCCCTAGGGGGCATTATTGTTGGGCTTTGGTCTCCCTCTGTGGCCAAGATTGCTCCCCAGCCATGCAAGAAATAGAGGAGCGCAGTGGGACATCTAACTGGGGCCCCCAGTTCATTAGCAAGACCAAAAAACAACCACAGCCACCTGATGGAATGTAAGCCTTCAAACTCCACTCAGTCCCTAGAGAGGAAGGCTTCTACAGAAAATGGAAGCTCAAAACATGAGAGGCTTCCTTCAGTTTTAAAGAGCGTAAGGAAAGATTTGTTTACTGACAACAAACCTGGGGTTTAGTTATATGGATGAGGGTGTGAGGAAGAGAAAGAAACACGAGTCATTGTGAAGTCTCAGCAGAGTTAATTTCTTTCGTTCCTTTTTGGGTTGTGTTTGTTAGTGAGAACGAAACATTTGGTCAAGTGTTCAAACCTAAATTTGAATACATGCATTTCGAACTGGATATTTGATTATTTAGTTTAGGGTGACCATATTTGGGAAACCAAAAAAGAGGACACCTAGTGTGTGTGTGGGGAAGCAGTTTTCTGAGTCCTGCAGAAAGTACGTTATTCCCCCGCCACCTTAAAGAACCCGATTGGAGTGGAGGAGGGGAAAGGATTTCATTCTGCACCACCACCATCCACTCCAATTGGGGCCTTTTCTATAATGTCCACGAATGACCCACTTTCCCCTTTAAGACCTCAACTGGAGCTCGGGGTGGGGGAATGATGTGCCTCAAGAAAGCATGTCATTCCCTCCTGCCATGCTAATGGCAGCCTTAAAGGGGAAGGTGTGTCATTCCAGGACATTATTGAAAATTATAGAAAATCCCCCCTGACACCATGGAAAGAACAAAAAATAGGACAAATCCGGGGAAATCCTGACAGTTGGTCACCCTAATTTAGTTAGTATAGTTATATTTCCCATTCCTATTGTGGGGTGGCCGCCATGGCGCTGCTGCTGATTTCCCATTGGGTCATCCCCGTTTTCTTTGTTTTATCATACTTAAGAGATGTTGTGCTCCTAGATCAATTGCTAGGCTTCTGGTAATACAGCCTGCATTGAGACAGTCCTCGAAACCATGGTATGAAGGAGCAGGAATGAGCCATGGCTTGAGCTCTCCTTTCTCCCCCATCCCTCCCTTCGTCCCCACTTTTGTGTGGCTTCATTTCTTACTTCCTGGTTTGATCAAACCATAGTTTACCATTACATCTGAACTAGGGTGATCATATGACAAGGAGGACAGGGCTCCAGTATCTTGAACAGTTGCAGAGAAAAGGGAATTTCAGCAGGTGTCATTTGTATATATGGAGAACCTGGGGAAATTTCCTCTTCATCACAACAGTTAAAGGTGCAGGAGCTATACTAGAGTGACCAGATTTAAAAGAGGGCAGCTTTAACTGTTGTGATGAAGAGGGAATTTCACCAGGTTCCCCATATATACAAATGACACCTGCTGAAATTCCCTTTTCAATCCAACTGTTAAAGATACAGGAGCCCTGTCCTCCTTTTCATATGGTCACCCTATTTGAACTGGAAAACTATGGCTGGATTAAGCCGTCCAAACCAGGATTTTGACCCATGGCTTGATTCTCGTTTAGCTGTCCTGCTTTCGAGAGCTCACTCATACCTAGGGTTGGACTTAGAATAGACCCATTGTAATTAGAATAGACCCATTGACTTAAGCTAGTCACTACACTACAACAGCTCTATATTTGGGAACTAGGGATGGGGGATAAATTTGTTCAGTTTGCATTTTAAACCTACCAAATTTTTCACTTTCAAACAACTGTACTCAGTTATCTTAAATCCACACTTCTCCAAATTTTGCAATGTAGTTTTCCAATAAAAATGTGTGCAAAAGGTGCATATAGTAGGGAATAAAAGGTTTTAAATACAGCATATTAAGAACATTGCTTGCAAAAGATGTGCATAATTGGCAAAATGCATACAAACTGCATGTATTAAGAGAAATTGCACAGAAACACTTATTCATTTTTATGCATTTTTTAAAAAATCCTCTGCATTCAGGATGAACCAAATTTTGGGATTGGGAAAATGAGAAACTAAAAAAACCCACACCAAACTGACAGATTCATGCATCCCTACTGGGAACTGAATCATATCTGAAGCACCCCAAAATCCCAATAACTGGGTTGTAGCTGAAGATTTCAGTGAGTCAGATAATTCTGCAGGACACAAATGCAATACTCTGTCCACTGTTGTTTGCTCCTAACAACATGTGCCAGAGCTATTTTGTCTCTGAACACAGAGGTTCCATTCAGCTAGCACGTTCAGGTAGCTTGCAAGCAACAAGGAACTTCTTTTCCCACTTAGGGCCTTGCTAGACCTACCTGATAATCCGGTGGGGAGTCGGGGCGAGGCCGCGCTACAGCTAGCGTGGGCCGTCGCCCTTTTCTACACATAACACGTGATGGGGAAAGGGAAAGCCACGTTGTGTCCACGATTTATTTTTTTTAATTAAAGGGCCATGTGCGCAGGAGCACACCAACAGAAAGGTAAGGTTTTTTTAAAAAAATAAAGGGTTCCCCACTCCCCCTGCCCCTGATTTCCCCCCCAATGTCTGATGCCCCCCCGCCTGCTCACTCACTCACCCGTCCTTCCCCCAGTCACCATGTCCGCCATGTCCGCCCCCCGCTTGCTCACCCGTCCCCGCTAACCATGTCTGCCCCCCGCTTGCTCGCCCATCCCCGCTCGCCATGTCCGCCCCCCGCTCGCTAGCCCATCTCCGATCTCCTTGCCCTGGCCCCATTCTTCTTCCCCCCCATCTGCCATATCTGATGCCCCCCTGCCTGCTCGCCAGCCCACTCGCCATGCCCACCTGATCACCCGCCTGCCATGTCCTATGCCCCCTCCGCGCACCCCCGTCCATGATCTCCCCATCCTAGCTCCGCTCTTCCCCCCATCTCTCCTGCCAGGTCCGCTCTTTCCCCCGGCCCCCATCTCCCCCCCCATGATTCCCCCCCCGGCCCGATGGGCACAGCACTCCTATGGAGTGCTGTGCCCAGTGCACAGCTTCTCCCGGCCACTTGCAAGTAAGTGAGCAGCCGGGAAAAGCCACAGAAGTAGCTAGACCTTCCGCAGCCCCGGGCTGAGCCCGGGGCTGCGGAAAAGCTGGGCCATAAGCGGATCTGGTTATCCCGGATCAAGGGAGGATTTATCCCGGCCTGACCCCGGGATCCCCTGTGCGTTGTTTGCACACACAGCAGGGAGCCCAGGCCTCGCACTGGGCTAAGTCCTTGTCTAGCAACGGCCTCAGAAAATGAATAATAATGATAATGACAACAGCAAAGGCATAATCTATCCACAGTAGTCATAGTTATGCTCTTCTAAATGTGATGAATATCAACCATACTTTGGGGACCAGAGTAGCATAGTGGCTAAGAATGAACATCCCATCTCTTGTCACAAGTCATCATGGTTTTGCTATCCACTCCTTCATCCTTGAGTCAGACAGTTCTTTATGAATTATCCAAAACGAACTTAGCTTGGTATAATACAACAAACCACAAAACACTTAGCCTTTCACCTTAGCTGTCTCCTGAGTCCTTGAGATGATGATGATGATGGTGATGGTGATGATGATGATGCAACAACTGAGTGCTTCCTGAAAGCAATGAGCATTTTAACTGTATCCAGCTGCTGAAAAAATGCTCTGAATTTGCTTGATCTCGTTTATCTGGTGTGGGGAAAAAAACTTTGTTTTAAAATGCTGCTGAAAAATCCAGTAAGACAAACCAGATAGCACTTGGGTTGTGGGAAGTGGCACCTAGAATCCCTGAAAATTTGAAAGAAATCTAAAGATTCTTCTTTGATTCCAACTGAACACATGGACGGGAGACATATGTAGAAGTAGGGCTGGCCCAAAACCTACCCCTATTTTCAGGGACTTCTCTCTCCCTGTGATTGCTGAGGGCCCTTTTTCCTATTGTTTTAGTTTTTCAACCAACCAACCCCCCCCCCCCCCCACATACACACACTTCCTCCAGCATTTGGATAAACCCAGCAGTTCTTAGTGAATGCCTACTGGAGACCGTGAGCATGTCTACATAGGGCGATATCCTGCGGATCACCCTGGGATCATCTCTGTACATCCACATGATGCACAGGAGATATCACCCTACCCTTCTATTTTCCCCACTGTCCCGGGATGCACAGGGGATATCGCCCAGCCTTCCATCTCGATTTCTCCCACGGTCCCAGGATGATCCTGAGAACGCGAGATGTGTGGCCCACCATTGTAGTTTTGCCCCGGCTCCTCGTGAGTAACTGCAAGGAGCTGGGACCCAGGCATGGGGCAGTGAGTTCTTCATCAGGGGTGGAGTGGGGGGAGCCAGAGGTTTTTTTTTTTTTAAAAAAATTACTTACTTTTTCAAAGGAGCGCTCAAGCGCTCATCTTGCGTTAAAAAAAAAATCCAAAATGGTGGGTGTGATGTCCTCTGTCCTCCTGGGATGTCACATGCTGCAGGTAGAATGAGGGGGAAGATCTCATAATCATCATATTGGGAGATCATCCCCCTCCACCCCCCTCATCTAGCCATTCCCTGTAATCTCTCCTTCTCCAATAAGCATTTAGGAAGACCTCCTGGGCTCCTGAAAATGCCAGGAGTGTTTTAAAAAATGAAAGAAAGAAAGGAAGGAAGAAAGGAAGGAAGGAAGGAAGGAAGGAAGGAAGGAAGGAAGGAAGGAAGGAAGAAGACCCCTCAACAACTGGCTACATTTTAAAAGGTAAGTGGAAATCCTGTTCCCCTCCTCAAGGAGAACATTCTCCAAAATTCTCACCTTTCCCAGCCTCTTTCACGAGTTTTCATTCCCCACCCCCAATCCCATGAAATGCTGAAAATGGAGTAGTCAAAATTTTCAGCACAACACTAGCTAGAAGGATGTGCCAATGCCAGCTGTGTGGTTAGTTGATGTGGCCATGCTCTGCTCTCATGCAGTCACTGAACATCTGAGTGGCTCTTTCAAAGAGGACTAGAAATAGAAACTTTGAAGGGGAAATCATAAGGATTTTCATAGTATCCATAGCTCCATTGTTCATTATATATACATTAATGCTATGGTAGAAACCAGGGAATGATTCCTAGCTTAAGCAATGGGAACAAATTTGTCTATTAAGCATATCTGGCAGTTACGACAACTTGTGTTTATTTCACCATTTTTTTCCTGATGCAAGCAACTACCCTGAGGAGCAGGTGGATGGAAAAAATGGTAGTTCCCCCGCCCCCCGCCGTTTCACCTTCTTCCTGGAAATTTTTATCAAGGAGGACATTTACAATGCATTGCCTACATAAAACTGAGCAGCAGTGTCAGGGATTTTGCTTAGTTAATTGCTCTTGAGTTTCATGTCCCAGCTCTGCTTTTTGCATTGATTTATTAATAAATTGGGATCGAAATTGAAAGATTTACCTTTTTCTTTCTTTCTTTGGCTAAAATTGGCATGCAAAGTCTGTTCTCCTCCTCTCCCACCCAATGATTTCTGCACCCCCCAACAGATGAGCCTTGCCCTTAGATAATGACATCATCATTATTCATCAAAATCTATCTTTCATGCACTATACCACAAATATAATGGAACTCCAGAAAGGTAAAACTGACATCAGAGGCCATAGCTAGACCAGTGCTTATCCTGGGAATCGTCCCGGGATCATGCCTGTGCATCCACATGACGTACAGGGGATCCCAGGAGCAGGGAGGAATGATCCCCTAGGATTTTGTCCTACCCTTGCAGCCTGGTTTTCCGTAGTCCTGGGCTGATCTGAAGACCATGGAATGTGTGGCCAGGCATTGCGGTTACTCACGAGGAGCTGGGAACCGTGTGTGGGCTGCAGTGCTCCTCAGGAGCTCTGCGTCCATCAGGGTGGGGTGGGGTGGTGTTGGGGGAGCAGGAAAATAATAATAATAATAATAATAATAATAATAATAATAATAATAATAATAATAATAAAAACCTACCTATTTTTTTAAAAAACAAAATGGCGGGCATGATGTCCTCTCCCTCGGAGGTCGTTGCATGCCATGTGTAAGACTGGGAGATCTCGCAATAAAAATATTGTGAGATCCTCACCCCTCCGTTACGCTACACCAGGTAGGTCTAGCTGAGGCCTAAGTCTGGAAAAAGATGTAAGAGCACATGTGTACCTGCCACCAAATTTAGGATCCCGATATCTCATCCTCTTTTTCTCTTCCTCTAAAAGAAGACTTCCCCAAACTGGTGTCCTCAAGAAATTTTGGACTGCAACTCCCATAATTCCTAGCTAGCTTAGCCAATGGCTGCTCTAAAGTCAAGTCGTGAATACATGATGTGATGACATCGCATTGTGAATTTCCCTGCTCCATTTCTTTGGCTGTTGACACCACTTGTGGGAGTGGAAAAGCTCACAACACCCTAGGCATATCTAGACGAGGGTGCTGGAGGGCAACAAGCTCACGATTTTATGATTGCGAGATCGACGCCGTCGTCTACACGCAGTGTGCAACATCACAGCCACCATTTTGGAATTATTTTTAAAGGAAAAGGAGCACACAAGCACTTGAATGACAGATAAGATATATCTCTCCACCCACCCCACCCCTGATGGGCACAGAGCTCCTGAGGAGCTCCGTGCCCCATGCCCGGTTCCTGGCTCCTTGCGGTTACTCACGAGGAGCCAGGACAAAACAGCAATGGTGGGCCACACGTTCCCGGTTCTCGGGATTATCCCAAGACCACAGAAAAATCGGAATTGATTGGAATGGCAATATCCCAGGCCAAGGGAGGGATTATCCCTCCCTGCTCCCAGGATCCCTTGTGCGTCATTTGGATGCACAGGGATGATCCCGGGGTGATCACTGGGACATTGCCCCATCTAGACATGCCCCATGTCTTTCGTGGCATGCATTTTGTAAAAGTATGGATGAATCTGTCAATGCTGGTTTCTCCCCATTTCGTGCTTTTCTAGTCATAAGTTTGGTTTGTCCCAAAATCAGAGATTATTAAAAAAAAAGAAGTTGCATTAATATTCCAATGCTTTTTTGTGCACATTTCTCCTGATATATTTTTGTCTGTATTTTTGTCTAATATAGACATTTGTGGAAGCATTTTTTCCCCTAATGGAATGCATTTTTGAAAATTAGTTTCTCTTCTATAGGCATTTTTGTGTGGCTTTTTTAATTGGATAATAATAATAATAATAATAATAATAATAATAATAATAATAATAACAACAACAACAACAACAACAACTTATTACCTGCCTCTCCCTCTGGATCGAGGCGGGGAAAAGCATTAAATACAATGTAATACTCCATTGCAAAATTTGGAGAAGTGCGAACTTTGAAGGATAGTTGGGTTTTGGTTCATGTATTGGTTTGAAAGTGCAAATTTAAAATACTTCACTTCCAGGAAGAAGTTCCAGGATGAAGTTCTGATGCATCACCACTTGGAACAGCAGCATAGAGAGCTAAAGGTGCCCAGTTCTAACCTTGCTGGCTCCTGATGCAATTCGAACCACATAATTTGTTGAAATTTCAGCAGGGTCACCACTTTATGACCCATTTATTGGTTACATTCAACCAATAAGAACCTGGTTAATTGCCTCCTCTGTCATGGGTCCTACCTTGTAGAACTGCCTTCCCAGTTAGGTATGCCTGGACTTTGCAGAGCTTCAGGTGAAGACTGCCCATTCCAGGTTTGGGGCTGGGTGTCAAGAACTATTGACCGCTGCCGCCTGCAGCAAGTCACATTACTGCAGCTTCTCAGTGAAGAACCTTCTAGATAGGATTCCACTCAGGTTGGCCATTGACTCCTCCTGCACAGGATGTCAGTGGGCCTTTGCTTGAGCAACAAGCTCTGCCTATACATTGGTGTGTCTTGTGGTTCTGGTCTTGTTCTTTGATTCTGGCTCCTCGCTTGTTCTCCAGTCATGCTTGCTGTCTTTCCCTCTGATCTCAATCACTTTTCAATCCTGACTCCTGGCTTGTTTTCGGGTCCTGACTTCTACTGGATGATGGTGATTGCACAGACGCATGGGTCCGCACTAAGCCTAACACTCTCCACCCCAGCCATGAATGAAACACCTACCACCTGTCATTTTTGCAGCTCCCCTGGGACACGGTTAGGAAAGCGCCTGACAGGCCACGGTAGCTGGCTGGTAGGTTGCATTTAGGTAACTGGTTGTGCTGAAACCCAATCAATAAATCACAGGCAAAGACTGCTTACATTAAAGAATCCATATAATACGGGCATCCATATTCTGGTGCTTGAGAATACAGATAACCCAAAGCTGGTACTGCAGCTGTCACATCTACAAGACAGACTTCTGCACTGGTGCCTCACAGTATCGCTCCAGTTCACAGCAGCATTAATAACTTCCAAGAACTCTTCTCCACGTTCTCCAAGCTATTGAAAACTGTAGATTGCTTTGCTCAGTGTAATTAATTTTAATCATATTTGCTCTGTGGTTATTAGTTATTAATAGGGCTCTTTGACCTGATTAGCTACCGTTCATGTAATTAAACTGTAGACTCAAGCAGATGCCTAACGCACTGGCAACAATACTTAAAAGTGTTGCTTTTAAGTACGTTTCAAAATAACCACAATTGTGGATGTCTGGATGTTGTGTAATCCATCCCATGTGTATGGGATGGATTGTCAGGCATCCTTTCATGGACAGAATCATCATCATCACGATTGAAAAGTATGCCAAAAAAAATCCAGCCTGAGTTTTGCAACAATATACATAATTTCTATTAGTAGCATATTTATCGATTTCCACCAACATGATGTGGAGTGGGACACACTTAGAGCAGTGTACAAGCATTGCACAAAGTGCACAAAAAAGGCTGCTATACAGAGGCTTGAAGAGAGATTTGAGATTAACATTTTTTTTAAAAAAAAAAAAGTGTACATATTTGTGTATTTTTTTCAGAATGGAGTATGCATTTGTATTAGGGGTGTGCACGGAACCCCCGCTCTGCCCCGTGGACCGATCCGAAAATTTCGGATCGGCCCGCTCCGCTCCACTCCGCTCCGCGCCGCTCCACCCATACTCCGCTCCTCTTCGCCGGAGAGCTCCGGCTCCGAATCGGAGCTCCACAGTGGAGGGGAGTGGCGCCAGGTAAGGCCGGAAGAGGAGGGCGGGGGGGTTACCGGGCCCTGCCGCCGTTGCCGCCCGGTAAGAGACCAAGGGGGAGGGGGGCCTTACCTGCCTCTGTCCGCGGTCCATCGGCTTCTTCAATTGAGACCGCGGTTCAACCAGGAAGTCTGGGCCGCAAGTGCGGCCTAGACTTCCTGGTTGAACCGCGGGCTCAATTGAAGAAGCCGACAGACCGCGGATGGATGCAGGTAAGGGAGAGGAGGGGGGGGTTTACCGGGCCCTGCCGCTGTCGCCGCATGGGCAACAGCGACAGTGGCAGGGCCCGGTAAACCCCACTTACCTTTCCGGCGGAGCTCCGGACCGAGGCGAAGGATCCACCTTCACCTCGATCCTCTTCGCCACGCTCCGCCGGCCCCCCAATCCTCTTCGCCTCCGCCTTAAGGGCAGGCGAAGCCCCCCGCTCCGCTTCTAATTCGCCGGTCCAATTAGAAGCGGAGCACGTCCCTAATTTGTATATCTTCCAATAATGTTCATTATTAATTTTCAGAAATTTTGGGAAAGTACAAAATGGTCCCAAAGTTTTTGATTGAAAGAGGCCAGTTTGCCACAGAGACTATGGGGTCCAATTCAGAAAAATCTGGACTCATTTTAATCCACCTCGGATTTCTTTAGGATCCCTACCCACCTTAGGAATCATTGTAGTGGAAGCTGGTGGATCCAATTTAGGTGGAGCTGTGAATCCATTCTGGGTTTTAGTCAAAACTGGCCAGAAATTGAAAGGAGCAATCCAAGATGCTGAACTCTATCCAATAAATAGGTTCAGTACCTTGGGTAGGTCTTTTAGAATTCTGGTTCTGACTAAAACCCGGATTAGAATCACAAGCCCACTGAAATAGGAGCCACCAGTCTATTGGTGCTGTTGTCGTTTGACCTGAAAACCTTTTAAAAAGCCAGGGTTTTGTTATTGTTTTTCAATGTGCTGCCATTATTCTAGAAGCCATTGATGTTCACTTTCAATTTGCAAAGTGTCTTTATTGCATCCAATTCTCGCAGCAGCTTTATTAGGTGGGGTTGCTAGCATTTCCATTTTATAGTTGGGGAGAAAACTGCAGCTGAAAGATGGTGATGAATTCAAGCTTACACAATCAATCCAGGTCAGAGGAAGGATTTTGACCTAGCTCCAGATTTAGCACTCTGGCCATCTCCATTCCACACTGAGAACCATCGGGTATTTACAACATTGGCTATTATTTCCTGCATGGAGTAACAGAATACTTCAAGCAGCTACAGAACCTTTAAATACTTACCTGTCCCCCAGGGCCCAAATGGAGGTATGGAGATGCTGACCTAATTAATTTGATGTAAATGAGCTGGTACCATCCTTGCGTGTTAGAGGGGCAAACCAGCCCCACCACCCTATGCACGTAACATCTCTCACGAGCCAGCTTCGGCTGTGGGTTGGTATATAAATGTAATAAAATAAATAAATAAATAAATAAATAAATAAACAAACCAGGCAACAATTGGTGGTTGGGAGAAAAGGTGTGGGGCTAGGTGAAGGGGCGTGACAACTCTAGAAGGCAGGAGAGCCAGATTTTGTGCCCTTGCTGCATTTGCATGACTATCCATGCAGATACCTGATCTCTCTCTGTCTCTCTCTCCCTCTCTCTGGCCTTTCTATACCTCCTGGCCTTCTGGGAGGGAGGGGGGAGGATCTTGGGATTTCCTGGTTTCAAGATCCTCCCCCCGAGTCCACACACCCACGCCATGTCCAGGGATGGTGCAGGTGCCTTTTCTTCTTCTTCTTCTTCTTCTTCTTCTTCTTCTTCTTCTTCTTCTTCTTCTTCTTCTTCTTCTTCTTCTTCTTCTTCTTTTTTTGAAGCATCAGGACTGGTCGTGCAAGAGTGAGGTCCTGCTCCATCGAAAATGTGAGTACATTTTTTAAACAACAACAACAACAACCTGAAACCACCCCAAACCCGCTCCCTGCCATCCCAGTGGTGGCAAAATTGCTGCCATGAGTAAACATGGCACCAGGTGGGACGGCGCCCACACCTCCCACGGTCTCAGGAGAGTCCCAAGATTGTGGGAAGAATTGGGTTTTCCCAGGGTTTCTTTATCCCTGGGAAAACCCATGCCCATCCCACCCTGACCCTGGGAGTCCCTGTGCATCGTATGGATGCACAGGGACTCGGCCGTGACCAGCCCTATCAGGCTGGTGTAGACACAGCCTCTGCCTCTCAAACGTTTCCCCTTAGCTGATCAATTTTTTGAGATAGCCCCATATAGCTAACTGCATTTTCATATACTTACATCTTACTATTTCTCTTACATGATAACCTTTGTATTCCTTGGACGTGATATATAACCTAAGCTGTATGTGATCTCATTGTTAATGGATGCTGAATGAGCACTTTCTTTTGTATTCATTTTACCTTTCTATGGTGTTTATCAACAGGATACAAAGAATTATGGAGGAGGAGGAAGAGGAAGTGGAAGAGGAAGAAGAAGAAATATTCACCGGAAATGCTTTGCTCAGAAGTGATGTTGGAGAGGGTGTGTGTGTTGCCCAGTCCTCCACTGTGTGGTACTGGCACTAGATTGGCAAAGTGGTCCATTGTTGCAGTAAATAGAACCATAGCCTAAGGCTCTTTCAGATGTGACATGAAGAGGGATGGAGAGGGAAAGGAAGGGCAACTGATGACTTGAGCTTCCTGTCCTCTCTCTCTCTCTCTCTCTCTCTCTCTCTCTCTCTCTCGTCCCAAATCATTCCATCAATGTCAGTCTCTATATCCTGTTCCCCTCCCCTCTTCTTCTCACAACTGAAGCAGTACTCAGTTCGTAGACCACACTGATTCAACTATCTAATCCAATAGATTCTAAATGAAATGGGTTTGAATTGAGAAGCCATGCGGGGTAAAGGTTAGAGTGTTGGACTGGGACTTAGGAGATCCGGGTTCTGGTCCCACATGGCCACAAAGCTCACTGGGTGACTTCAGGCCAGTCCCCGATGCTCAGCCTAACCAACCTCAGAAGGTTGTTGTGAAGATTTTTTTAAAAAACAAACAGAAATGAGGATACTGCAACTGCATGCTACCTTGGATTCCTTGCAAGAGCAAAAATGGTGGGATATTAATATAATAATAATGATGATAATAATAATGATAATATATGCCTGTGACAACCACCCTTCCCTGGGTTTACTCTGGATCACACTTATTTTTTCTTGACCCCAAAGGACCCAGCTCAGGCGCCTTCGTCGAGGCTTTGGGATGCTAAAGCCGTCCCTGTGGCGTGCCTTCTTCTGCTTAGTCCCCCAGCTATACAGATCTGCACCCTCGCCCCAAACGTCTCCCTTCTGCAGCCAACATAGATCAACTTGTACCCTTCCCCAGGTACTTCAGTGACCACACCAGGTGTAAATGAATGTAATTTATTAACAAGACATTAATGCAGGTTCAAAAGTGTAATGGTTTCTCTCAGTTCACAAGCGTATGGTTTCAAAGTACAATGCGTAATGGTTTCAGGTGGTAATTTCTCTTCAACGTTTCATATGTAACTGTAGGTTCTCCTACCTACTCTACCCCCTTCTAAACTACACTATTCTCATTCCCACACTCTAATCCACCAAAATAACAAAGACGCAGACTCTTCCTATCTCTATCCCAAAACGCTCTCTCATATATCTCTCCTATACCTTCTCTCCTCAGCAGCAGCATATATAGTCTCCACAGTCCTCCGACTCCTCCCATTCTCTCACACCAATCCAGACGCTCCACTCAAACATCCAATCAGCACTCTCCTTCCATCCAACACTCACTCCCCCTCTATGGCTTCATACTTACCATTCTGCTACAAACACATAGTGAATACCTTCTTTAAATGCTGCAAACCTTAATAAACGTTCATATTACACCTAACAACATAGCCACATGCAGTAAAACATCACATTGCCCCTCTGAGCTGCAACGCCATCCAGCTTCTATGAACCAAAACAGACATTAATTGCATGGTTAGCAGCCATGACAGTTAAAAATGTGGGGGGAGGTTAGGGGCCGCAAATTTTTATCAGGATTGCAGTATGCAGTTAGGGGAGATGTAACCCTTTGCTCCTCAGCCACAACCCTGATGATAACCCCCCTGGAGCAATTAGCCTTGGGGGAGCACCTGTTCATGCCAATGAGGGATTTTTTTCTAATACTGCTTGCCACGCCAGCATTGTTTGTAGGAATTTCAACTGGGAAGAGAAGGATTAAACTTAGTATTAAACCTGCCTAGTATTATTTAAACACACATACACACACCTCTGACATTGGTAATCATGCAATTAAAGCAACATCTAATTGGGCCCCCAATTTCCCCAACTAGTGTAAGTCGCTTCTTGCCTTTCCAGACCAGTTCCACCAGCGCTCCCATAAACACAGGCCAACAGCTGTGCTTTTACAGTATCATCTGGTTGCATACGTAAACCTTCCTTCCTATCCTGAATGTTACTTGTAGCAGAAACTGGATATCTGCTGCCTGCTGCCTATGTGAATTCAGCAGTCCAGAGCCTAGAAATGGATGAGAATTTCATTTGGTTCATTTTTTAATTATAAGAGCTAATAATAATAATAATAATAATAATAATAATAATAATTTTGATACTGCCCCATAAGTATAGCTCTCTGAGTGGTTTACAAAAGATTTAAACATTAAACATTGATATACAAAATTTAAAACCATAAAACCCCAAGAACAGACAACATACAAAGGTAATATCCATTTAAAAACAACTTTGAGCTCTCAGCCAGACATAAAGATAGATCTGGGGTCAATGAAAACTCAGCATATGCTGTTAAATGCCAGGGAGAAGAGAACAGTCTTGACCTAACACCAATGAGAAAACAATGTCAGTGCCAGGTGGGCCTTGTCGGGGAGATCGTTCCATAATCTGGGAGCCACCACTGAAGAGGCCCTCTCCTTTGTTACCGTCCTCTGAGCTTCCCTCAGCAGCATATTTCTTCGTAAATGATATGGAAAGAACTTGTGCTTTAAAAATGTTGAGTGTGAGAGAACAGACTGGCCTATAAAGGCCCAGGGCTTTGAATGTTTAGCTTTTAGGAACATTGGAAGCTGCCTTATACTGAAAGGTTCATCTGCCGAGTGTTTTATTGCATGCTCAGGTCCCTCCCGTGCCCCTTCCGCCGACGGAATAATGGGCTCAAGTTACAGGAAGCCAGATTCCGGCTAGACATCAGGAAAAACATCCTGACTGTTAGAGCAGTATGACAATGGAACCATTTCCCTAGGGAGGTTGTGGGCTCTCCCACACTAGAGGTATTCAAGAGGCAGCTGGATAACCACCTGTCAGGGATGCTTTAGGGTGGATTCCTGCATTGAGCAGGGGGTTGGACTCGATGCCTTATAGGCCCCTTCCAATTCTACTATTCTATGATTCTGGCCTTCCTTGCATGACAAAAAACCTCCCCATTAAGTCCGATGTATTTTTAAGCTGGGAATTGCTGCTCTCTCCTGCTGTGTGACAGCGGACTCAATGGGCCTCGTGTACTTCCTCTTTTGAAAGAGGAAGGAACTTGAGGACGGAAAACATGGGCAGAGAAGCGAGGTAGGGAGCGTGTTAACTCCCGGTGTGATGGAGCTTTGAGTCAGACCAGCATTGTCGACACTGACTGGCAGCAGCTCCCAGGGTTTCAGGCAGGAATTTCTCCTGCCCTACCTAGAAATGCCAGGGATCGGACCTGGGACCATCTGCATGCAAAGCAGGTGCTCTGCCACTGACCCTCGGCTCTTAAAAGTCTGGGTTTCAATCTCTGTGTATTCAGCTATGGCTCGATCTGCACTGCTACTTTATAGCGGTACTGAAATGCACTAAGAAGTGTTGGGGCACATGACACATTCCATAGCAATTTCTTGCTCTTTTTTTATTCCACATTTATCCAAAATACTGCAACACATATCATTGTTTGCCCTACGAGGTATAATTGCACAAGAGAGGGAGAGAGTTACCATGATGGGACCGTAATAATTCAGCAGAAAGTTTAGATCTGTCCCTGCAGGTTTGTGGTGCTGACTTAGGCCAGGTGGGAATCTACACTGATGTTAGTCTCTTCTGCCAAGACTCTTGTTCATGCATTGGTTATTTCTCGGTTGGACTACTGCAACCTTCTTCTCACTGGCCTTCCTTCTTCTCACATCAGTTCATTGATTTCTGTTCACCACTCTGCTGCTAAGATCATCTTCTTGGCTCGCCGCTCTGACCATGTTACTCCACTTCTGAAATCTCTTAATTGGCTTCCAATTCACTTCAGAATCCAATATAAACTTCTCCTGTTGACCTACAAAGCTTTTCACTGTCTAGCTCCTTCCTATCTCTCCTCTCTCATCTCACACTATTCCCCCACTCGTGCTCTTCGCTCCTCTGATGCCATGTTTCTCGCCTGCCCAAGGGTCTCTACCTCCCTTGCTCGGCTTCGTCCATTTTCTTCTGCTGCCCCTTACGCCTGGAACGCTCTTCCAGAACATTTGAGAACTACAAGTTCAATCGCAGCTTTTAAAGCTCAGCTAAAAACTTTTCTTTTTCCTAAAGCTTTTAAAACTTGATTTTGTTCTGACTTTTATACTGTTAGTTTTACTCTACCCTGTGCCTGTTTGGTGCATTCTCTTCCCCTCCTTATTGTTTTATTATGATTTTATTAGAATGTAAGCCTATGCGGCAGGGTCTTGCTATTTTGTTGTTTTACTTTGTACAGCACCATGTACATTGATGGCGCTATATAAATAAATAAATAATAATAATAATAATAATAATAATAATAATAATTCTAACATTTTGAATGGGTTACTGTGACGCACAGCGTCACGTGACCCTGGGTCTCCAATGCTGTAAATGAGTCGTACTTACAGGTTCTATTTCTTAGTTCCAGCGTGGCTACAGATTCATGTGCCTCATTCGACCGGTAATTTTCCTCTCCCTCTTCTCTGAGCAGAGCTGCTGGGTTTGCTCCGCCCACTTCCTGTTCTTCTTCCTTCGCCCCGTTTGCTATCTTATCTGCTACAGCAGATAAATCACACCAGCGTTATACTGTGCAATCACTGCGAATTGCATGCAAAGGACTCAGAAGTTTTCCACCTTAGAATCTGCTTTGATTGTGAAGTAGTCCCATGCATCCAGCCTTAATCTTTTGCAAAAGATTTGCCCCAGCTGCTGCTGTGGGCGCAGGAGCAGGATTTTAAACAAATGCTTACATCTGCGTAAGCTTTATAGATAAAGACACCAAAATTGACACAGTAATTCAAATACCAAATTTGAATCAAATTGGGTCATCGGATGATTTTTTATGATTTTTTTTTAACATTTCCCCCCTCTTTGCAAAGGACCTGAGGAGCGCTCAAAGGATCGCTGTAGCTCCGTGCAGGAAAATTATCAAGGGTCTCTTGCTCCTAGTCCAAAACTCATGACCAGCAGGGCTAAAATGGGGCTGCTGCTAAAACTTTTCAATTTGGTCTCCCATCCAAATCCTGACCAGACCCAACCCTGCTTACCTTCAGCAAAGTGGCTGGCTCCTATGGATTCAGGCAATTCCCTGGGACTTGTGTTAAGATGTTTTGGGAGGAGGTTTGTGTGTGCTTATGACTATTGCCCTGTACTTCTGGCTAGGAATGAGGCAGGCAGTGGGCGGAGCAAACCCAGCAGCTCTCAGAGAAGAGAGAGAAGGATTTAACAATGTGCCCTGCAGTAACATTACAGCTAAACGTAAGTCACACATGATACAGAGAACCGATACAGAGAACCACATTAGAAAGGGACACTAGCAACGGTATAAGACTAGTGTAGATCCGGCCCAGATCTACACCACACAGTTATGAAAGTGTTATTAAAGAGGCAGGAGCCAAACCAAGCAGGATATAGCACTATGAAAGTGGTATATGTTATGTGTCAACGGGCCCCAACAGTTGTCAGTGCGCTTCAGTATCACTATAATGCAGTAGTGTGGCTTCTGCCTCTTATATATTGCTTTCATACCACTTTGAAAGTGCTATATCCTGCTTGGTGTAGATCTGGCCTTAAGGTTGCCACCTTTTTTTTTTTTCCCCTGACATGCTTTTCATCTTTAATAGCTACATTTCAGGCAGATACAACATGGTCCCCTCTGTGCTTGCAATAGCTTGACCGATTGAGTCTGGCTGGCATATATGTTGTTTTGCTTTGTTTTGTTTAAAATACAAATTCACCCAAACTGGCAAAGTTCTTCTTATTTGGGAGGGAAATAAATAAATAAATAAATAAATTGACATCTTACAAAGAGAAACTGACAGATTGGGCTATCTGTACCACCTACGTCCCAGTTCCTGCAAAAAGAGATAATAGCAGCAAATGTGAAATGCCACTAGGGTCATTACATGCTATTAGGATCATTGCACTGTGCAATAAATGAACTACTCCAAATCCCACCAGTACTATGGAATGCACTGGTTGTGCTTTTATATTGTATTTTACATCATGATTTTATACTGTTGCTGCTTTATACTTTGAATGGTTTTAATTTTTGTGAACTGCCCAGAGAGCTTTGCCTATTGGGCGTTATTGAAATGCTATAAATAAATAAATAAATAAATAGTCAAGTTGAAATCATGGATTGGCGGCATGGGTTGCAGGGCAGCGTCATCAGCTTCAGTGGTCTGTGGTTTGTCCTGTTAGAACAGAAAACCGGAGGTGGGTGGTGGTGGTGGGGTTCCAACCTGAATGCAAAATATCAGCTAGCTTGGGGTTTTAAACTGAAAAGGGAATCCATCACCGTGGAGTTCCCCCCACCCCCCGGTTTCCATGAAATTTTGGCACGAAGAGGACAGAATGCCATCTTGCTGCAGCAGCCTGCACAGGAGGTGGGGAAGAAAAAGGCCTTGGCTGACAGCACCAGCAATTCATTGGAGGTCAACATTTTAAGCAGCAAGTATGATTTGAGCTGATTGATGCACCAATTAAACCGATGGCTGACAAATCAGAAGTCTCCAGAACCGTGGACTGAAACGAGCGTCTTCCAAGACAGTCGGAAAAAATACCCATTTTTGCGCTCATAAATATTGTATCTCTCGGCCCTCCTGCGTCTTACCCTTTGGGAGTTGATACTGACATTGGACTGATGACCTTTCCCTCCTCCCACCCCAAACTGTAAGTAATTAAGGCGTGACCTTGACAACTGCTGCCTCCACAAGAAAGCAGCACAAGCGAGCTCACGCACGATAATAAGGAAGCCTCGGCAATCATGAATCCTGCTCCGCTTTGGCTCCTTAAACGTCCCATTTCCCAGAGGGGGGATGGAGAGGACCCATTTAGCATTCTTCTTTTGTCTTTGCCTTTCATGCCCCGGGAACTCGGCAATTAAGGCAGATGGATTTATTAAGCTTTCCTGAGCTAGGCCCTGCAGTCCATTTGAGACACAAGATTCCACATCAATTTCGACCCTCTGAAGTGGGCAGGAGCGCAAGAGACATTTGGAAACGAAGTAAAGGGAGCCTGTGTGACTTTTTTAGGGGTGGATGTGAAGGTGTGTTTGCGGGTTGCATTTATTTGTGTGTGTGTGTGTGTGTGTGTGTGTGTGTGGGTGGGTGTTTCCCCCCAACGCATATACATTCTATGTGCTAAAATCACCTGATTGTTTTGGAAAAGAGTTATAATACACAATAGGCAAACAAATGTTTTTTAGGCCAAAAGCCAGCCAAGGGAACGATGTGGAAAAAGCTGATCTGAGAAGAACAGGTGTCTCTGCCATCTGCCACTGACTAACCAAGAACAGGAAGTAGAAAATATGGCAGTTCTTCTAGAAAGCTTCAGCTCAAACTTTGGTTGGCTGCATGAACTGCAAGTCTTTTCTCTTTTCTGCATTTCCTGGCCTCCTCTTTCTGTCCAGTTTCATATCTTCCAACATTTTACAGATCAAAACAGGGACTTACGCTTCACTACCCAAGCCTCTACACATGCTCCCTGGACCTCCTGGTTATGTGTTGTTGAAGGAACTACACAGTCTGTTGAATGTTTATCTCTGCAACAGGTTGTCCTCCCTGGATTTTTAAGCCAGGATGGTGTTCATTGTGATAGTTAAAAGCCATGTTAGAGAAACATCACTGTCTGATAAGGCGCTTGTTGTACTTCAAAATATGACAGCCTCAGTGTGCGAAATGACAGACTGCATATGCACTTTATGATGCCTTAATGTTCATGCATTTCTAGGCATGTACTCTAGGGTTTTTTATCAGTTAACCTGGAAGCAGTAATTCCACCCAAAAATTAGTTCTTTCAGGTCGTCAAAATGGACTTTGAAAATGTGGAGCTAGAATTTGACACACAAAACATCTCCCCTCTCCTATTTGCTGCTGGCTCTTGTGCAGGTTCTTGTGCACTGTAGGCTAGGGGGTAATTTGGTGAACCATAGGAAGACCAGTGCCACCCTCTGTTCTCCTCATCTTCTCCCTGCCCTGGCAGCTGAAACATTACCACTCTCCTTCTCCTCATTTCTCTTCTTCCCCACCATGGGTGAAGCCTCTACCTACCACCCACCTCCTAGCACCAACGCTCCGACCGCCCCAGCTGTCTGCCTCCTCCTCCTCTCTTTCCCTTTCCCACTCTGCTGGGCTAGGTGACCTCCATGCCACCTGACCAGCCCCTGACTCCCCCCTCCATGTGTCACTCCCTGTGAGTGGCCCTTCGTCATAGTAGTTGAGGTGGTTTTGGAGATTTCTTGTGCTGTGGAAATCTGCACCACCAAAGACACCTGAACAAACTTAGCAGTCATGGAATAAGAGGAGAGGTCCTCCTATGGATCAGTAACTGGTTAAAGAACAGAAAGCAGAGAGTAGGAATAAATGGTCAGTTCTCCAGATGGAGGGAAGTAAATACTGGGGTCCCACAGGGATCAGTATTGGGACCAATTCTTTTCCATTTATTTATTTATTTATTACATTTTATTACATTGGTCATCAACGACCTGGAATTAGGAGTGAGCAGTGAAGTGGCCACGTTTGCCGATGACACCAAATCATGGTGGTTAAAGGTGGTTAAAACACAAAGGGTTTGTGAAGAGCTCCAAAGAGATCTCTCCAAACTGGGAAAGTGGGCATCCAAATGGCAGATGTGGTTCAATGTAAGCTAGTGTAAGGTGATGCACGCTGGGGCAAAATAACCCAACTTCAAGTATAACCTGGTGGGATCTGAGCTGGCGGTGACTGAGCAAGAAAGAGATCTTGGGATTGTGGTGGACAGCTCGATGAAAATGTCAAACCAGTGTGCAGCCACTGTAAAGAAAGCAAACTTAATGTTAGGTGTAATAAGAAAAGGAATTGAGAATAAAACTGCTAGTATCATTCTGCCTTTATAAAAATCTATGGTGCGACCACTCTTAGAAGACTGTGTACAGTTCTGGTTACCATATATATATATATTAGAGCTGGGAAAAGTGCAGAACAAAGCAACTAAAATGATTAAGGAGCTGGAGCATCTCCCCTACAAGGGAAGGTTACAACAGCTGGGATTGTTTAGCTTGAAAAAAAGGAGGCTAAGGGGAGACCTGATAGAGATGATTGAAATTATGCACGTTGTAGAGAATGGGGATAGGGAGACATTGTTCTCTCTCTCTCAAAATACTAGAACCTGGGGTCATCCCATGAAGCTGATTGGCGAAAGATTCAAGTCAAATAAAAGGAAGTACTTCTTCGCACAGTGCATAGGTAAATTATAGAATTCACTAACGCAAGGTGTAGTGATGGCCATCAATTTGGATGGCTTTAAATGGGTGTTGGATAAATTCCTGGAGGAGAGGGCTATCAATGGCTATCAACCCTAATGGTTATGTGTCACCTCCAGTATCTGAGGCAGTAAGCCTGTGTTCACCAGTTGCTGGGGAACATGGATGAGACAGTGCTGTTGCACTATGTCCCGCTTGTGGGTCCCTGGTTGACAGCTGATTGGCCACTGTGTGAACAGAGTTCTGAACTAGATGGACCCTTGGTCTGATCCAGCATGGCAATTCTTATGTGCACAGGTGGTCTCTATATTCACCCCAATCATAATGACTCACTAGCTGTGAGGAAGGACCCCTTGCAGTGAGGCATTTACTGAAAACCTTGCTTGGTTTTTGAAAGCGTTACAATTTATTAGTGTATGTGAAGTACTTTGTACACTTGAAAGTGCAATCCAGACATTTATTTTTATTGTTATTATTATTATTATTATTAGTAGTAGCAGCAGCATTCATTCATCCTCATGCCAGGCAAGGCTTCACCTTCTCATTTCTATCGACTCTACTGAAGTCATGAAGATGCATGTACCAGGTAGAAGGTAGATAGGTTTCTATTGGTAGATCTCCAGGTGATTTGCAGTAGATCAGCAAGATCTTTCAACTGGCAATGGCTTAATTACAGTAAGAACAAAATGTCTCTCTCCCCCCCCCCCCTAAAAATATAGGCTGCTGAAATCAAGAGAACTTGGAAGGGGGGAAAGGAGCAATTTTGTGTTTGAAAGGATTTATGAAAGCATCTTATTCTCCAGTTTGATGTCCAATTTCTTCATCCACTATTTCACAACTGGCTCTCAGTGTCTCTGACCTCAATCCCCCTTCTGGCTCAGATGAGGACTAAGAGGAGGCTTCATCAAATAACCCATCAACTGCTACCCTGGGACTTCCAGCCTGGAGGACATGTAGAGTCCTCACTGCCTCTACACCATAATAGTTAGTGTCTGCAGGATTAGGTAATTGGCCCTTTTAAGGACAGACAGCTCTTCAGACAGGGCAGAGTTAACAGAAGGCTTCTGTATGTTGCTGAGACAACATATCTTTCTGAATGAATTTCACCAAACATAGACCTGTCCAGGGTCCTGAAAGCCTTTCTTGGATAGCCGGTCTTGACTCTGCCTTGCCCTTCTAGTATGTGTTTCAGATTGGCTGCTCTGGGAATCTTGAGCTGAGCTAGACACGATTGTTAATGAACCATGGAGTTCTAGTAAAAAATTAAGTAGATCCTATGTCTAAATTCTGCCTGCGCTTGTCATAGAAACTTCTTTTTGTTCTTTTGTTACATTAGAACAGGGGTAGGCAACCTAGTTCCCTGCAGATGTTTTAGACTATAGCTTTCAAAATCTCTATCCATTGACTATGCTGGCTGGGGCTGATGGGGGTTCTAGTCTCAAACATCTGGAGGGCATCAGGTGTTACATATTATTACAGAAAGTAAGGAGTGTTTTGGCTTCATTTGGCCCCTCCTAAATAGCAATGGAGTCAACGTGAGCATTAGGTTCACCTTCCCCAATTAGGTGCTCTCCAGATGATTTAGACTACAACTACAAGCATTTGCAACCATTAGCCATGTTGACTAGGACTGATGTGGGTTGATTTCCAAAGTATCTGGAGGAAACCAGGTTGGGGAAGATTGGTCTAGGTGTTCATGGGGGGTGGCCAGGGGATAAAATGATATTAGCAACCCAATTCTTCCATGAAAGGGGGTAGAGAGGGAAGTAGTTGTTAGGACCGTCAATGGAGAACTGAAACTCAGGCCACCAGCTATTTCGAGACAAATTCAGGGAAGACTTGCCCAATCACTAGTTTTTGAATGTGTTTCAGAATCTTAGTATCACATGATGGAGGGGAGGGGCATTTGGAGTCTGAACATTGTGAGAAAATGTTACATTTTCCTGGCAATTCTACCTCAAAAATGGACAGGTGTGTGTGTGCTAAAGTATGGTACATTTTGGATTTATATTCCACTAAGGTAATCTTAGCCCCCTTTGCATGTTTTCTGTCATTTATGTGATGATGGGGGAGACGCTAGCCCCATTTGTAGGGGGTGGGCAAACTCCCCACATGCACCTTGGCAGGTGCTCAGTGCATGTCCGCCATCTGTCCAAGCCTCTCCTGAGGCTCAGCTTGCCCTGGTGGGTGCTCAGCAGCCACCCGCCCCTTCATGCCTAAAGTGTGCACTTAATCCCCTCCACCAATGTTGGCTGCACCAATGTTGGAAGCCTCCATCATTTGTCCACTTCCCTGTGCTGCATCAATTGCGGCCATAAAACCCCATATATGCAAGGGTAAAGATATGAATGCTCCATTCATGCCTTCACCCTTGTGTAAATGGGGTCTTTACGGCTGCCATTAATGCAGGGAGATAAGTGTGCAATTTTGGTGTGAAGGGGTGGCTGGCTTCCAAGCACTCTACTGGCTGAGTGGGCGCTCAACTGGGCTCCATGCTTGCACAGGGAGCACCTGACTGGGTCTGGTGTGGGGCAGACACGGGGGGGGGGGATCTGCTGGACTCCTGGTCCCAGTCAGACACTAAAGACAACCCTACCCATCAGGCAAGCTATTTATTTGATTCATACCTCATCTTTCTACCAAACAAATGGCACTCAAGGTGACTTGCAAAAACAATTTAAAATAGATTAAAAGTATAACACACATCAAAATACAATTAAAAAGTAACAAATACACAATAAAATATTTCTCCAGAACACCCCAGAGATTCACATGTTGGTATGGACATTTGCAGGGACAAAGCCCATGTGTAACACATGAATACCAGCAATCACATAGATGCCTAAGTATGAGCAATTGCCAATAAAGTATGGGTAGTTAATAGTGATGTGTGCAGAGGCAAAACTCATGTTCTTTGCAGTTTCCCCAGATTCCACTTTGAAATTAATTCCATCTCATGCCTCTATCATACTGTGATCTTTATTTTGTTTTCTTTTCTTAGAGATGTTCAAACATGGACTTCAGGGAGGTAGTTTCATAAATGAAGCCCAGTTTAGGAGAATGTCTTTCTACTTTATACAAAGCACAATCAAATTGGGTTGGGTGTTTTATAGCATCTGCAAATAAAAAGTAGGATTTATGGCAATGATTGTAGTCCTGGGGTGGGGGGGATCAAATCCTACTCCAAAATATCTGGAGGCTTTACCAAAATCTGTAAAGGTTGCCCATTCACTCTGGACCAGGATGTTCTCATTTTCGTAAGTAACACTTACCTCAATGGCCTTGTGTATTCTTGACAGATGCACTGTGGGGAAACCATTTGCATGGTCATGATGTTCTCTCCATTTCACGCCAAATCCTCTTGTGTTTTATGGGATTGGCTTGTGTCTTAATCTGGCAGACCAAATACTTGATTTGATTATCCAGATTTTGCGGGCTAATGTGAAGTTATGATTCCAGACGATCCCTCCCTAGCCCCCAGCCCCAAAACATATAAACCACATTGTGGTCTGAATGTACCAGTAGTAGCTGAATAGATCAAAATGACATGGCAAAATTAAATAATTCGCTCTAAGAGGGAACTGCACTGGCTGCCTATTCACTACTCGGCCAGGTTTAAGGTTCTTGTACTTGTGTACAAAGCCCTAAACAACTTGGGACCAGGATACCTGAGAGAGCGCCTTCTCCCTTACCAACCTGCCCGGTCACTGAGGTCATCCGAGGGCCTGCTCCTGGTGGTTCCACATAGATCCATCCTCCGATTGGAGTCCACCAGGGGAAGAGCCTTCAGCGTGGTGGCACCCCTCCTGTGGAATTCCCTGCCTCTGGAGGTCAGGCAGGCGCCAACCTTGTACTCCTTTCGGCACCTCCTGAAAACATCTTTATTCCAAAAAGCCTTTCTTTAACATGCAGCCTTGGATTTCTGTTTTTGCTTCTTTTTAAATTTTGTTTTAACTGTTTTATTCTGTTTTTATTTTCATTTTACCTTGTACACCACTCCGAAATTTTTCAATGGGGAGCGGTATATAAATATTATAAATAAATAAATAATAAATAAATAAATAAAAGGCAAAAGATGGCAGACAAAACCAGGATGGATATTGAGTTATGGAAAGAAGCCTTTAAGGGAAGGAAGGAAGTGTGTGTGTGTGTGTGTGTGTGTGTGTGTGTGTGTGTGTGTATGCTCATGCGTGTAGAATGAAAGCCCAGGAGGGACTTGAAATTAAGATAAAGCCTAATTTGTTTAATGCCTTTCATAGCCAGAAGAATAAGGACGAGGCCTGCCCACAAATTAGCAGCTGGATGTCTGGAAGACTTTGAAGGGGGGAGGGATGTTTTAAAAGGGATAAGCATCTTTTTGTTACACAACCCCTCCCTCCTTTTCCTTCCTTCCCCCCCCCTCACCCCCTCTGGTCTTTATTTAACCCATCCTAGAGCCCTGCTGCTGTACTTTGCGGCTAGTAAATCTGTTTGGCAGGTAATCTACCAAACATCTACCAGCTGCTGCTTTGGCAAAGCTAGCATCCCCGTTGCCATGGAGAAAGGCAGGCAGGCAAGGGGCATGTAGGCCTTGGACCTTGGCCAAGGTAATCTGATGGCGCAGGGCTCTGTTAACAGGACGAGAGGAACAGGGCTGATGCAGCCTGCCTTTCTTCGCCAGTGAAAGCTGCACTCGGAGGCTCCGAGAGGAGCAGAGCCCTAATTAGAAGCCACCACCAGCTGCTGGCTGGAGCGTGCCAAATCTGACAAGTGGCAAGAGCTGGTCTTAAGTCTTCACTTTTGTCATGTTCCAGAGAATGAGCAAACGGCCCCTTCCTGGTGATGTCATTTGGCGCGCTTATAGAATTTCCTCTTTTGGAAAGACCAAACCAAAAAAAAAAAAAGAGTTCTTTGGCAGAGAAAGAAGGAAAGGTACTCCTCTCTCTCTCTCTTTCCCACCCACCCCTTCCACTCAGCGTCTTAGGTTGCCCCATTGGTTTGTGGGTGGCTGGGATAGAGATGCAGTTCTGTAGGGTGGCCTCTTCCGATTGGGCAGAAAAGAGGAAATTCACAGCTGAATAAGAGGACAGATGAGGATTCAGACCTGCCTAAAATGTGCATATGCTAATTTATAGGTAGAGATGCAAAGTTAGAAAGAATTACAATAAGAGAGAGAGAGAGAGAGAGAGAGAGAGAGAGAGAGAGAGAGACCATCTCACCATAGTAAGGAAGACTGTGGGTTCATCTACACCAAGCAGGATATTCCACTATGAAAGTGGTATGAAAGCAGTATATAAAAGGCAGGAGCCACACCACTGCTTTCTAGTGGTACTGAAGTGCACTGACAACTGTTGGGGCCCTTTGACACGTACCATATACTGCTTTCATACCACTTTCATGGTGTTATATCCTGCTTGGTATAGATGTGTCATGGGCCCCAACAGTTGTCAGTGCACTTTAGTACCACTAGAAAGCAGTAGTGTAGATCCTTCAGTGCACTTCAATACCGCTATAAAGCAGTGGTGTGGCTCCTGCCTTTTATATACTGCTTTCATACCACTTTCATAGTGGAATATCCTGCTTGGTGTAGATGAGCCCTGTGACCAGGGCCAAAGCTACAGCTTGTGTCAAATCATTACGAATGTGGAATAAAAAGTAGGATATAACACCTTGGAAGTGGTATATGGAATGTGGATTGTGCCTCAACTTCAATACCGCTATAAAGAAATATTATTATTATTATTATTATTATTATTATTATTATTATTATTATTATTATTATTATGCAGGAGTATAGATCTAGCTCAGGTGACCTGTGTGCCCGTCTGCTCAGTCTGTCCAGGTGCTAACAGTTGTTGATGGGTATCTTCAGGGGCCCTGATCTCACATAAGCTGGACAGTCCTTCATTTAGAGGGCTGTCCTATGTAAAGTAGTTCATATGGCTACCTAAAGTCTAGAGTCTAAAATTACCTAACCCCACCATTGCAGAAGATTGGGTATTTTATACTTAGAAGTCTCTATCTGGACTTAATGGTACATAGGAACATAAGGACATATAAAGCTGCCTTATACTTAGTCAGACCATTTGTCCATTGAGCCCAGTATTGTCAACACTGACTGGTAGCAGCTCCCTGGGGTTTCACACCAGAGTTTTTCCTTCCCTACCTGAAAATGCTGGGTATCAAACCTGGGACCTTCTGCATGCAAAGCAGATGCTCTACCACTGAGCCATGCCCCCTTCCCATTCCCAATGGTCTTCTTCCATCCCCTCTTTATTTGGTAATCTGCACTCCTTTATTTGTTTCAAAATGAAGCCTGCTGCTGTGGGTGTTTTGGTGGTGGTGGTGGCTCCTACTCATTCTGCTGTGTGGGGCTCCGGGCACCTGCCCCCAAATCTTACCCATGACAGGATAAGAGACCAACATTATAGTTCATGAAGATGATTTCACAAGCCATAAAGGAAGGATCCTCAGAGGCTGGTGGTTCCGACGTCAGTGGGTTAGTAAATACACTCTGGGTTTCAGTTAGAACTCTAAAGGAGCTGTCCAAGATGCCGAATCTATTGGGGGCTAGGATTTGGCACCTTGGATAGCTCCTTTAGAGTTCTGACTAGTTCTGACTGAAATCCAGAGCAGATTCACTGCCCCATGACATCAGAACCACCAGCCATCATGGAAGAATGCTCCAATCATTCATATTTACCAAGAACAGACTTTGTTTTCTGATGACTGCCCCTCATATAACACTCCCCACTTTTCTTGGGTTGGATAGACAGAAATGCTGAGGCTGTCTTCCAAAAACATTGTTGATGTGCCTGTGGGTGCACTGAAGTTCTTCATGTTTCAGCCCTCTCACCCACTCTGGGACAAACTAGGTATGTGAGGCTGTGAGCAGAGGTGAGGGTGGCAATGGTACATTGAGACCACCCAACACCATGGTCTCCATTATACAGAAAAGTTAAATTACTACTTTACAACAAAATGATCCTTACTTCTGGCTTAAGAACAATCAACATAATAGCCACAGGTCAGTTCAACAGGTAAATCCAAATTATACTTCTCAATCCTCATGGCAAAGATGGCTGCCTATGTGTGGGTGAAAAAAGGTCACAGCTGGAGAAAGGATTTCTGCCCAGAACCAAATACATATAAATATATCCAGAACAGAGTCAACCCTAGTAACAAGCAGGTAGGTTGGAGAGGATTTCCCCCGCTCTCTTTTCTCTTGCCCTAGCCAGCATAGCCAAGGATGAAACTGATGGGAAGGCCACAAGTTGCTCACCCCTGATCTACATGACAATACAGAAATCTTCATCATGGCTTTTTATAATAAATACAGCGAAATCTATTCGGGAATTGAACACACCATTCTGTTTAAGCCTGTTTTGTTTTGCTGCAAACAGAAGCCATTTTCTTACCACACCTTTTCTCGGCCACCAGTGCAAGCCATGCTCTGATGGAGCAAAATAGCCTTTCCCAATGCTGTGGCCCTCCAGATGTGTTGTATCACAGCCCTGATCATCTCCAGAAGCTAAATGACAATAGTGGCTGGGGATGCTAGGAATTGTGGTCCAACACATCTGGAAAGTCACAGGGTTGGAGGAGGCTGGACTAAAAGAATATAGCATACAGCAAGCAGTGAAATATGTACGGCAGGGTGTGTGTGTATTTTCTCTCTGGCATTTCGTGACTGAAAATAGAGACAGATTTGCAATGCCCATGTTCTTCTCATATCAAGAATCGCTGCCTAAGGCAGCCTCCCACACCTCAGTGATGCATTGCTGAAACCTCTCCTGTGCCTGCTGTATTTACTCTACAATTTAAAAGGCAAGAAGGAATCTATTTGGGGGTTGGAAGAGACACCAGAAAAGCATAAATCGCCCTATGGTATGTCGTCAATGGTTTCAAAAATACACCTCTGCTGCTACTGTGATATGCTTTGGGATGGGAGAGAAATTAATTTGGTCCGCATTTAAATTCAAGCTTACCTAATTTCACACTGCCAAAACGATACGCAAAGCAGACTCAGTTATCCATCAAGATTTGCAGTTCTGACCATTTTGCGATATAGTCCTTCAATCACAAAACACACATATTAGGGGGAAGGGGACACGAAAATGCACGTCTTGATGAAACGGATGTTAAAATGCATTGTACTAGGGTGAATGCATGCAAAAGGCTGTACATTAGGCAAATTTTCATGCATAATGTATGTATTAGGGTAAATGTGCAGAAAAACGTGTAGGGATGTTGATGCATACTTAAAAATAAATAAATCTCGAAGTTGGCAATGAACCAAACCTAAGACTGGAAAAAATGAGAATCTGAGAGCAACTGAAACTGAGAGATTCATCTATCCCTAGGTATGTTTTTTTTTTCACTGCAAGGGGCATGTGTATGGCATGTATTTACATGCATATTATGCACCACAGACAAGTTGTGAACCCTAAAGAAGAATGAGTGACAGTAACACAACAGGTTATATACACACTTAGTCATATTTAGAGTAGACCCACTGAAATCATTCTGGCTAAAGTCAGACATGAATAACTTCAGTTCCATTTATTTCGGAGGGTCTACTAAGCCTGGATCCATCCCAACATTAATAAAATATACTCACAAAAGGGAAAAATGGGAGACCGATAGGGATACTAATTTATCAGGGAGAGATACCTCGAAACTAGGGGTGTGCACGGACACCCCGCTCCACCCCGCGGGACGATCCGGAAATTTCGGATCGGCCTGCTCCACTCCGCGGCGCTCCGCCCATACTCTGCTCCTCTTCACTGCGGAGCTCCGGCTCCGAATCGGAGCTCCGCAGTGGAGGGGAGTGGCACCAGGTAAGGCCGGGAGAGGAGGGTGGGGGGGTTACCGGGCCCTGCCGCCGTTGCTGCCCGTGCGGCGATGGCGGCAGAGCCTGGTAAGGGACCAAGGGGGAGGGGGGACTTACCTGCCTCCGTCCGCGGTCTGTCGGCTTCTTCAATTGAGCCCACGATTCAACAGGAAGTCTGAAGAAGCCGACGGACCGCGGATGGACACAGGTAAGGGAGAGGAGGGCGGGGGGGGTTACCGGGCCCTGCCGCTGTCGCCGCATGGGCGACAGCGACAGCGGCAGGGCCCAGTAAACCCCACTTACCTTTCCGGCGGAACTCCGGATTGAGGCGAAGGACCCGCCTTCACCTCGATTCTCTTCGCCACGCTCCGCCAGCCCCCCAATCCTCTTCGCTTCCACCTTAAGGGCAGGCGAAGCCCCCCCCCCACTCCGCTTCTAATTCGCCGGTCCGATTAGAAGTGGAGCACATCCCTACTGTAAACAGAATGATTAATAGGAAACATTGGCCCTTGTGTTATCCTTACTGCAAGAAAAGGGTTGTTTATTTTTCAAAAATGTATAAACCACAGGCCCATCCAAATAAATAAATAAATGGATTTCAAGGTTGTTGTTGTTGTTGTTTGTTTTTTTAAAAAACCCAATACAATATTAAATCAGCATAAAACCTTAAACAACTGTACAATAAAAGGGAGAGGAATGGGTTTCAACTCTCATCACCCCCACCCCTGAATAATGTAAAATGCCTTGGCAGATAAAAAGAATGAAACCTGGCTCAGAATGGAATCCAGCATTAGGTTTCATATGTCCCTTGAGGGGGCATTCCAAACTGAGGGCACCACCACAAAGAAGACTCTGTCTTTAAAACATGCCTAAGACACCACACTGACAACAAAGGTCTGCATAGTTAAGCAATGGTATTCCCCGTAGTAACCTATGGCTGCGAGAGCTGGACCATAAGGAAAGCTGAGTGAAGGAAGATAGATGCTTTTGAACTGTGGTGTTGGAGGAAAATTCTGAGAGTGCCTTGGACTGCAAGAAGATCAAACCAGTCCATACTCCAGGAAATAAAGCCAGACTGCTCACTTGAGGGAATGGTATTAAAGGCAAAACTGAAGTACTTTGGCCACATAATGAGAAGACAGGATACCCTGGAGAAGAGGCTGATGCTAGGGAAAGTGGAAGGCAAAAGGAAGAGGGGCCGACCAAGGGCAAGATGGATAGATGATATTCTGGAGGTGACAGACTTGACCTTGGGGGAGCTGGGGGTGGCAACGGCCGACAGAAAGCTCTGGCGTGGGCTGGTCCATGAAGTCACGAAGAGTCAGAAGCGACTGAACGAATAAACAACAAAAATTCATTATTACTATAGATCTGGGGTGTAGAACTTCAGGCTCAGAGTCTCAGTCTGGCCTTTTTGGGGTCCCAATACAGCCCTCCAAGGGTACCCCATAAGGCCATATCAAGTTCCCCTAGGCTCTCCCCTTTTTTCCCAACCACAGATGTTTGGTGGTTTACTGGCTACCCCACCCACCCCGCAATTCTAAGAGGTTGGAATGCATCTCTTAAGGCCCCGTGACTGGCAGTAAGAGTGTTAAGATGAAATAGGTCAGCAGATTTTGCTATTTTGGTCCCACCCCTTTTGCCTCCAGCCCTGCCCACCACTGGAATGTGGCCTCCAAGGGCTTCTCCAAAATGGAAATCAGCCCTGGGGCTGAAAAAGGTTCTGCACCTCTGCTATAGAGAGAACATGGAGAAGGGCCTCCTTAGATGATCTTCATCCATGGGCGAAGGCTAATATGGGAAGGAGTGCTCCTTCAAATATTTGGGTCTCACGCCATTTAGGGCAGCCAGTAGGAAGCTGTAAAATGCAGGCATTTTTCTCCCAATGAAGCCAATTAGTGGGAGACTCAGGACAGATGAAAGGGAGAACATTTTTCACACAGTCCATAATTAAACTATGGAATTTACTACCACAAGTTGTAGTGATGGCCACCAATTTGGATGGCTTTAAAAGGGAGTTGGATAAATTCCTCGAGGAGAAGGCTTTCAATGGCTGCTAGTCCCGTTGGCTATGTGCAACCTCCAGTATCAGAGGCCATATGCCTATATACACTACTGGCTGGGGAACATGGGTGGAGGTGCTGTTGCACTCGTGTGCTGCTTGTGGGTTCCTGGTCAACAGCTGGTTGGCCGCTATGTGAACAGAATGCTGGACTAGCTGGACCCCTGGTCTGATCCAGCGTGGTTTTTCTTATGTTCTTATCTCCCTGTTTTGATTTGTGAAATGTTGGTGGATATGTACTAAGGGTGGGCTGAAACCCAATTTCCTAAAATGTTATCCCCCTTTCTATTGATTTCTTTTTGCAGGAAAAAAATTCTGAAATTTCCTGGGGTGGATGTACTGCTGCTTATATTACTGTAGGATGGGTGGGTGAGTGATGTTTGAGGTTACTAGGATTCTCCAAACATTACCTCATCGCTCATCTCCTGCCAATTCCCATTTTCATTTAGGATCACTGTTCGCTTTATGTGCACAGGGTATTTGTGCAAACTGGGCAGCGACTGAATAAATGATTTTCACAGTTCTCCCCAAATTTGTGCAAATTTCCTCCATAGATTAAGGTGGGGCTGATCCAGCTTGCTAAGGGAATTTGTGCAAATTAGGACTTTCATTCCTGGGAATCAGGAATGAAATGGACGTGAGCACGTGTTCAACAATTTGCAAACATTGTCAGTGGAACTCCAGGCACTCATGTTTGGGTCTTCTCACATATCCATAAACTGAGTCAACCTGGGTCGGTGGATTGAGAAAGAGAAGGCACATGGGATTGCCTCTGAGAAGAGGGGGGAAAGAATCTGAAGGTGTAAAAGTTGGAGTAGAACTTGGAGGCACTCTGTCTTTCTGGAGCAAAAGGTGGGATGCAGATAAGAATCCATCGGCCAAATCCCAAACTCATTCTACTGAACTCCGCTTTGTTCCTGGATCAATGGAGGCTCGTGGCATCTGTTTTGGTGGGGCTGTGAATCCATTCTGGGTTTCAGTCAGCACCAGCCAGAACTCTGAAGGAACTATCCAAAGTATTAAACTCTATCCACAAGATAGGTTCAGCATCCTGGATAGCTCCTTTAGAGCTCTGGCTGGTTTTGACTGAAACCCAGAATGGATTCACAGCCCCACCGAAACAGAAGCCACCAGCCTCCACAGGCCAGGATTATTTGATGGTGGTTCTGCTCATTCGCCCATAAAACTTTCCTTCCGGACTGTTGGAAGAGACAAAAGAATAGACTTGCATTTCTTCTCTGCCCTTTTTGCTCATCATGGATCTGGCTGTAGCTGCACCTTATCCACCCTCTACCTTATTCTTCCTCTCACACCGCAACACTCACTGTGAAAGTGTTTCTGGGTTCATTGCTTCCTGTGAAGGGTGTGTGTGTGTGTGTGTGTGTGCTCCAGTTACATTGGTCTTGGGACGGAGCAGTCTTGACCACTATGATGATTCGCATTATATTTCTATCTAAATTCTAGCAATTATTTCTAAATTTGTATCTATTCATACAAATTAGTATATGCCAATTTGTGCCCCCTTTTGTCCTTTTTCAGGGGGAGGGGTGATGTACGTCCCCATTTTTTGGCCATGAACATCTAGTCGCCATGGCTGCAGTATATGTAGGTAAAAGAAAAGGAAAGGAAAGAATCTCTTCTCGATCCTCCCAGAGTGCAGGACACGGAATCATGGGCTCAAGTTAAAGGAACCCAGATTCCAGCTGGACATCAGGAAAAACTTCCTAACTGTTAGAGCAGTACGACAATGGACTCAGTTACCTAAGGAGGTTGTGGGCTCTCCCACACTAGAGGCATTCAAGAGGCAGCTGGACCACCATCTGTCAGGGATGCTTTAGGGTAGATTCCTGCATTGAGCAGGGAGTTGGACTCGATGGCCTTGTAGGCTCCTTCCAACTCTACTATTCTATGATTCTATGATTCTATGATAAATCCATCTATGAGGGCAGTACAGTGAGGCCCACCATTAGGTGCCAACAGGGCCCTCCTTTAAATTTCCTTCAGTGCCCCAGAGTGATGTTATGTCAATGCCACTGTGGGAAAGTGAAATGGCAGCTCCTATCCATCTGGAGCTGATCCAGGGTTCTGCTGCTGCTGCTGGCTCCACTGCTGTAAAAGAAACCTGCCGTGGCCCACCAGTGGGGACTTTGCTGTGCATCTCCTAAGCACAGTCAATGTTATAAGAACATAAGAAGAGCCATGCTGGATCAGACCAAGTCCAGCACTCTGTCCACACATTGGCCAACCAGGAACCCACAAGCAGGACACAGGTACAACAGCACCCTCCCACCCATGTTCCCCAGCAACTAGTGCACACAGGCTTCCTGCCTCTGGTACTGGAGGTAGCACATAGCCATCAGGGCTAGTAGCCATGGATAGCCTTTTCCTCCAGGAATTTGTCCAACCCCCTATTAGAGCAGTCCAAATTGGTGGCCATCACTGCATCTCATGGTAGCGTATTCCACAGTTTACCTATGTGCTGTGGGGTGCTCACATTCATCATATGTAAATCCTAACCATCGTAGCTGCAGACAGGCCTTACTTGACCCAGCTCTTTGTGAAATTCTGGCCGGATCTACTCTATTGCTTTAAAGCGCTTTATAACAGTTTTATAGCGCTTTAAAGCAGTAGTGTAGATCCGGCCAGAATATAGGTTTCTGGAGAATAACATATAGGAATTTTGGTGTTTGATATAAGCCTGTTGTTTTTTGGAAGCATTTTTTTTCTTTTATGGGGGCAGCCTGAAAGTGTTTAAGTTTTCAAGTCCTTTCACCCAAGGCCTATTCTCTCTCTCTGTGTGTGTGTGTGTGTGTGTGTGTGTGGTTTATTCTCTGGTGAGGTCCACCAGGGAGATTTCTTTTGCAATGAACAGATTTGTCCCTTGTCCCAGTAACCTTCTTCTTCCTTGTTCCTTGCATGGCCTTCTTCTCAACCATTTTGTAGGACTGTTAGGATTCCTCTTCACCAACTTCTTCATCTGCAGTGTCAAAATCCTGCCATTTTTCTCCAGTCGTGTGAGATACGTTTCTGAGGCGCTTTAAAGCATGGCATATCAACGAGTCAAGCACTTCCTTCTGGCCTAATTTGTATCTGCCTTGTGAAATGTTCATGTTGTCACCTGAAGGCGTTGAAAGAAATGGCTGTTGTGAGGAAAGAGAGGAAGAAGAATAGAATCATAGAGTTGCTAAATGCAGGCTCCGCACTCTCTGCCATCCAGCCTGTGGTTAAATGCTTCCACTGAAGGGAAAAAAAACACCACTTCCCAAAACAGCTTGTTCCACTGTGGAGCAGCTCCCACTGTTAGGATGTTTAGCTGAAACGTGCTTCTCTCCTATTTCCAGCCATTGGTTCCAGTGGAGGCTGGTGGCTCTGTAGGGCAGTGAATCCACTCTGGGTTTCAGCGAGAACAAGTCAGAATTCTAAAGGAGCTGTCCAAAGAGATGAACCCAATCCCCCCCCCCAATAGATTCAGCAACTCAGCTCCTTTAGAGTTCTGACTGGTTCCGAATTAAACCCAGATTGCATTCACCAGCCTCCACTGACTGCTTCTCATCCTGCCCTCAGCAGCAACAGAAAACAATATACAACTATGGCTAAGAAGTGTGGGTGGGGAGGAAGACATAGGCATGCACAAGGGGTGTGCAGGGTGTGCCCAGTCACACACTAATGTCTCTAACAATAATGTCTCTCTGCCGGAAGCCATATTTCTAAGTAGCTAGCTAATGTAAGCCCCTCCTCTGGCCAATGTCACCACAAAGCCCCACCAATGCTGGAGCTTGAGGGGCATCTCTTCATTCCCTCCCCCCTTACCTGCAATGGCCCTTCCCTAGTCAAGGAACCTGAACATGGAGTAGGACATCAGTGTTAGGGTGACCATATGAAAAGGAGGACAGGGCTCCTGTATCTTTAACAGTTGTACTGAAAAGTAGGGGTGTGCACAGACCCCCCGCTCCGCTTCACTTGCAGATCCGCCATTTTCCGGATCGGGCCGCTCCGCCCCGCCCCCGCTCCGCCCACTTCCGCTCCGCTCCGCCCGGAGCTCCGGATCCGGATCCGGAGCTCCGTTTTCCCCCCCCCATAGGCTTGCATTGAAAGCTAAAAAATTATACAACTTTTTTTCTGTTCAAGTTAGAAACCTCATGTTTGGCACCATGACACCTCATGGGGATATACACCCGCACGCCAAGTTTCAAAGCAATCCCATCATCCCCTGATTTTTGGCGAATTTTTGAAAATCGGGCACCCCACACACAACATCCCTGCAAGGTGTGTTAAAAAACACGGGGAAAAGCCCGTTCAGATGAAGAAAGAGAAGTTTCCCAGAATCCCAAGTTACCTGTTTTGCCTATGCCCTCCTCCAACTTTGGGATCATCATGACCGGGAGCTGACTCTGCCCCTCAGCCCTTTGAAAAAGGTATTTTTCCCGCCGATTTTTTAAAAAATTCTAGCCCGCGAACCGTACGATGCAGAAAGTTGAGAGTGGTCTCAAAATGACCCCCATCCACGACTCTCTGTGCACAAGAATTTTCAGAATGATAGCTTAACCCCCCCCCCAGTTATCCCCGATTCTTTCCCTCAATGCAATCCTATGGGCGAAAAGCCGAAAACGCCGTTTGAGCCGCGCGGTTGACCCGATTTTCACAAAAATATAGCCCGCGACCCGTACGATGCAGAAAGTTGAGAGTGGTCTCAAAATGACCCCCATCCACGACTCTCTGTGCACAAGAATTTTCAGAATGATAGCTTAAACCCCCCCCCCCCAGTTATCCCCGATTCTTTCCCTCAATGCAATCCTATGGGCGAAAAGCCGAAAACGCAGTTTGAGCCACGCGGTTGACCCGATTTTCACAAAAATATAGCCCGTGACCCGTACGATGCAGAGAGGTGAGAGTGGTCTCAAAATGACCCCCATCCACGACTCTGTGTGCACAAGAATTTTCAGAATGATAGCTTCAAAAACAACGTAGTTATGCGCGATTATTTGCCGCAATGCAATCCTATGGCGAAATGTTTTCAAGATGGCGACCGGAGCGCTCCGCCTGAACTCGGAGCTCCGAAAAATGGTCGCTTCTCTTCGCCTTGCTTCTAGGGGGTCCGCGGTCCGCTCCTACTCCGCCTCTGGGTAAGGCGGAGCAGGCCAATCCGCTACTGCTTCTACGCTCCTAATCGGAGCGGAGCACATCCCTACTGAAAAGGGAATTTCAGCAGGTGTCATTTGGATATATGGGGATCCTGGTGAAATTCCCTCTTCATTGCAACAGTTAAAGATGCCCTGCCCTCTTTTAAATCTGGTTACTCTACTATACCTCCTGCAGCTTTAACTGTTGTGATGAAGAGGGAATTTCACCAGGTTCCCCATATATCCAAATGACACCTGCTGAAATTCCCTTTTCAATGCAATTGTTAAAAATACAGGAGCCCTGTCCTCCTTTTCATATGGTCACCCTAATCAGTGTCCATGGGGTGTAATAAATAAATGAATAAAAACAGTCCTTTATGACTGAGTATTCAATAAATGTTCACGATAAATAAATAAATAAAATTCCCTGGGTGCCACGTCCTAATGAAATGTGCTGCTCATGCCTATGGTGGAAGATTACGGCTTAAAGCTCACTTTGCAAACTCTCCCATTCCAGGCTTCTGGGGCGTGTGTGTGTGTGTGTGTGTGTGTGTGTGAGTGAGAGAGAGAGAGAGAGAGAGAGAGAGAGAGTATCTGTAGGCTGGAATGAGGAGAGTTTTCATTCCAGCTCACCTGGAGTGCACCAGATTGAGGAAGACTGTTGTACTGAATCTGATCATTGCTTCACCAAGCAAGCAGAGATTTCTCTTTGAACTTTGCTACCTGAAAACTTTTCCTTGGAGGAATCAATCCAGGGCCCTTCTAAGCGCCAAGCACCTGCGCTTCCATTGAGCGGTCTGCTTTTCCTGTCGTTGCTGCAGATCCTGGATTCGGACCATTCTTCCTCTTACCCATAAGAACTAGAAACGTCCCCAACCTTGCTTCTGAAGCTGCCCACCTGAGCCATGGAGAGAGGATGCCATGCTCGTGCAGACCAGTTCTTCAGCATTGCTACTTTGTCTGGTGCTGAAAATAGTCATCTGGTCTATCATTCAAGCCGAAGAGCGAGGATGTGATAAAGCAGGCACGTCAGCATCGCCACGACCACCGGGCAGAGGTGGAAGAGACATCCAGCACCAATATAAAATAAAAGGGAGGCTTGTTCTTGTTAATGGGTTTTCTTTCCACCTCCGTGTAAATAACTGATGGGCGGTGTGTACTGTATATACACGGCGCCAGTAGCACACGGGCAGCTGCACGTATTCAGCCAAGGCTGGTGTCGTATCTGCTAGATAACGGGCAGATTTATGGGGAGGATCACTTTCACAGAGGGCTCTTTGGGTCCTCCCACACAATACAGTCTCGGTGCCTAACAGCCGCAGCTCACTTTTGCTCTGTCTCTGCGTCACTGGCAGCTGCTCCGCTCCGTGGATGGTCCAGGATGGATGGCTTTATTTGGAATTGGATGGGCAGGAACAAGCGGTACCATCAATAATACTCGGGTTCCCATGCACACAGCGCTGGCTATAAATTCTGGAGTTCTCATTAGCACCACCGGTGGGCTTGGGGGCTGGCAAGAGTTAGGGCGTAGGAGGGAAGACAGGATGTGTGCTCATGCCTCTGCGCGAAGGTAACCCATCTAGATGAAAAAGTCATTTCCTAGTTTTTTGCAACATCCTCATGGGGCCAAGAAACAGAATGCAAGGTGGGGCTGTGCAATTGAAGGGGAAGGATTATGTAAATTGCAACTCATTGGCTCTCATTACGTTCTATGGGACAAAATCAATAGTTTTATCATGAGCTACCTTTTAATCCCACCCTTCCTCCAGACAGGACAAGGCAGCAATGCATAGTCTCCTTCCCTTAACTTTCACAACAATCCTATGAGGTAGGCTAGTCTGAGCAATATAACCGGCCTGGGGTCATCCAGCCAAATGACTATTCAACTCAACAATTGTTGTTTGTTTGCCCTTGTCAGCCCTTCCCCAACCTGGTGTCCTCCAGATGTTTTGGACTTCAACTCCCATCAGACTTAGCCAGCATGGTTAATGGCCAGGAATGCTGGGATTTGTAGTCATGTGTTTTTTAGTAACACTTGAGACTGAGGAGTGCTTCTGACCACTACTCCCACCATCATAAATTGCAAGCCAAATGCTTGGGCAAATGCAAGCAGGCCTGTTGCCCATGAGATCTTGTAGGGCAGTTTGAGGACCAGGCACAGCCGTGGCTTCGGGCTTCGAATGAAAAGAGAGCAGTGAGGGTTATGAAACGTCAGTTGTAGCGCATGCAGTATTCCTGCAAGTGAGCTTCCGTGATGAGAACAATTCACACATACCAGCAGTGGTCCAGAAGGTACCCATCCTAGGACCTCTTTTTAAAATCCCACTGCGTTTAAAAGGGAGATGGGTTGGGTACTGAATGTGAGAAATGTGCTGCTCACACATTTTATTTTAAGGCCATGTCCCCTTTCAGATATAGCTGATGGAGGGTACCAGTGGCTAAAACATGGCAGAACTAAATACTATGAATACAGAACAGCCATGAAAGGAGGAGGAGGAGAAGGGCATGGCTAGATGGGGCTATATCCCCGGGATTGCCCCAGGATCATCCCTGTGCGTTCACATGACGCACAGGGGATCCCAGGAGCAGGGGAAGATGATTAGGGCTGTGCTCCACTTCTCTTCGGTTCAGAGAAGCAGGAGCGAGGCGGCCTAATTCGCCTCCGGAAAAGGCGGAGGCGAAGAGGATCGCCTCAATCCGGAGCTCTGCCTGCAGGTAAGTGGGGGGGAGGGGGACTCATCTGGTGCTGCCGGCACTGCCATCCATGTGGCGGCACCATTGCCAGGTAAGGGAGCAGGGAGGAGGAACGCTTACCTACGTCCATCGTGGGCTTCAATTGAGGCCCCGGTTGAAGGTGGAAATGAAGGCCGAGGCCTCTTCTGGCTTCAACCGGGACCTCAATTGAAGCCTGTGACGACAGACACAGGTAAGGGGGTGGCTTATCTTGCACCACCGCCGCTGCTGCCATCCATGTAGCGATGGCGGCGGTGAAGCTGGATCTCGCTCCATGGAGTGGAGCGGGAGAAGGGCGGAGCGGCATGAAGAGGATCGGGCCCGATCCAGATTTTCCGGCTCAGGCCACGAAGCAGATTGGGGGGTCCGTGCACAGCCCTAGAGATGATCCCTCCCTTTCCCCAGGATACGGCCCTACACTACTATCCCGACTTTTCCCGTGGTTGTCGTGTTTCTTGGGAAACCCCTGCTTTTGATGGGAGACAAATGCCGAGGCCTGCTAAGTCATCCACAAAGCTTTTATTAAACAATAAACGTCTCTTCTCACCTGAAGAGAGTCTAGCCTCTTAGAAACTTCCCCCTAGGGAAAACTATGCAAACTAAGCGAGACAATTGTCCAGTTAAAGACAACAGAAAGCCTTTTCCCAAAGCATGTTATTTTACAGAGGCTGTTTTTGGCACAATGTGAGCCAAAATGTGACTTCCTCACACCCTCCTTTTGCTCTGTATGTTTTAGCCTGCACCGGACCCTAGGATCAGTTAGCCTGTCGGTGGCCTCTCCTTCAGAGGAATGTTGGCTTCCCACTGCCTCTGTATGATTTGCCCTTGATGAGATAAGCTCTGGAGAGAGATCACGACCAGCTGGAGGAGAAAGCATGAGAGCTCTGTTCCCCACTGGTACAGGCTGGCCTACGTCTGGGGTCAGCTCCTTTACCTTAGAGTCTGATTCTGATTGATTACCTGAAAGACCTTCTTCCAAAACAGGGGGAATAGGGCTAGACATGGGATGATCCCAAGACCACGGGAGGTGTGGGCTGCTGTCCCAGTTTCATCCCAGCTCCTCGGGGGTGGTGTGGGGGGAGTGGGAGGGGTGTTGTTGTTTTTAAAATAACCTTTTGCGTTGGGGTGCTCCTGCACTCATGTTTAGGAAAAAAATGGCTTGCGCAACGTCCTCTTCCTCCCGGGATGTTGTGCACTGCTTGTAGACTGAGGGGAAGGATCTCGCGATCATCATATCGTAAGATCATCCTCCTCCACCCACCCTGGTCTAGCCATGCCAGAAGAAGAAGAAGAAGAAGAAGAAGAAGGAGAAGAGGAAGAAGAAGAAGAAGAAGAAGAAGGAGAAGGAGAAGGAGAAGGAGAAGGAGAAGGAGAAGGAGAAGGAGAAGAAGAAGAAGAAGAAGAAGAAGAAGAAGAAGAAGAAGAAGAAGAAGAAGAAGAAGAAGAAGAAGAAGAAGAAGGACCAAATGGTGGGTCTCTCTTCTCCTCCCTATAATATGTCATTCTAGAAATGCATCATGTGACATTATCCCTTTGCATGTTTCCCCAAACCCATCAAATGGCACTCAGTGATTAGCAGCAAGGGCAGGGAACCCTGCGGCATGGTGATGTCACAGAAAAACAACCAGGAAGCTCTCTGATCATGAAAAGAACATCAAGGGAGAAAGTTACAACAAGTGCCTATTTATTTTGTGCTTTGCCTGCCCAAAGCACATTATAAATAGTCACTGTTGTGATGTTCTCATTTCTTTTTCTTTTCATGGTGATGTCGCATCAGATATTTCTTAGAGACAATGCAGAATGTGACACGGGGCTAGGGATACTGGGGGATTTTCCACAATGGATTCAAAGGAGTTTGGATTTCTCCGATCTGTGGAGGGTTTTTCCCAAATTGTATGGATTTTATGGATTTCTGGCCCAGTTTATTTTTTAAAAAACCTTTGTAGGGGATTTGTGCAATGTACCCTTGTGCAAGTGCCATTAGCGTTAATGCACATGTGGGAGCATGGGCCATGGGTTTTATTTATTTATTTATTACATTTTTATACTAGCCAATAGCCAAAGCTTTCTGGGCAGTTCACAAAAATTAAAACCATTAAGAACAGAATAAAACATCCAACAATCTAAAAACCCAAATACAAAATACAATATAAAAAACACAACCAGGGTAAAACCACACAGCAGAAATTGATATAGGGTTAAAATACAGAATTAAAACAGAAAAGTTTAAATTTAGGTATTAAAATACTGAGAAAATAAAAAGGTCTTCAGCTGGTGATGAAAAGAATACAGTGTAGGTGCCAGGCGAATCTCTCTGGTTCATTTAAATGAAGATCTGAGTGGGGAATGAAAGGATTCAGACAAGTAAAGGTATATTGACAAAGTTTCTTACCTTTTTGGATGAGTAACAATAAATAACAATAACTCCCCCCTCCCTCACTTCACAATAGAATCACCTCTTTTAGAGGTGGCCGAACTCACCTGCGCTTGCCTTGGCAGGCACTCAACACCTGCTGCCACTCGCTGTGCTGCACAAACCTCTTCTGAAGCTTGGCTTGGCCTGGAGAGTCCTCGGCAGCTGCCCACCCATGCACCAAAACCATGCACTAATTTTAAAACCTCAAACTTTAAAACCTCAAACCCTAATTTTAAAACCTAAAAATCAGCAGATGAACAGATCTGTTTCAAATTTGGTATGGCTAAAGCCCTACCCAAGAGCTATCATAATACAAAGTTGCATCTCTTTATCTTTAAAAATGATGGAGCTGTAAGCATTTTTGTTAATTCCCATTAAAGTAGAGCTTCCTTTTGGGTGGGGAGGCTGGAAAAAAATCCAAATATTTCTTCAAATTTCATAATCCCCCCCCCTTCCCAGATTTGTTACCAAAAATCCTAACAAATCTGAATTTTTCCTGTCAGATGGTCACCTTAACCAGGTCACTCACTGAACCTGTTCAGACAACATGCCAAGCCATGGCGTTTAAGCATTTTGAGCTAAACATTATGGCTTAGCATGTTGTGTGAACCATTCCTAACCATGGTTTCTAAATAACCATGGTTTAAACATGCTCACCAACCACTTGCTGAAAAAGGGTTACCATGGCTTAGTGTGTTGTCTGAACAGGCCTAATAATAATAATAATAATAATAATAATAATAATAATAATAATAATAATAATAATAAATTTATTTCTTACTCGCCTCTCCCTTTGGATGGAGGCGGGGAACAACATTAGAACAGGAATCAATACATCTTAAAAAATCATGATTTAACATTGATCTGGATAGGCCTGCCGGAAAAGGCTAGTCTTTAAAGCTGCCTTAAAATTACACATAGTGTTAATTTTACGAATCTCCTCCAGCAGGCTATTCCACAATCTGGGGGCAACAGAAGAAAAGGTCCTCTGGGAAACTGATGTCAGCCTAGTTTTAGCTGACTGAAGTAAGTTCACCCCAGAGGACCTGAGTGTGCGGGGCGGACTATATGGAGAAGGCGATCCCGCAGGTAACCTATGCGTCCATCTACCCCAGCAGTTGTCTGTTCTGACTTGTAGTAACTCTCCAGACTCCCAAGATGATGTATTTCCAATCACTTAGTCCCTGGTCTTCTTACCTATAGATGAACCTGATACTTTCTGCATGTAGATCCTCACTTCCTCTAATAATGAACTCAAGCTGTGAGTGCCAACAGTAATGGAGCCAACTGAGCCACAGAGAAACAGGAGGGAGGTAAAATCATTCAAAATAAAATCATGATTGTGGCCATGGATCATAAAATCATGTGATTCATGAGCATGTGGATTTGCAGGCCTGTCCTAAACATAACAATGAGCTTTGCTTCCGAAGCAAGAATTTCTACTAAACTGGTCAGGAAATGCCCCTCTGTTGTTGTTGTTGTTCAATTTGAATCCCACGAGGACTCCTTTTTCTTGCAGACAAAGAAGCTCAAAGACGGATCTGACACAGTCATTGACAGAGGTCTTTACGCTGCATCAGCAATTCATTAGGATGTATGGGGGTGGGGGTGGGTTCCGATGCATTTCCGCTTCGGGTTTATTCATAGCTCTTTGGACAGCCAACTCTATTAATCTGTTTTCCTCAACCTCCTCCCCAAGAATTTCCTTTAAGACAAAAGGAAGTTTCCTTTTTATTCCTGACTTGATTCAGACTTTCTTCCGGCCAATCCATAATCCGAGGCTGTGAAAACCCACGTAGCTTCACATTAGCATTGGCTGAACAATCTGGTTTTGTTTGGCCAACGTTGAGACCAGGCAATTTGGAAAAAGATACACGTTTTCCCTGTCTGTCGACTTAGGTCTTGATTTTCAGACACCTGGATCAACTCCCAGCTCCTATTGACTTCTGAGCAAGCTGGGGATGAAAAGCATGTCTATCTAGCGAGATTAGGCAGGAGGTAGCCACATTTGGACTGGAATCATGGATTTTACAACTGTAGAAGGGAAGAAAGGTAACTGACTTGAATCCCCTATTCTTTGTTGCACCAGCAAATCAATACTACAACAAAAGGACCATAATCCAGTAGTGGAACACACCAGTGGTCCCTTTCTCAAGACATTGCAATGTGGTTCCAGCCTGGGCATTCCACACCCACCTTCCTTTTCTGTCCATCTTTTTCCTCTGATTCTCAGCATTTGGTGGCTTTGCTCTGTCCTCATTATTCTGGGGTCTTTTTTTAGGGGTGGGGTGCTCCCTTGCATCTTTTTTAAAAAATATTCTTTTCAAACTTTTCCAAACCAGTGCAAAGGCTGGCAATGACTTATTTCATGAGTAGAGGGAGAAACAGGCAAATTCGTGTGCCCAACACTCCTTTTTGCTCTTCCCTTCCTGTGGCCTTTTCCACCACCACCACCAGGTGGAAATCTTTTTCTCTAGCTGCCTCCACTAGGGATGAGCAAACTCATCTGGTTCCCTTTTGTTGGACGTTCACCCTGCTGCTGCCACCAGTCACCCCGGCTCACAGTGCTGTGCGCGAGCTTCTTATGAGGCTTGCAAGCATCCAACGGGCCCCCTATAGCCATCCGCCTTCATCCAGAGCCTCCATTTTGTGCAACAATGGAGGGTCTGTAAACAATTTCTCCCACTGCATAATTTCCCCAACTGAATAAATGGCAGCCATGAAAGCCCCATTTACACAAGAGGAAAGGTGAGAATGTAGCATTTATGCTTTTACTCTTCCATAAGTGGGTCTTTACATATGACATTTACACACAGTGGGGGGAAATTATGAGCTCCGTCAGATGAGTGTTTTATTGCACACTCGTTGCTGGGCGCTCATGGATTTTCATGGGTCCCTTTCATGATGTTGTCTGCCTCCTGCATGCCTCTGATACATGTTTTAAAACAAAAGTTTCTGCTCTCTCCTGCTGTGTGCAGGAGAAGTAGCGCAATCGGAACAGCCCACTGAATGGTGCACGTACACGTTGTTTACTTCCTCTTTTGAAAGCAGAAGTATCAAGCAACGGAAGTATTGTTCTTCTATTCTCCAGTTCCAGCAGCCCTGACTCTTATTTCCTCTAGGACTCTAGGCTTCTTTCTTTCTTTCCTTGTCTTTCTCACTCCCCCCTCTCTGCCTTAGGTGTTTATCTCTTTACAAATAGTCTCTCTCTCTCTCTCTCTCCCATGTCTACAGCAGACCTATATCCCAAGGTTGCCCCTGGATCATCCCTGTGCATCCAAATGATGTACAGGGGATCCCATGGGCAAGCTGGGACGACCAAGGACTTTCCTCGGGATATTGGGAACTGCAGAAACCTGAGTTTTCTGCAGTCCCAGGACCATCCTGAGGAGCGTGGGCCATGTGGCCGCTTCTCCTGGGTCATCACTTCCTCCCAGCAATTAGTGGGGCTCTTAAAATGGGCACCGAGCTGTGCTGGGGACAGTTTGTGCCCATCAGGGTTTTGAACTTACTTTTCCGGAGGAGCACAATTGCGCTTTTCTCCTGTTGAAAAGATTGGTGGCTGCGACATCCCTCTTCCCTTCTGTCATGTTGCACAGCAGTCAAGAGGTTGGGGGAAGATCATGGAAGCAGGTAAGTCCGTGATCCTCCCCCCTCCCTCCCTCCCTCCCTCCCTCTACACCCTTAAGATGTAGACATGCCCCCCCTCTCAACTCCAAACAATCAAGAGAGATGTTTCTTGTTCATTTCTGCAAATGAATAGTTTCTATTTCCTGAGTTAATACTTCTTCTTTCTCTTCCTCTGACCTTCTGATGAACTTTGAAACCTCCTGCCCCTCTGAGCACACTTCCTGACTTCCACATTCCAACAGCAACAACACAAACTGACCTCTAAACTATTGAGCTTTTGTTGAAACTGGCCAGCAACTGCACCACACAAAAATGATCAAATCCCATAATACCCTAAAACTGGACTAAATGCAAAAATTAAGGACAAGCCAGTTCTTACACAGTGTAGGATATTGCTTTGGATAGATGATAGATGAATGTATAAGTTATTTGTTGACAATTTGTAGAAGATGGAGAAGAGGCAAGTTTCAGAGAAGGCAGGAAACTGGTTTCACAACAGGAACAAACATATATCATACAATCTATATATAGCTTTCAAAGAAAAGTCAAACCAAATTGGTGTGTGTGTGTGTGTGTGTTTGATTTGAATGAACACTGCATAAAGTCTTGGAATATGGTTTGGGGAGTGGGTGGGCAGAGATTTGGATGGGAAGGGACTTCAACAATATCCAGTGCTCTGCACTTAGATACCTTCATGGTTATATAAATTCCAAACAAGGAATGTATTTTTAAACATTTATTGTGATATTTTTAGCCCCTCATCATAGACACAGACCTGTTTGGAGTTTTTTTTTTAAAAAAAGCAAATATATAATGCTGCCTTATACTGAGTCAGACTAATGGTCCATACAGACCTGGTGTGGGAAGCCTGAATCCTGAGGGTAGCATGTGGTCTTCAGCTGAATTTCATTCAGCCCCAGCTTCATCCAACTCTCCAGATGCTGTATGGCCTGTTCTCAGGAACCCTCCCAGGGGAATTGCTTCCCCTTCTGCTTTGTGTGTGTTTGTATGAAGAGAAAGAACTATGCAATCCTTGAGTACCACTTTCTTGGTGGAAAAGGGGGTTATAAAGGTGAGCAACCTGTGTCCTTTGGCCTAATTTCAGAAGCCCTCAGATCAGTTCAGACTTCTGGTGAGAACAATCCATCTCTCTCTTGGCAGCCAGGGTAAAGTGAGGTAGAGGAAGGGAGGGGGGAGGAGGAGGAGGAGGAGGAGGAGGAGGAGGAGGGAAGAAGGAAGGAGGAAGAGGGGGCAAGGAATAGAGAAAGAGGGAGTGGGCAGGAAAGGAGAAATGAAGAAAGGAGGAGGTATGGAAGGAGGGAGGGAGGAAGAGCAAGGGAGGGAGAATGAAGGAAGGAGAGAGGAAGAGGAAGAGAGAGGGAGAACAAGAAAGAGGAAGGAGGGAGAAAGAAAGAAGGAAGGACAGAGGAAGGGAATGAGGGAAGTAGAGAGTGAGAGGGGAAAGAGGGAGGGAGGTAGAAAGAAAAGGCAAAAAAAGAGGTTGGCAAAAAGAGACAGAAAATGGGTTTTCAGAAACAGACAGAATGGACACTTTTACCTCTGGCCCTCCACTGCAGCAAGGTAGCTCCAGCAGGTTACCTCCAAGGACATCAGTTCTTGCCAGAAAGTAAGTGTGTGTGTGTCCCCCCTCCGCTATACAAAATGCTTTGCTATCACACAGGAGCATGTAATAATCTCTGTTGTGGGGGGGGGGGAGAACCCAATAAAACCAACATGTTTTATCCTGACTAGAAAGCGATGGCTCAAATCACAAATCTGTATGGTGAATAATAGTTCTGTCTTATTGTCTTCTTTCAATGACATCAATATTTATAATGGTGGATTAGCTCTTCCAGAGTATGTATGCCTAACCTTTGTGAACTCTGATACAAGCTAACCTAGGGGCTGTTTATGTTCTGGAAGCCCTGCAGTGGATCTGTGGTGGCGCTGCGTCGATTATACAATGCAGCAGCCACCTCAAAGCCACCACGGGGCTTTCCAAAGAAGTCCTGCAGTTTAAAAGCCAGGGACTTACCCTGACTTTAAAGGAGAGAGTGAGGTGGACATAGCCCTTCAGCCTTCTAACGTCAATGTGGAGGCGTGGCCAGGTGGGTGCTGACCCCTGATTGGTCACTGTCTGCGAAGGCAGGGGGCAGTGCTGACCTCTGGAAACCCGTGTTTCGCTGGGCTTCAGGGTTAGCCGTCACCACCCCGACTCAGCAAAAGTGTGGGGTTTTGTTTATCGTGGCGGCAACCCACTGCCGTAGCAGCAGCCGGTCACAAACAAAATTGGGAGCGAGCCGAACCAAGCTTTGGAGAAAAGTTTGGAGAATTTCAATGAGCTTGAGCACCCCTGGTTCTCCCATCCCTGCCAGCGACCCTGTCTCAGATTTCAGTAGGGTGTTGTGTGAAAAAGATTTTAATGGGGGAGGGTAAGAGCCTCAACAAGGTTTGGAAGCCCATTCTTGGATACTGTAGTGGAGACCGTATGTGCTGCTCCTTCCTGCTGCTGCCAAGTTTCCTTACCAATAAGTCCAGGGGCTTCTGGGGGTCAGGCTTCTCTGCATCCTGTACCATGGGGATTGAACTCACACGTGGGCATCATCCAGCTGGGCTTAGCAGAAAACTGCTGGAGGTAAACAGTGCAGGGGAGGACAAAGAAGGTAGACATCAAAACAGTACTTCCAGATCCAACTACATAAATGGACAGGGTGGGAGGAGAAGTAGGGAGAGAGAGAGAGAGAGAGAGAGAGAGAGAGAGAGAGAGAGAGAGAGAGAGAGAGAGAGAGAGAGAGAGACCCAGGCAATGGGCAATGGGCAATGAAGAGTGCGGAAGCAGCAAATGTCTTGCAGGCACAAATCTGCCTCTCTGGGACTCCCTCCCTGGTGGAACCCTTTTCCACTTGAATGTCTTCATCAGTGCTGCAGCTCTGCAAGAGATGTTGGGACTCCCTGCTAGCTCATTCAGGGCAAACATCCTAAACTGCTTGCTTGTGATCAGTGAGTTATTTTGTGAGAGCCAGTGTGGTGTAGTGGCTAAACTGTCGGACTGGGAGTCAAGAGATCCGGGTTCTTGTCTCCACTCGGCATTCTCCCACTTTGAGCAGAACGGTTGCAAGAGAAGCGAAGACTTTTTAGTGACCTTTTCAGATCTGAACACATCCCTCCATCCTTTCTCTGCTTCCTGTTTCTTGAAGAGCACCACTTCCTGTCTACATAGATGAACAGCAGAGAGGCTGAAATCATTTAGCCATTGGGTTTGAAAAAAAACCCTTTAATAGTCAAGGAACTTGCAACATAAAAACCCACATTCATGCCTATTTTAATACCCTTCTTTTTCTTCTGTCTTCTTAATGAATGAATGGAGCAAGGCCTCCTGCTGATGTAACAGTGGTCTTCATCTTGACAGGCTCACAGCAGCTTAAAGAAATATAGATTTATTTTGAATGCAGGTTTTGTTTTGTTTTTAACTGCTCAGCCTTTCAATAACTTTGGACCATATTCAACTGGCAAACCATGTTCCTCAGTACTGATATTTAAGCAGATATTGAATATTGATTCCCCTCCCAAAATGCAGTTGATCAGCATTATATTATTTTCACAGAATCATAGAATAGTAGAGTTGGAAGGGGCCTATAAGGCCATCAAGTCCAACCCCCTGCACAATGCAAGAATCCAACTTAAAGCATACCTGACAGATGGTTGTCCAGCTGTATCTTGAAGGCCTCTAGTGTGGGAGAGCCCATGACCTCCCTAGGACATTGGTTCCATTGTTGTACTTCTCTAACAGTCTGGAAGTTTTTCCTCATGACCTGACAGAATCTGGCTTCCTGTAACTTGAGCCCGTTATTCCGTGTCCTGCACTCTGGGATGATCGAGAAGAGATCCTGGTTTTCCTCTGTATGACAACCTTTCAAGTATTGGAAGATTGCTATCATTTCTCCCCTCATTCTTCTCTTCTCCAGGATAAACATGCCCAGTTCTTTCACTCTCTCCTCATAGGGCTTTGTTTCCAAACCCCTGGTCGTCTTCGTTGCCCTCCTCTGAACCCCCTGTAGCTTGTCTGCATCCTTCTTGAAGTGTGATACTCAGAACTGGATGTAATACTCAAGATGAGGCCTAGCTCTCCTAGCTTTACTAACTCCTTACCTTTTGTTAGCAGAAACTGTCCTTGCAATGTTATACATTCAGCCAACCTGACCATTTTTAATGAAGGAAGGCAGCCATTTTGCAGTTTTATCTTAAAGTCATTGCAACAACATTGCAAGAGATATATATATGGTTTTTCATACTCAGAAAGGTGTCCTCCTGATTGATATATCCAGAATTTTCCAATACAAACATGCAGGGAGCCTGCCATTTTGGGATACCATCAACAATTCTTATGTCGAGTGATATGAACCCAGAGAAATGTGCATAATTTGATCTTTATTGGTCCAATTTGATTCAACTTGACTGTAAATGAACCCAAGTTACTAACTTAGGTATGGTTCACTCTAGAAATACAGCAGCCCATATCCATTCACCTCTGAGATTACTATGTTTTTTTTTTGTCTTCTACACTGAAGCTTTTTTGTGGGGTTTGAGAAATTCTTTGGGTAAAGATTTTGGAAGACTCACATTATATCCCAGTGGTTTGGAGGAAGTATATCAGAAGTCAGCTGCCCTCCATGAGAAATGTTGTTGTTTCAGGGGAGGAATGTTCTGTTTCAATTTGGTTTTGATGTGGTTTTGAAGACGCAATGAAACAGGATGCAAACTGGAGATCTTGTCAACAAGAAAACTATCCTCATTCTACTACCGCAACAGCTGTAAACATTGTTTGTATAACAAGTGTATTATATTTTGGGTATTTATTTCCAATTATACCCATTTTATAATTACATAGCTTCTTTTGAAATGTTTGTGTCTTTTTCACTCTAGTAATACACAGAAGCTCTTAGGAAGCAGTCAGGCCATGGTGTCTAACTTGAGTTTTCTCACTAATAGCAAGGTTCAGGTGAATTAGTCCTATAGATGTGAAGTCATTAAAGGAAAATGGATCTACAACAAAGCTTGAAATAACACACTAACAATCTGTCTCTCTCACACACACATGAAGATAACACGTAAAAATGGTGCAATGTAACAGTGGAACCATCTATGGTGTTTCATCTGCCCACACGCTGTTCTTCAGTGACATCACCATCAAGAGTTTGGTTAATGTTGACTTTATTGCTGACATCGCCATGATATTGATCACATACTGATGAGTACTCCAGGGTATACAGTATATGCACGTGGAGTAAAGCAGTGTTCTACAGTTGCACCATTAGCCTTTGCTCCTGGTTTTATCTTGGGTTTACTCTGAACTGTTTTTATTCGTATTTGTACAGCATGTTTTTAATGTACTGTACACGGCCCAGAGAACTTTAGTTACTGGATGGTTTAAATGTACACTAAATGAAATGAAATGAAATAAATAATGACATCAAAGAGAGATGCAGTATTATTGGAGGGCTGATATCCATCTATTTCGCAATACCAATCTGCAGGCAGAAGTGATAAGTTAACAACACCCTGCCCTGCAAGTTATGACACTTGACTGCAGCTGATGCAGGTGGATGTTACTAGTTTATTTTTATTTGTAAGAGTACCTACCATCAGAAGAATCCACACTCTATATCCCTGCATGAATCCCTGATTCAAAGAAAGTAAAGCCAGATGTTGCGTTCCTGCCTATACTCCCATCTTGCCAAGGAGCTGTCCAGAAGGTGAGGGACCAATGCTGTCAAAATAGTAGGGGAGCTGTCCAGCTGAGGCATCACTGCGAGCTGAGTAGGATGAGGTGTTGCACCAGCAACTGCTCTGCCCCAACACTGCTATCTTCTACAACTGGCCCTGCTCCCTCACACCTTCCTAGAGTATCAGCTACACCCTGATCCTGCGCATGTGTAGGATCTCACCTGCTACTCATGCATAGGGCTAATGAGTGCGACACTTGGAGGTACCATTTTGGCAGTGCACCTCTGGTTGTTGGCCTCCATTAGGACTTGCTGCTTCCTCTGCTCCTGAAGCCCAACAGTGATTTTGGAGGGTCTGGAGCCGGGTGGGTGAGAGCAGTCATGGTGTATCAGGTCCATATATCTGGAGCAGGGCACCTTCCTGACTATTTGTCAGTAGGGGGATGCCAGGGTCCACTGACTCCCCTTGAATCCTATAGGTGAAAAGTTTATAGAATCATAGAGTTGGAGAGTGTCTCTTGCTCTATGCAGGAAATCCAAAGCTAAGGCATCCCCAACATCTTTAACAGATAGCTATCCAGTCTCTGTGTGAAGACAGAGGGAGATTGGTTCCATTGTTAAACTGCTCTTATCGTTAATATGGTTCTTCAACATTCAAGTGAATGTGGGGCACTGACTTCTGCAGAGATGCAGCAAGCAATCTCCCATGAGGGATCGTCATGCTGCATATCTGCCCCTGATGTGATTGAATGATCTAACCACATTTGATGCAGTGATCCAGTAGATATATGCATGCACACACACACACACACACACACACACACACACACACACACACACATGCACACACACACACACACACACACACACACACACACAGCAAAGGCTGCTTGGAAGGAGGCAAGGACAAAACTGTGAGTTTAATCATGCAGAGATACAGTGCTTGGTCTCTTGAATAGTGCAAGGCAGTTTCCATAAAGCACTAGGAAGGACTTGAGCCCATTACTCAAGCAGAAGGGCCCAGGGGCCTTACTCCCTGTACCACTGGGATAGCTCTCAAACCAAAGGTTTAATGGACTAATCTCTTTTCTGCTGCAGTTCATCCAGTATGGTGGCCAGAGCTGGAACTGCAGCTCTTCAGCCAGGACTGGCTGTCCCGAGGACCCAAGAGTGGGCCTGGCTGGTTCTTTGTAATGCTTGCCTCGAGCTGTGCTCCTCAGTCTGAGTAACTGATCCGACAGTGTAACAACACAAGCTGCCATCTTTTACTACACCTCTGCCTCTGGTCCTTTTGTCCTCCTCTGCTCAACTTGACATCCAAATACTAACCTACTAGCTCCTACCTTTGCCAGGGTCAGATCCCAGCAGTAGCTTGTCGCAAAGCTAGGCCCCAGGCCTGACAATTAATACTATGCCAAAACCTGTCTGCCCTTTGGCAACCACTTTGGCCATAGCTAGACCTAAGGTTTATCCCTGGATCGTCCAGGGGTCAAACCTGTTCATCTAGGTGACACACAGGGGATCCAGTGCTCAGGCAGGGGCGAACCCTGGATGATCTCAGGATAAACCTTAGGTCTAGCTGTGGCCTTAGTTCCCTGCGAAATAGGAAACCGTTTTTCTGCCTCTTTCATTGGGCTGTTCAGAGTTTCACAGAAATGTCACAGGGCACAAGCTGCCATTGCTCACCAGGGATGTTCATAGTTTGAAAATGGCAGGCCTTTGGGGGCCCAATAGATCCCCACTGTCTGCCTGTCTTGGCTGGCATTCACAAGTCCAACCATGGGCTTTTTCCCCAAATCCAGAAACCCTTTTTTGTTTCCCTGTCCCTCATAAAAGGAAAGTTGCACCAATTGCAGGCACCATTTGCATAATTTGCACAAATTCTGGATGCAATTTGCAGAATTCATGCAATGCAGAGCGACTCCGGCCAGTTTGCAGGGAAGCAAGGTGGGGTCTGGGGGTCTGAGCTGATGCCCAGATATTCTTCTGACATCCCTTACTTTACTGGGTGCTCTTTCTTTTACTACTACCCCATTCTGCCTCTGCAGCCTCTTCAGCTGCTGCTAGGAAAACTCTAAAGGATTTAGCCAGGACTTTCTCCCTAGGGACTTCCTCATAGTGCTACCTCCTGAATGCCTGAAATGGGAAGGAGGAATTTTGGGGTCTGCTTTGTTGTTATTAAAAGTCCTTTTAGCAACAACAACAACAACAACAACAACAACAACTATCTCAGCTTTCAGGCACTCAGAAGACAGTTAGCATCGCAAAGCTCCTAGGAAGATAATCCCAGATCAGTCCCAGTGCAGGCTGGTGGTTCTGATTTGAGTGGGGCTGTGAATCCATTCTGGTTTTCAGTCAGAACCAGCCAGAGCTCTAAAGGAGCTACCCAAAAATAGGGTTCAGCACCTTGAATAACTTCTTTAGAGTTCTGGCTGGTTCCGGCTGAAACCCGGAATGGATTCATAGTCCCAACAAAATTGAAGCCACCAGCCTTCACTGCCTTCATTTGAATAGCTGTCAGAGGGCAGTCCTCTATTGGAAGAGCTGCCCAGTCCAGCTCCAGTTTAAAGACAAAGAACCATCAGAAGGAAGACTCCATGGGTCATGAAGGTGCCCATCAAAACCACTTGGGCAAGAGCCTGAACAAGCACAAAGGTCACCTGGTCAAAATCTTCCCTGCTAGGGTAAGGACGGTGGCATCTCTATTTTAAATCATAATATTTTTTCCTAAGTTTGCATCTATACCTATGAATTAGCATATGGAAATTTTAGGCAAATCAGAGTCCTCTTTTCTCCTAGAGCATCCCAGCAGATTCCATTTTAGATGCCAGCCAGCTTCCCACTCCCTTTCCTAAACCTGGACGGAAGCTCCAGTTCCCTTGCACTGACACTCTCGCCTGTGACAGTACGGAGAGACCAGAGGAGGGCAGCCAGAGTCTGGCATGAGAAATATGCACTACTGTGAACTCAAAGCTTGAAATAATGTCAGAAAAATCGACATACCTGGAAGGAAGAGGGGCAGGCAGGAAGGAGGGAGGGACTAAGAGGACAAACCATGGCCGGCTTTCTTCGGCAGATGTCACGGGTAATGTGCACACACTGATCTCTGCATCTGCGATTTGCCTTTTATGCCCATTCTGTTAAAAAGCTATGATATGAAAAGGCTGTGGTGGCAACAAACTGGTAGACTCATTACCCTTGAAAAAAATCAAAAAATCGTATCAGCATGGAGGATGGAAAACAAAGAAAGGAGGGTCACTTGCAAACCTAGCCTGGGACATTATGCTAGAGGTAGTCTTTTCAGAGGGATGTCTCCAGTAGAACTAGTGGTGCCCATGGTGTACGTCACACACATTTCTTTCTTGGCCTGGCTCTACCATAGCACTTTCAATGCTATATTTGTGCAGCACTGTCAGGAAATGAACGTCTGAGATGAATAGCCACAGCGTTTCCCAAACAGAGGCCGTTTCTACACCTGCTTTTCCCCACAGGATTGTCCCGGGATCATCCCTGTGCATGCAAATGACACACAGGGGATCCTGGGAGCAGGCAGAATTGATCCCTCTATTTTCCTGGGTTAATCCTTAGGTAGAGAAAGGGCCAGAGTGAGCAGCTATACTCTGAGGCTTAGCAAGTCCAATTCACCAAATCTCTGAAGGACAGGGTTAAAATTGGAAGGGTGCAGGTATCTTCAGCTTGTACCCAATGTTAAGTAGCCAATTATTATTATTATTATTATTATTATTATTATTATTATTATTATTATTAATTTATTTATATAGCACCATCAATGTACATGGTGCTGTACAGAGTAAAACAGTAAATAGCAAGACCCTGCCACATAGGCTTACATTCTAATAAAATCATAATAAAACAATAAGGAGGGGAAGAGAATGCAAACAGGCACAGGGTAGGGTAAACAGGCACTGGGTAGGGTAAAACTAACAGTATAAAGTCAGAACAAAATCAAGTTTTAAAAGCTTTAGGAAAAAGAAAAGTTTTTAGCTGAGCTTTAAAAGCTGTGGTTGAACTTGTAGTTCTCAAATGTTCTGGAAGAGCGTTAATAATAATAATAATAATAATAATAATAATATAAATAATAATAATAATTTATTTATTTATTACCCTCCTCTCCCTTTGGATCGAGGTGGGGAACAAAATTAGAACAGGAATCAATACATCTTAAAAATTCATGATTTTACATTGATCTGGATAGGCCTGCCGGAAAAGGCTAGTCTTTAAAGCTGCCTTAAAATCACACAGAGAGTTAATTTTACGAATCTCCTCTGGCAGGCCATTCCACAATCTGGGGGCGACAGAAGAAAAGGTCCTCTGGGAAACTGATGTCAGCCTAGTTTTAGCTGACTGAAGTAAGTTCACCCCAGAGGACCTGAGTGTACAGGGTGGACTATATGGGAGAAGGCGATCCCGCAGGTAACCTGGACCCAAACCATTTAGGGCTTTAAAGGTAATGACCAACACTTTGTACTTTGCCCAGAAACTAATAAAGAGGGGACCGCAAACATAGCGCATTACTGCTCAGGAGAGAAGTGAGCCCATATTGTTGTACGAAGTGCCCTGATGAAGGACTTACACAGTCCGAAATGCGTAGGCATTTAATAACTCTTTTTGGACATACTCGAGGTTCCACCCCTTGCCCTTTGTCTAACTTGTCCCATTCATGGCAATGGGTCTACTCTAAGTAGGAATAGCAATGGCTACAACCCTTGGTGCTATAAAAGCTAAGTAGGCTCTACCAAAGGCTGTAATGAAATATTGCCAGCAGAAAACATCAGAGCAAGTTTTGGGGTTTGTAGGATGACAAGCCCTCCCTTGGAAAAAGAAAAGCAAACTGTATTTTCAAATTCATTTTTTCCTGTAGCTGTTCCAAGCCATGCTCTGTGTATGTGTGTGATGGCTATCTTTAAACTACCCTTCACTCTAATTTTTAGGGCAGTTTCAGTTAAAAAGAGAAACAAAATATACAAAAGAACAATTAGAATTGTAAATATCAATATGACATAAAACAAAAGAACAAAAACAAAACAAAACAAGGCAAGACACAAATTGAATGTCCCAGGTCAACCTCTCTCTGGAAAGCTTTCCACAATTGGAGTGTTACCATTGAAAAACCCCTGTCCCTTGAAGGCTCCATAGCTCAATGGTCAGAGCAGATGCCTTGCATGCAATGGGTCTCAGGTTCAACCCCTGACATCTCCAGGTAGAGCTAAGAAAGAACTCTGCCTAAAACCCCTGGCAGCCACTGCTAATCCGTGTTGACAATATTGGGTTAGATGGACCCATGTCCTGACTCAATATAAGGCAGGTTCCTTTATTCCCTTGTAGCCATCCACCTCACTTAGATGATGGGGGCTTCCCTGGAAAGACCTCTATCAAAGATAATAATGAATGGGTAGGTTTATATGGAGACTGGGCACATTTAGTCTCGAGAATAGAAGACAAAGGGGAGACATGACAGCACTCTTTAAGTCCTTGGAAGGTTGTCAGAGAGAGGAGGGCCAGGATCTCTTCTCGATCATCTCAGAGTGCAGGACATGGAATAATGGACTCACAGGAAGCCAGATTCCAGCTGGACATCAGGAAAAACTTCCTGATTGTTAGAGTAGTACGACAATGGAACCAATGACCTAGGGAAGTCGTGGGCTCTCCCACACTAGAGGCCTTCAAGAGGCAGCTGGACAACCATCTGTTGTGGATGTGTTAAGGTAGATCCCTGCATTGAGCAGGGCCTTGGACTCGATGGCCTTATAGGCCTCTTCCAACTCTACTATTCTTTGGTTCTATGACAGGCAGTCCTTCTAAGAACTCAGGTTCTATGTTAAGCTTTAAAAATATCCCTTTGGAATTGTATTGGTGCTCACTGTTCAGTGTCATTTTGTAGTTCTGCTGCTATGCTGCAGTATAGTGCCCAAATATTGGGAGAGTTTACCTGGTCAGCTCATCACCATGTGGACACTTTCCTACCTTGCACCTAGCACTAGAAGACAGGTGTCCATCCAATGGGTGAACTTTAAGCAGGCACTTTTATTTTTTTGACAAGGGGCTGTGTGCAACCTTGCATCCAGCAAATGGTTAACAGTTTCAGCACAGCTCTAGCATTATTATGACTCACATGTTCAATTATCTGGTTTGGGAAATATGCAAATTTGCTTTGTATATTAATCGATCAATTAATCAGGTAAAAAGACAGTGATTAATCAATGAAATGCATGCATTTAGCAATGGGATGCAAATTTGTCACTTCCCAAATGCCCTGATGAATCACAGCACTGTTCTGGGGGAGGGGATGGTAGGATTCATACATACAACACACACACACACTCACACCAGCACCACTCTATATTGGGGAAGGAAAAAATACTCCATGATGACATAGTTCTCAGTAGCTTCTCTGGCTCATGTTTGCCACTCTTGACAACATCCTACGATGATTTATATATTTACTCCATATTGATTGTTTATATGAGGTAGTAGTGAGACAGTCTGTGATCAATGCAATAAACAGGGCTTGCCACAGAGCAGCTGAGTGATTTTCCAGGTCTCCAGGCAGACGTGGGCTTTTAAGGAAGACGAGAGGGATGACAACGTAATAGCCTTGGATAGCTTTTTCCAGACACCCTCTTCTAGGCAGAAGAGGCAGGCAGGAATAAGACAAGGATGAGAGACGCTCTCGTAGGGGGAAGTTGAGTAATGGGGTAGGGAGGGAAAAACTGGGGATCTGGAAAGAACGAGACTATGGGAGTTCAATGTAGGATCACAACCAGGATTAAGTAGTTGGGTGGGTGATAGTCAAATTCCACTGCTTGGTTTAGGCAGAGGACCTCTTCATATGCATATCCAGGAATTATGGGTGCCACATCCCTATGGTGCAATGTAGGAAGCATGCATAAGTGAAGCAACCACCAGGAGAAAGGGTACCAATCAAGTCAGAGACATCCATATGCCAGTAGATCCATTCAGGATTGGTAGAAACAAATGATACTCTATTTTCCCCATAATTCCAAACATTCTTGGGGCTCATCTACACCAAGCAGGATATTCCATTATGGAAGTGGTATATAAAAGGCAGGAGCCACACTACTGCTTTATAATGGTATTGAAGTGCACTGACCACTATTGGGGCCCTTTGACACATACCATATACCGCTTTCATACCGCTATATTCTGCTTGGTGTGGCTCCTGCCTTTTATATACTGCTTTCATAGTGGAATATCTGGCTTGGTGTAGATGAGGACACCATGGCCAGCATGTCCTGCAGCATCAGGTAGTAATTTTAGATTCAGAACCTAATACTGTTATGGGGTGCCCCCTCTTTCGATCGCCATGTGTATTACTTCACTTAATTCAGTAATGTAGTATTTATTTATATTTATTGTATTTATATCCTGCCTTCTTTTCCTCCTTAAGGAACCCAAGGCAGTGTACATACTCCTCATTTTATCCTCAAAACAACAACCCTGTGAGGTAGGTTGGACTGAGAGTCTGTGACTGGCTCAAAGTCACCCAGTGGGTTTCCATGGCTGAGTGGGGACTAGAACCCGGATCTCCTGACTCCCAGGCCATACCTAGACCTAAGGTTTATCCCTGGATCGTCCAGGAGTCAAACCTGTTCATCTAAGTGACACACAGGGGATCCAGTGCTCAGGCAGGGGTGAACCCTGGATGATCCCAGGATAAACCTTAGGTCTAGCTGTGGCCCCAGTCCAACACTTCAGCCACTGCACCACACTGCATTTGGGGGCCTTCTTCTTCATTCTGCCGAATCAGCTATTGGACTTCCACCCCCAAATCCTGTCCTGAGAGCACCACTGACAAGTGCTTCACTACCTGCTGCTAGGAATGGAGACATCTGTCAGTTTCACTTTCTTCCACCTTCAGTTTTTGTTATTGCTGTTAAAGAGGAGGAGCTATGGGTAAGGCAGCAGCTGACGGCACTTTTGGACTGTCCTTGGGGGTGTGGCTATGATGACTGTCATGATGAGCAACCGCCTATCAAAACATAACATTGCCCTATGAAGAGAGACTGAAAGAACTGGGCATGTTTAGCCTGGAGAAGAGAAGATTGAGGGGAGACATGATAGCTCTCTTCAAATACTTCAAAGGTTGTCACACAGAGGAGGGCCAGGATCTCTTCTCGATCCTCCCAGAGTGCAGGACACGGAATAACGGGCTCAAGTTAAAGGAAGCCAGATTCCAGCTGGGCATCAGGAAAAACTTCCTGACTGTTAGAGCAGTATGACAATGGAATCAGTTACCTAGGGAGGTTGTGGGCTCTCCCACACTAGAAGCCTTCAAGAGGCAGCTGGACTACCATCTGTCAGGGATGCTTTAGGGTGGATTCCTGCATTGAGCAGGGGGTTGGACTCGATGGCCTTGTAGGCCCCTTCCAACTCTGCTATTCTATGATTCTATGATTCTATCACCACAGTGTGCATGCAGAAGTCTCTGCTGCTGGTGGTTTGGGAGTTTGGGGGAGGAGATGGGAAGTCATTACGACGCCCCCCCCCAACGTTTTTCTACAAGGGTTCTGCTTCTCCTGCCTTGTCTTCTTCTCTTGTTTCAAATGGCAGGCGTACACCCAACACTTCTTTGACTAATGTAGAGAATGTGAAGTGCTTGTAACATTACAACTACAGTGATCTGTGTCTCTGGATACAAGAGGAAGCAAAGTAGCATCGTTCCACTGTGCCAGCAGTTACCAATTTGAGAAGCTGTCGTCGCCTCAGAATTGATGGCCTGTAGAGTAAATTGCTGCTTCTTATTATTATTTTGCATAAATGAAAGATTAGCGGCATTCAACTACTATTTGCGTTGCTGAAAATTGCTTTGGCAGGAGAATATGACATGAAGTTCATTATTACATCGCTGCTAACAAGTCTTTACTCCCCGCCTCCATTATTTCCAGGAAAATATAAGATTCAGCAGAGATGCATATTTTAGCTTTGGCTTAAATCTTTACACTAAGCTCTTCTTCTTCCTAATGTGTGATCCTGTCTTATTAATACAGAACGAAATGGACATTTCAGAACTCTGTGCACCATGACACACAAAATGGGTCATTACTGTCATGTTCCTAGTTAGCTATTGAATGCATATATGTATCCACAGCTTTCCTAAGATCTTGGCTTTTAAATAACCAAGGTTTCAGAATGGCTATCTCAGTGGTAGCTGGTTTATTGTAGTGGTCTAAAATTCAGACTGATGCTGCATTTCAATCCTCCAAGGTGGACTCAAAGCCAAAATCTAATTGTTCTTCCTGTAACTGGGGATGTGAGCTGGACTTAGAGCACTGGGAGACACTATCATTTCTTCCTGCTGATAACCCCTTAATAAGTCAGGGATGGGGAACCTATTGGCCTCTAGCTGTTGTTGGATTACAATTCATATCAGCCCCATCCATTGATTATGGCTGACAAGAGCTAGGGGTGATGAGAATTGAAGGCCAAAACAGCTGGAGGGTCACAAATTGCCCACCCTTGTTGCATGGTCACAGATCTTGCCATGGATGGACACTGGAGACCATGAGTAGAACTTCCCAGTGAATGCCTTGGATCTATTGCAAATGAGAAATCCCTTCCCCTCCCTAAATTGATGGATATGTTCAAAGTACCAGTGAAGATTTTCATGGAAATAAGTGATGCATCTATGAAATAATAGTCTTACTAACCTTTCTAGCAGATTAAACCTTACTAAAACATGACCCATGTCTGCATTTTCTTAAACATCTGTTTTCCATTTTGTATAACATGGTGAGTCCGGATAGTCCGACCACATTAACGCATCACATTTAAACCGTCAGACTGAGCTAAAACGACTCGTCTCTGCTTGTATTTTTTTCACCAATTGCAAAAGACAAGCCTTGCTTTTGGCTGACTCTCAAAAATTCTGTCTCCATTCATTTGAAATGGATTGGGCAATTGGGCACACTGAAATAATGTGACAGATCATAATTGCATACATTGCATGTACATTTTCTTATTTTCTGTCTTAGCCTATATAACTTTGCTCTTCAAATATCTGTTATACATATAATATGTTGGATCCAGACACAGGCCTTAGCTAGACCAGGTTTTATCACGGGGCGAACCCCGGGATCATCCCTGAGTGTCCACATGACGCACAAGGGATCCCAGGATCAGGGAGGGATCATTCCTCCCTTGCTCCGGGACAGAGTACTCCTCTTTGGGCCTGGTTTTTCCATGGTCTTGGGCTGAGCCTGAGACCTTGGAACATGTGGCCTGTTGCCACAGTTTGACTTTGCTCCGTGAGATTACTCGCACGGAGCCGGGAGCCACGGACGGGGTGCAGCGCTCCTGAGGAGCGCTGTGCTCATCAGGGGTAGGGTGGGGGGAGCAAGGAAATTATTATTATTATTATTATTATTATTATTATTATTATTATTATTATTTTAAAAAGCACCTATCTTTAGCACATGAGCGTTCGTGTGCTCCTCTTCCTTTAAAAATTAAAAAAATGGCGGGTGCGACACATCTACACTGTTAGTCGTTAGCACTTTGAAAACGGTTTGAAAACTGTATGTGGCATGTGTGTCCTGGGCCCCAACAGCTGTCGCTACTGTTATAAACTGTTTTAAAGCAGCTGTGTAGATCCTGCCCAGGTTTGCATCCAACCCTTTGCTTCCAGAATAGAACTTTGTTCGGTGCAAAATATCATACTGCATCATTTACAGAAGTTATTCTTTGCTGCCAATTATGTGCAGAAAAGGGCAACTAAACTGGTTAAGGGACTGGAGCATCACCGCTATGAGGGAAGGTTGTGATGGTTGTGTGCTATCTCCAGTATTTAAGGCAGTAAGCCTGTGTGCACCAGGAGCTGGGGAACATGGGTGGGAAGGTGCTGTTGCACGATGTCCTGCTCGTTCATCCCTGGACGATGGCTGGTTGGCCACTGTGTGAACAGAGTGCTGAACTAGATGGACCCTTGGTCTGATCCAGCCTGGCATGTCTTATGTTCTTATGATGCCCCTTTATTGGATTTGATAATAGAATTTAACCACTTGACCTTGGGGGGGGGCTAGGGGTGGCGACAGCCATCAGAAAGCTCTGGCGTGGGCTGGTCCATGAAGTCACAAAGAGTCGGAAGCAACTGACATAAGTCCATGCAAGTTAGTGTACAAATTAGTAAGTATGGGTGCAATACTATGTTTAGACAGAAAAAGCCCTAAAATTCCCAGCATTATTGTCCAGATATTCATAGAATTGTGTCATTCGTAAATCAAAAGGGGGAGTAAAAATACCTGTACATAACCACAAATAGAGTAGATTGTTGATGCATGAGAGTATGAGAGATTGTGATGCTGATAAAGTACGTGGAGCACCATGGGAACTGTTGGCAAAGAAAAGAGTGCCAGGCAGTAAACCAATATCATCCATTTTGAGCATGAAAATAGATTTTTCAAAAGGAGCAAAAGGACATTTGTTGAAACATTAAGCCTTTTCAGAAGAAGGATTTTGATTAAGTGTTGATTTTGTTGTTGTTGTTGTTGTTTAAAAAATACAATTAAAAAATGATGCAACGCTAGTAACTCTGCCAGTCAGCTTGGATACCCTTGCCAATCTAATCTCTAAAAAGGGCACTCTGGAGTGCCTTTAAACAGAGAGATGAATTCTTTTCTATATGAAATTTCAAGGTAATTTTTCAAGTGAAAAGCAGTTGTATTTCAGCCAAGAGACTCTCTGGTGTTGGGTTTGCATATACTTCCCCAGAGAGCAATGTGGCAGCTACTAGCTTACTGTTTTTCATAAGAGATCAGACCCCATTAAACAGAAAAGAAATCCATTTTAGTGCATATACATGCATACACAGATTCTTCACAGGCAGGCAAGAAATATAAGCAACAGAAGCCAGAGCACTGCTTGTATGAATGGTTGAATCTTTATTTGGTGGATTTTACGGTTGGACTGTTGGCTGCTGAAATTCATCTAGGTTATATCCCTTCCAAAATCCAACAATGCCCTTCTTCATTCTTAACTGTTCATGTTTTATTCCAAGTCCTGGCAGCTGAAATTTTAGTCAGTTGGTTCTCTTAGATATGTTCTAACCAGCACATATAGCTAGAATTGGGATGAAAATTCACATGGGCCTGCGTCTGGCCCTCATGAGCCCAGGTGGACGTGCCCAGTGGATTTTTGCCCCTGCATCCTTTGACATTTCCCCCTCTGTGTTAACGGTGGCCACTATTAACACAGCGGGGGAAAATATGCAATTTCTCCAACCTTGGGGAAATTGAATTTCTCACTCTCCCACCCTCCATTTGTGTATGGGTCCATTAGAGTGGAGGGGAGAATAGGTGATTTTCCCAGCCTTGGGGAAATTGCATCTCTCCCAGCAGTAATCATAGACTTAAAGGTCTTCTTAAAACCTTGGATTAAGAGGGCCTTTAGGTCCCTGATTGGTGTGGGGTTGGGGAGGCAAAGTGCACCCGGCCACGCTAATGGCATGCCATGGGAATTGCGCACATTCCAGAGGCCCTAGAAAGTGCAAATCGCCAAGTGCTTATCTGGGCATGCTCCCAGTACAGGGCTCCCACGAGTTCTCAAGTCCCTACATAATAGCACACAGAGTTTTGGCTATTGGGTGGTATAGAAGTGCAAGCAATAAATAAATAAACTCTGCCTGTATTGCAGAAGAAGTAATGACCCTTAGTCATCAGCTGGTTGCCAGTTGATGGACACAAGTTGATGGTTTTGAAGATAAAGCTAGGAGAAACAATGGAATAATGTGAGGGTCACTGAACAGGTAGAAGAGATGAGCAACTTCTTACCTTTCTGGAAAATGGATAGTTCCTTGATTAGATTTGCGGGCCAAATAAAATCCAGGTTTACTGGTCCAGATAACTGACCCAGAGATGTATTAATAAAACTGCTTGACCATTAGGCAGTATGATAGATATTTCTCATTTCTTATGGAGTGTGTCTTCTTCTTCTTCTTCTTCTTCTTCTTCTTCTTCTTCTTCTTCTTCTTCTTCTTCTTCCTGTTATAAGTCATCACTATAGGTCATTAAACACTAGGAGTTTGAATGTAATCTGCCATCGATTTTTACAACCCAAACAAACAACCCAAAATGGAAATTTGTCATGGGAGGAGGATGGAAACCATAAGGTTGCCAGGAGGCAATAATGGCTTCTTCCACTGATTGTTCTTTGGTCCATTTGTGTGGACTTTCCACCTTCCTCCCCCACCCTACCCTGTACCAAGCGGGGATCCATGTGTGCAGCAGAGCAATCTGAGATGGAGACAGACAAAAGTAACAGATAACAAATTGACAGGAGAAACCCTGGGTGCCCTATCTTCCAATTCAGTCGTGGCTTCTGGAGGAATGGCCAAGTTGCAATCTGTCAACCCAGTTCTATCCTTCACCATCATAGCTCTTTGGGCTTCTATATAGTTCCTGTCCTTTCCTCTCTACCTTGTAAGCCTGTGAGTTGGACCTGTAGTTTTTAATTTTGGGCCTTTCATACCAACAATATACAGTCAATCTTATTCATGTTTGAGGACATAGGACATTGTCATATATTCCAAGCCAAACCACTTCCCCATCTAGCTCAGTATTTTCTGCTCTACAGACTGGCTGCAGGACTCCATTGGTAGTCCTATGTAAACTAGGCCCATTCATTTCAGTGTGTCTACTCTCTGTAGAAGTACCATTGGATACTGCCCTAGATTTCCTGACAAGAATCTTTCCCAGTTTGAGCTGGAGCCGCTGGGGTTTGAACCCCGAACCATCTGCATGAAAAGCATGTGAACTCTGGCCCGTCCCATTTGTTCCTAAGTAAATATTCATGAAAATTCCATTCAAATTCATATACATCCTTACCTAGTTTTTCTGAAGTTAAGGGATGAGCCAGGATTCAACTATAGGATCCCTATATTTCCATTTTAGCAGCCAGTATGAAACCAAAATCTGATGCCAAACAGATTGAAAGAAGGCTACAATCTTCAGATTCTGGCAAGGAAGCAACTCAGCTCTCAACGCACCTTCATTAGCTTCCATTAATGCTAATGGGAACAGGGTTTCCTTCCCATGGAAGGGAGAATATAAAGCCCTCTGTTGATATATATTTATGAACGAAGCTATGTTTATTCCTTTAGCTAATTTAAAACCCCACCATCTGTAGTTTTAAATTTATTCATTAATGCCTGCAAATTGAAAGAGGCAGCATGGAGCCAACATTAATTTAGAGGGAGCAATCTGATTATGCGGTGAAATATGTCAGTCATAAGCCACAAAATGAAGGTTGCAATTTCACGTCCCCCTATGCCGAGATTAGAAAATCACAGGCGGAGCTGTTTTTCCATCGAGATCAATTGTCTGGGGTGGCAAGAGGGGAGGGGGGAAGGTTGGCGGTAAAAATGCGCAGGTTAACAATTTATGGTGCAATTATAAATGGTATCATTAGTGTCACAAGCAGTCCCTATTATCCACCATAACCCCCTTATCAAAACAAATGTCCTTTTTATAGAATTGTAAATTTATAGAACAATAGCTTAATTTAGAGCAGGATAAACATCTTGGCCTGAATATAGTGCAGGAGTGATCCATGTAAGGAAAGAGCTCTTTACAGTTGCAAAGGCACTTGGGGTATCATAAAAGCCTGACAAGTGGTTTGTGGCAGTAGCAACGCGGTTCCAGATTTTGGAGGGCCCTTGGGCAAGATGACCTCAATGGGACCCCTTCCCCAGTGAGTCTACATTCTCCCCACAGCTGTCACCAGATTCTGTTGCTCCTCTTCTTCTTTCTCATCATGGCCACCACTTGGTTGCTTAACAAGTGGAGAGAGCCAGTGAGCAAATGGGCAGTGACACCTCCTGTTCCTCCTTCTTGCCACCACCATTGCCTGGGCCAGATCAAGAGGCAGGTGAACCAGCAGGATGGCAGTGATCGAGAGGAGGAGCAACTCCAGGGGGGCTCTTCTCAGCAGACCCTTGCTGTGGTGTGGTCCCTTGGCAGGTGCCTGCCTTTGGGCCTGGGCCTGGGCAGAGCTTGTGTGATCTAGGGAACCCATTTCACTAGAAGTGCGACTGCATCTGACTCAGGCCATAGCTAGACCTAAGGTTTATCCCTGGATTGCCTAGGGATCAAACCTGTTCATCTAGGTGACACACAGGGGATCCAGTACTCAGGCAGTAGCGAACCCTGGATGATCCCAGGATAAACCTTAGGTATAGCTGTGGCCAAAGTCTAAACTGTGACATATAGAGTATGTCTAAACCTAGGGACCAGAGGTGGAGGATCTCACGATATGGTGATTGTGAGATCTTCCCCCTCAGTTTACACGTGATGAGCAAGGTCCTGGGAGGAAGAGGACGTAACACCCTCCACTTTGGATTTTTTTTTTTTTTTTTTAAGATGAGCACTCCAGTGAAAAGTAAGTTTTTTTTAAAAAAAAAACAAACCAAAACCTCCCGCTCCCCCCCACCCCACCCCTGATGGGCACGGAGCTCCTGAGGAGCTCTGTGCCCCTGCCCGGTTACTCGCGAAGAGCTGGGATGAAGCCAGGATGGCAGCCCACACGTCCTGTGGTCTCGAGATCATCCCTCACTTTCCCCCGGGATCCCCTCTGTGTCATGTGGATGCACAGGGATGATCCCCGGGATAACACCCCATCTAGCCATGCCGATAGATCGTTGTAGCTGCTCTGTGATGAAACCAATGAATTCTGCAACTGCTCAGGTATGATTTCGTTCAGTCATCCTTCAGATGCCCCAAGATAGCATTGGAAACAGAGGCCAGGACTGAACCTTGGCACAAATTCAGCCCTGTGTGTGTAGGCAATAGGTGTGCAGTTTAATTTCATAGACATTGCTCATTGAGCTTAGAATAACAATCCTAAGTGTTCCCCGTCCTCCTCAGCACTTGGCTGCCCAGCCAAAAGCTACCCTAGTCCTTCTGCACACATAGACATAATCCCTGTATCCTCCTTCCATTTCTCAGTAAACATTGTGCTTAAAGCAGTTCACAGCAAAGCATGACATCAGAGCAGCTCAGCCAATGGCAGCCAGAGTGGCTATGACCTCCCTCTGCCATGCTGCACAGTGAAATCAGATAAAATCAGAGTTAGACAGATCAAAGCATTCACTGGTGGATGATGGTCATGTTCTTGCAATGAGATACTGAACTTGGAGGTATCTGTAAATGCATCTCAAGAATCTTTCACTATATTTGACTTTCACTATAATTTGAATCTTTCACTATAATTGTAACTTGTCAACATATGTATAATGGAAGTAATTGCATATTATTGTCCTGATTACCCATATATTCACACACACACCCCAGTTTGTTATTTACCGGTGTCTATTTTAAGCCCCTTGGAATAAAGACCTGTCATAGTTCTTCTTTGTAAAGTGTCACGTACATAGATGGCACTACATGAATAAAATGATGATGATGATGCTAGTCATAATAATAAACATAGTGTGAAAATTCACATTCCGTACAGAAGAGGCCTCTTAGCTTTCTGTGCTTACGTACCACCTAGAGCTGGGCCTAAAACTTCCTCCACATTTTTCTATTGAACATTTTCATTCAGTTGGCTAGAAAGAGATTGCGTTCAAAAATAAATTTGAAAGAGAAGACATTTTCAGAGGAATTATCATAGGTTGGGAACAGTGTTCTTGTGATTTCCATACTTATCAGGTGGTCGAAGAGTATGTACAAGTTTCTGGTCTTTCATTAGACACCCATCTCTCTCTGGAAGCCTGTAGCCTCCTTGACTTCCCACACGAGGTAATTCTTACAAGGATTTTTCAGATGAGGAACTGCAGGCAGCCCAGGAGGCTGAAAAGCAATTGAGAGATGTATAACAGAAACACACACACACCCCACTCTTTTCTACACCATTTTTCTGCCCCCCCTCCCCACTGATGTCCTGGAATAGCACTAGAGATGGAGCATCATGAAGGATGAAAATTAGGGCTGTGCACAGACCCCCCCAATCCAATCCGCACCAGATCCGCAACTTTCGGATCGGGTCTGCTCCGCCCCACGTCGATCCGCCTATGGTCTGCTCCACTCCGCTGCGGAGCTCCGGATCTGAATCGGAGTTCCGCAGCACTTCCGGTGCCGCCAGGTAAGGCCCCCTCCCTTCTCCCCCCTTACATGGCTCCGTTGCGTTCCAGTGGCTGCTTCAACTGAGCCCGAGGACTCAAACAGGAAGACCAAGCCGCAGCCGTGGCCTACTCAGGAAAGACCCTTCCCCCCTGCCCCCTTACCTGGCTCCACCACCATCACAGCATGGACTGCGGTGACGGTGCCGCCGCCAGGTAAGGCCCCCTCCCTCCTCCCCACTTACCTGGCTCCATCGCGTTCTAGTGGTTGCTACAACAGAGCCCGAGGACTCAAACAGGAAGACCAAGCCACAGCCGTGGCCTACTCAGGTAAGAATTTCCCCCCCTGCCCCCTTACCTGGCTCCGCTGCCATTGTCTCATGGACTGCTGTGGCGGCAGAGGCAGGTAGGGCCCCCTCCCTCCCTCTCTCCTCCCCCCCTTACCTGTGTCCGTCGCGTTCCAGCAGTGGCTTCACCTGAGGCTGAGGCTCAAAGCAGAAGGACAGGCCATGGTTGCAGCCTGGTCTTCCGGTTTGAGCCTCAGCCTCAGGTGAAGCCGCTGCTGGAACGTGATGGACTCAGGTAAGACCCTGTCCCCTTACCTGGCTCCACTACCGTTGCCGCATGGACTGCAGTGGCGGTGCTGGCACCAGGTAAGGCCCCCTCCCTCCTCCCCCTTACCTTCGTCTGCCGCATTCCGGCAGCAGCTTCACCTGAGGCAGAGGCTCAAACCAGAAGGGCAGGCCACAGTTGCAGCCTGGTCTTCTGGTTTGAGCCTCATCCTCAGTTGAGACAGGTAATCCCCCCTCCCCTCTGCCCCCTTACCTGGCTCTGCTGCCGTCACTGCATGGACAGCTGCAGCACCAGGTAAGCCCCCACTTACCTTTTTTTCGGAGCTCCGGATCAAGGCGAAGGATCCACTTGGTCACGATCCTCTTCGCCTCAATCCGCAGCCCCCCTGACCCACCTCGTCTCTGCCTTTGTCAGAGGCGAATCAGGCTGCCTCACTATTGCTTCTACACTCCGAAGCAAAGCGGAGCACAGCCCTAATGGAAATGGTGACCAGACTGCCAACACATTTGCTGCTGTTGCCACTTGCAGAGGCAGTACAACAAAACAAAACCTTGAGGAAAAGAGAGTTTCTCCTTCCATTGGAGAAACTTGGGGAAATTATTCCGCCACCACCCCGACCACCAATTTCTCTGCCCGCAAATAGGGTGGAGAATTTTGAAAGGCTGTGTTTGCACACAGCTCATCGCATGCTCTCTTTACTACAAAGCACTGTATTATGCTGAATAAGTGATAGTGACCAAACATGGGTAAGCTGCCCCTTCTTTTACTGAAAGTGTGAGTGTTGTAAATGCTAACAGCTGTGTAAATATGGTGTGTGGGAGTAGCTAACCACAGATATTGACCACTGACATGGAGAACATTGCATCTCTGAAGGCACAATATCCTGTGGTTTTCCTTCCCATACCAGCGAAGGCCACAATCCCTCAGTCTATGATTGTAAGCCTTGTTTATTCAGGGCACTTCGCCACCAACATACGTCACAATGACCACTGGAGCATGTGTGTGTAATCAATTCCATGGATCCCGGTCGGGGTACATGCTCAAGACAAACTCATACATCCAAAGAGGTGTACTAAAAGTGGATCTATGCTGAGTTTAGCACGAGAGAAAGGGGAGATAGATTGCTTTGTGTTTTATGTTTTCCATTTACCTGTTCACTGCTCAAACAACTCTGGTTATTGAGTGATCTAAAAGGGTAATGAATAAATAACACACACACCCCTCTGAGACCTTCTGAGGAGGTGGTCATGACCCCCACCCTGGACAGCAGCTCAGACTCTGAGTGACTGGCCACAGTTTTATCAGAATTGTTTGTTTGAAAAATAGTAATTATTTTAACATGGAGTTTTATTCCTTTATCCTATTTTGTACCTTTTATTGACCCTGCTCAGACAACACTCTAAGCCATGGTGGTTAAGTATTTTGAGCTAAATATTATGACTTAGAGTGTCATTGGACATGCTAACCATGGCTTAGCGTGTTGTGTGAACCAATCCTAACCATGGTGGCTACATGACTAAGGCTTAAACACACTCACTAACCATTTGCTGCAAAAGGGTTAACGCCCTAACCATGGCTTAGTCTGTTGTCTGAACAGGCCTATTGTTCCCGCTGTGGAATCTGACTAGATGTAGTGCGGTATACAAATGTTATAAATAAATGAATGAATTTGGATTTCTATGAATCCCACCTGTGAATTCTGTAGCAGACCAGCCATTTCCAGGTTGCATGGATTCTGCAGACATTTGGACCATTTTCTTTTAATGGGGGGAGTTGTGGAAATGTGCACATGTGTAAGTACACATTGGTGCAAGTGCACATTTCCAAATGAATGAATTCTCATACAAAAGATCCAATTCCATCAATGAGGGGACAACAGAATGAATGTTTCCTGACAATCCATGAAACACAGATGGAATGGATTTAACCAAATCTATACCTTCAAGTCTGACTGTGCCTGCTAGACTGAACCACCCTCAGGTGACCTGGTACACTCAATGAAGTCCTTCTCAAGGTCAGGACCAATAAGCAGATCTTGTACAGGTGTCCCTCTCCAATTATCTTGGGATTCAATGGGGTGCTGAAAGATCTAGAGATTTCACAGTGGTGAAGACCTGGTTCAGGAACTCCCTGCCTGGAGAGGTTCACCAATTTTCCTACTTATTTGGCCATTAAAAGAGATGCATGAAAATAGTTTTATTTTAGAAAGAATGTATCTGATTGTTTCAACCATCAGTTTTATTCATCATTATTTAGGGGGTTCTTATAATCAATGGAAAAACTGACTTCCTGGTGAATTGAAATGGGACATGATTTGAGGGGCATACACATGACCTCCTCCACATACGTGCAGAGGGGAGCATGTGAACTAGGACTACCTGCTACTGGAAATGAATGCTGATTCCTCTGATGAACGGAAATAAATATCTTGTGAATGAAGCATCACCAGCCTTTGAAAGTTTAGTTCAGACCCTGATAGAACAGCCTTCCTCAACACCATGACATCCAGATTTGTTGGAATACAACTATCATCATCTCCAACCGCCATGGCCATACTAGCTAGAGTGATGGGAGTTGTAGTCCAATACAACTGGAAGGTGCCGGGTTGGAAAAGTCTGCTTTAAAACTTAGAACGTCATGTCAAACCAAGTGCTATTCATTCATTCATTCATTCAGCCAGCAGGATTTGGGATGATTTTACCCCACCATTGGCTGCTTCTGAATACGGCGAAATGATGAGTAATGTGCTCCACATTTAAGATGAAAGAAAGAGAAAGGAAACAGTGCTGTTCTTTCCCACAAACTGATTTTGGTAAGACTACAATAAATGATTCTTGTCATGAAACTGCAGGTAGCAATTTCCATACCGTTAAACAAGAGAAGCATGCTCCATTTATGACCACACGTATTATAAAGGAGCAACATTTTTAGTAAGTGGTACTCCATTTTCTGGGGGAGTTTGCAAGAATCTCAAATTCCAGAGTGATTGAAATATCTATGTCACCTTTTCTACAAAAGCTGTAGAAGCCTACGCGTTGTTCAGAGAGCAGGAAATCTGACTTGTTTTTTGATAACAACTTCTCCCTCAACCCACTTTTCTTAAGAAAATGCTCTGAATTCATTGTTGAACTCATAATGCAAATAAATGCAGTGCAGTTTTAAATTCTATCCAGCAAACGCTGGGAGATTTAGGGATTTAAACAAGGTCCCAATTTTTGTCACATCCAGTTTTATAGAGCTGGATTGACTAAGGCCGGAAAAGGCCAAAGAACTTTCCCAAAGTTACAGAGGAAATAGTTAGCTCAGACAGGATTATGAAATCCCACAATCCACTTGGATCTGCTTCTCTTGCTCATCGAAGATCAAGTGGGATGGTGCCTAAAGGCAGGTTTAAAACTGAATGTGTGTTTTTGTAATATCTGAATTCTGAATCATTGTTGGACTGCGTCCAACAAAGAATACCTCTTACATTTTCTACATATATAAAAAATACTATCCAGGGAAGCCATTACAAATGGCCTTGGCATTGTCTTCATGCCTAAACCTATCAGGCTATAAGCTTGTACATCACTTGAGTTTGTACCATTGATAAGTGAGTCTCCACATTTCCCGTATCTATATGGGATAGCATGGAGGTTCACTGTGTGATGGCACCAGGACACCTTTTTTAAAAAAAACATTTTTATACCGCCCAATAGCCGAAGCTCTCTGGGCGGTTCACCTGGTGAGTGCTTGTAGATGATACTAGGGCCACAGTGGAGGACACATTCCTTTGGTTGGCACAATTATTATCCCACCCTTTCTCAAAAGTGTTCAGGGTAGCATCCATGGCCATTCTCTTATCTTCACAACAACCCTGTAAGGTGGGTTAGCCTGACAGAGAGAGAGTGACAGGTCCAGGGTCAGTGAGCTTCCTACCTGAACCTTCTCTAAGTCCAATACTCTAGCTCAAGACTGGGCCAGTTGAAGTTCTAGGGTCCCAAAGGGATTTCACCCAATTTCATGTGAGTGGCAAAGTGTGTGGGAGGGAGAGAAACATGGGAGAAAGAGGGAGAGAGAGGGAGAGAGGGGGAGGTGGCCACACCCACCACTTGCTTTAGCTCCACCCACTGCCAGCATGTAGCCCCTGACAGATTACCCATGGGAACTCGGCCCTCAAAGAAGAAAGGTCCCCCATCACTGCTCTAGGACTCTAGCTATACTTCTAATAAATGTTGACGCTGTACATTGGGGGTGCGGGTGGGATAAAGATATCTTTGGGTGCTGCTTGTGAAGATCCCATGGGTATCTGGCTGGCGGCTGGCTGCTTACTGCTGGAGAGCAGTATGCTAAGTTCCATGGACTGTTGGTTTGAATCATCATGACTTCTTAGGTTCTTTTGAAGATAGGGAGGCCTAACAAAGTAATATGTGCTTGGAGCAAACACCCTACTTTGGACATTTTCATGGAAGTGTATTATATGAACTCAATGGCTGGGTTCATACCACACACTAATCCACACTCAGTGGCTGAGTGTGGGTTGTTGTTGGACTGTGGATTGTTGTTGAACTGTGGGTTGTCGGGTTGTCCAAATGCAGCACATTTTCTGCAGTGTGACTTGTTAACCACCCTGAACAATCCAACAACAAACCATGGGTTCTTGGGGTGGCTTGTTCAAGAAAAATGAGCTGCACTGCATGGTTAACAAGCCACCCTTAGGAAAACGTGCTGCATTCAAACAACACAACAACCCACAGTTCAACAACAACCCATGTTTCATCAACAACCCACATTCAACCACTGAGTGTGGGTTAGCGGGCTGTGTCATCCCAGTCACTGACTTCATAGTCACAGGAATAGAGAGCAATAAAGGCAGAATATTGGGCTTCCAAACGAAGGATCCGCCATATATCAACACCTTGGAAATCAACTCTCAACTTAGGCCATAGCTAGACCTAAGATTTATCCCGGGATTGTCCTGGGGTCAAACCTGTTCATCTAAGTGCCACACAGGGCATCCAGCGCTCAGGCAGGGACAAACCTGGGATGATCCTGGGATAAACCTTAGGTCTAGCTATGGCCTTAGTATCGGAGCCTCCATGGTCTTCCTTTTTTAATCTGCTGTTATCCATTGTGAAAGGCAACCCACATCTCTTCTACTACTTTCCATCTCTATTCCTTCTTTCTTTCCTTTTTTCTCTCCCCCTCCCCTTTAGAGGAAACGTACCAGGTGTACATTTAGCAAATCAATTTCCATGATAAAGTCAAGGATATTAAAAAATAGAAAGATTATAAAGAGAACTGGTCTCCTAGCAGCAGACAGAATGGCAGCCTGCCATTGTTCCCAGAGATTGGATCAGTACTGAGAGAATCAGATGACTAAGCTCCTTGGTCATGAATGAAATATTTGTTTTTACTACTGAGAAAAGGGTGGGGGAAATCTGGCACCACAGAAGGAGTTTGGAATAAAATAAAGATGGTGGAAGCAGTTCTGAAGGGCTTCTCTGAAGGACATCAAAGATGACTTTATCCAGACTAGAAGCTCCAGGGCTGAAAAGGGAAATGCAAGGCACACAAATATGGGTTAATAATAGACTTGATGAAAATATGAGCATGGATGACAGATACTTTTGTGCAGTGTGGTTATGATCACATGCCATGTTTTTTGACTATGAATGAAATGGAAACCAAGTATTCATATGTTAGTGAAGGCGGGGGGGGGGACTTGGAAATGATTATATCTGGTCACAAGTGCTTTGTTCAAAGTGGTAATTTCAGACATTGAGGTCACAGAACTCAACTTTTCATACAATCATAGAATTGAAGCATTGGAAGAAAATTGGAAGGTCACCTAGTCCAACTCCTTGCTCAGTGCAGGAATCTTACAACAGCAGCATCCCTGACAGATGTCTGTCCAGCCTCTGCTTCCAGCAAAGGAAAGCTCACCATCTCCCAAGGCAAGGCTGCTCCACTGTTAATCAGCTCATACCATTCTGAATTTTCCCCTAATGTCAAGCCAGAACCTGCTTCCTTGCAATTTCCACCCACTGGTTCTAGGATTGATTTAGAGAGAACAGGTCTGCTCCATCTTCTGTGTGGCAGCCCTTCCAGTGGTTGAAGACAGCAATCATGTCTCCCCTTAACCTTCTCTTCTCCAAGCTAAGTGTATATTTTCAACCCTTCCTCATGGGATTTGCTTTCCAGACACCTCCCCATCCTGATTGCCTTCTTCTGGATCCACTCTAGTTTGCCAAAGCATTTCTTAGAATGTGGTGCCCAGAATTGAATACAGCTCAGTTCAGAATTTTGATTGCCAGGGTGCAAAATGTTTGTGGGGGGGGGGTAATAAATGGAGAATATAAGGCTAAAGCATTAAGTGTGAATCCTCACAGTAAGAGGACTGAGTCAGGGCTGGGCCTGACCCTTAAAGGTCCTGGTGGCAGTGAAACCAAGGAATTTGCTAGATGAGAGGTTAGCCTGGGCTGATACCCGGGATCAGCCCTGTGCATCCAGATGATGGACCCTTGCCCCGGGGCAATGGGCTCCATTTGTAGCCCGGTAGTTCCGCAGTCCTGCGGCTGAGCCTGGGACCGCAGAAGGTCTAGCCCATTCCACAGCTCTTCCCGGCTACGTGGCTTACTCACCCGTAGCTGGGAGAAGCCACACATGGGGCAGGGGGGAGATCATGGCCAAGGGGGAGCAGGGAAACCTTTTTTTTAAAAAAAAAAACACAAAACCTTACCTTTAGCGCTCCTGCGCACCTGGCCCTTTGAAAATTAAAAAATGGTGGACATGATGGGGCTTCCCTTTAGCCCCTCGCCTCTGACATATAGACTGGGGTGACAGCCCACGCTAGCTGCAGCATGGGCTCGCCCCTCCTCCTGACCGGACTTTCAGGTAGGTCTAGCAAAGGCCCAAGTGTGTGTGTGAGGAGGTGGTTCCTGCATGAAGTGATGAAGGCCTTAGAGAAAGGGAATTATCCCTGAGGAAAGGCAGGAATGCCACAGTGACCAAATCTATGTCCTAAATTTTTGGACCAAAACCAGAGACCTTCAACCTGCTCTCAAGGCATATTCGAAATCATTGAAGAATTAGAACATGTTATCTTGTCAAAAGTATTTCTGAGTTACTTCAGTGCAGCCAGCACTGGAAAGAAACCTGTGAACGTAACACCAACAATGGTTTTCTATTCCATCTCTAGAAGAGAGCTTTAGAAACAAACGATTCAAAGGCCCGAGTTCTTGAACTCAAAGTCCAAGGCTACAGAGGGGATGTGGCTCCTACAAAACCTGTGTTAGTTCTGCCAGAACACACTTTGAAGTCCTGCTGTGCAATTATTAGCTGATCTTGTTTAACAGCAACATGGGTCCCATCTGATCCTTTTGTGACTAACCAGGTGGCAATTTTCCCTCTACCGCCAAGGACTTTGGGCTCCCGGCCAAATGTTCTGCAGCTAGAATCTGGCACAAGAGGTCTAAGTGTGACTGTTCTGGGTGAGAAAAGTGGCAATCGTATCTCACATGACTTCTGGATCAAAGGGAGTTTCTTTTCTTTCCCAGTGCTATCAGAGTCTTGCTTGCTACCAGACTGATAGTATGATTTGTTCTAACTTAGCTACGTTCCATGGCTAAGTAAGTCCAAGTCCTTGTTACAAATGATAACATGGTGGGTGTGGGTGGGTGGGTATGAAAGATATATCGACTAACAATGGAGTAATACTTGGTTGGAGTGAGAAAGGCCTTAGAGAAAGGGAATTATTACTGAGGAAGGGCAGGAATGCCATAGTGACCAAAACTATGTTCTAAATTCAAGACCAAAACAAAAGACCTTTGACCTACTCTCACGGCATATTCAAAATTATGGCTTCTGCCCTCATCAGTAACTGATGTTAATTGTTAATTGGATACCAAGAGTGGCAGTTTGGAACCCTGGGACATGACAATTCCTAAGAAGAAGAAAAATCCCAGAGATTCGGGGTGGTCAAATTTGCCCCGTCACCCCAGCCATCTGGCCCTGCTTTCCAAATCGTGCGAGCTTCTTTTGAGGCTCAGCTTGGTCAAGCAAGCATGCAGCAGCCGCCCGCCCTCACTGCTGAAACTGTGCCCTTCCCCCTTCTTCATCAATGGTGGCCCGCCACTGATGCAGCGGGAGGGAGTTTGCAATTTCGGCAGCGAGGGCAGACTGCTGCCAAGCACTCATAGGGGCTTGGAAAGTGCTCGAGTGTGGGTCCACGATCATGCTCAAGGCACCTGACTAGGTCCAGGGGGGTGGACTTGGAGATGCTGTCAGACTCCTGGACTCAGCTGGGTGCTCAGAACATCCCTACATGAGATTTGAATGGTATAATCATAGAATCATGGAATAGTAGAGTTGGAAGGGGCCTATAAGGCCATCAAATCCACCCCCCTGCTCAATGCAGGAATCCACCTTAAAGCATACTTGACAGATTGCTGTCCAGCTGCATCTTGAAGGCCTCTAGTGTGGGAGAGCCCACGACCTCTTAGTTCTTATGGCCTTCAGCTGGAGGACAGGTGAAGGCCATAAGAACTAAGAGTTCTGAGTGTGTAGATCCAGACGTTTTCCTTTCTATCAAGGCACACTGAATATCATGTGATGTGTTTGGAGGCTGGAAAGAGTAAAGGCAGCAGTACACCACTTTTGTGTAACATCCAAAGTGAGAAGCAGATTGCTGCACCTCCTCCATGATGAAGGGAGATCCACAAATTTCACCCATCTAAGGGACACAGCTTTCTGCAACGGACGTTAGACAGGGACTGCAGCTAAGAGGTCTTAATTGCCCATTCAAGATCAAGCCACCCCCCCAAATTCTTTGCATTGTAACAAGGAACAATACACAGTGGCTTTCCATGGCTGAGTGGGGACTAGAACCCAGATCTCCTGACTCCCAGCCCAACACTTAAGCCACTACACCACAATGGCTCTTAAACAGAAATGCAAACTCTCTCCCCATTGTGGAGAAGGCTGTGACCAGGTAACCCATGTGCCTGCCCAGTCTATTGTCCAGGTGCTTATTGTGGATGAGCAGACCTCAACCCTACTCTCCCTTCATATGGTTCCTCATCTTTAAACCAGACTTGGACCACACAGGCCTTCCAGCAAAGCACACCTTCCAACAAAGGACTGTCCTCTGGCAGCCCTTCAAATACAGGACTGTCCTCTGTGAAGTGGGACACCTGGCCATCCTATGGAGCCAGAGGGCCTAATAAACCCCAACCAATCAGCAACAGAAATTTTGAGCCATTTGGGTTGTCAGATATTCCTGAAGGATTAGGCTTCTGACCTTGGGCATGAAGATCCTGATTGAGGACCCCAGGTGTTAACCTGCAACACCTTCTGTCATCTTTTCACATTGCTTCCACTTACATTAACGTCCTCTTCTATTTGATGTCAACGCTCAGGTCAAACCTACCCCCTCTGTGACACATCGCCAGGCTCCCATCAGCCCGGGCTGAAAAACCACCATCTGCTAAATCATTTAATTTTGACTCGCGCCGGTCCCTTGAAACCACAGTACACAGCTAGCAGCAAGAGTCAGGGCTGCAATTGGATTTTAAGTCCTATCAGGAACAGCTTCAGGCCATCAAGCTCCACTCCAGAATGCACCGAGCCCTGGGACATCTGCCAGGGAAATCCAATAACACGCAGGAAGTAATGTGCATTAATAGAATACCAGGACTGAGCCCATATGTTCTGGGCTGCCCTCTCTCTCCCTCTTTTTCTCATCATATTTTTTTCCATTCGCAAGTAGCTAATATTTCTTCAGTAGCAACCAATGTAAACCAAAGAGCAGTCCTGGATTAATACACATATACGCACAGGGCCTGTTCAGACAACACGCTAAGCCAGGCTGGTAAAATGTGTTGAGTTAACTCTGGCCTTAGCTAGACCTACTGTTCAGCCCGCAACAGAGAAGAGAAAATCCCACGATATATTTATCGTGAGATCCCTCCTCTGTGTACACATGACACACGACAACCTCAGCAGGAGAGGTGTTGCGTCCGCCATTTTTAATTTTTTTGAAACAGATAGCAGTGCACGAATGCTCATGCACTAAAGTTAAGTGTTTTTTTTTTAAAATAAATTATTTCCCCCTACCCCCATGGTTCTGGTTCCTCATGAGGAATCACGCAGCACCTGGCCACACGATCCACAGTCTCAGGCTCAGCCCGGGACTGTGGAAAAACTGGGGCCAAATGTGAGGGCTATATCCCAGGGCAAGGGAGGGATGATCCCTCCCTGACCCAAGGATCGCCTGTGCGTCATGTGGACGCACAGAGAAGATCCTGGGGTTTGCCCCGGGATAAAGCCCCATCTAGTTATGACCTATGATGGATTAGCATGTCAGGCGAATGGCATTTTTCCTAACCATGGTGGTGGCTACATAGCCACAATTTAAACAAGCTCACTAACCACTTGCTGCAAAAGGGTTAGTGTCCCTAACCATGGCTTAGCATGTTGTCTGAACAGGCCCTGTATGTATATATGTGTGTGTGTATGGCAGTATCCGACATGGCACAACCACTAACAGAAATTACAGTGCACTACCATACACCACTGATAACTTTAGCTGATGAATCCACATTGCGCTAGAGTACTTTACACCAGCACAATTTAATTTACATTAGTGGTTGTACCCAATTGAACCATCTGTCAGGGATGCTTTAGGGTGGATTCCTGCATTGAGCAGGGGGTTGGACTCAATGGCCTTGTAAGCCCCTTCCAACTCTGCTATTCTATGATTCTATGAATACTGCCTATATATCAGTGGCAAAACCTATGGTGGTTCAAGAGTTATGGTTGAAACTGAACACACAAAAGGCTGGGAAATCATTTTTCAACTATAATGCTCAAAACTAGACCCCCAAAACTGGCTTCTTCTTCTTTTTTTGCCCCTATGGGGGAAAATGCACAAAATGGTGCTCCCAATCATAACTATGGAACCATAATGTACTTTCCAAATGATTAAGATTTGTCCTTGCATCATTTTTCTCTCATTAGCTCTTCTTTTGCTTCTGCCACCTGTGCTATAGATATAGGCCTTAGCTGGATCTACCTGATAGTCCTCGACGGAGGAGAGAAGATCTTGCGTTGTGATTAATGCGAGATCCCTCTTCCGTTTACACATGAGGCCCAATGACCTCAGGAAGAGAGGCATCATACCTGCCATTTTTTAATTTTTAAAGAAACAGGAGCACACGAACGGTTGTGCGCAAAGGTAGGTTGTTTTTTTTAAAAAAAATTCAATTTCCCCACTCCCCCCACCCTACCCCTGATGGACGCAGTGCTCCTGAGGAGCACTGTGCCCCGTGCACAACTCCCGCGGCATCAGGCCACACGTGTTGGGCTCTATCCCAGGTCAAGGGAGGGATGATCCCTCTCTGATCCCGGGATCCCCTGTGTGTCATGTGGACACACAGGGATGATCCTGGGGTTTGCCCCGTGATAAAGCCCCATCTAGCGAAGGCCATAGATAAGGCAGATACAGGGTTTATCTACCACTTTTCAGAGCATACAAGGGGTAGTGTCCATGCACTTGTGGGACCCCCTGTTCATACAATGGGGCTTGGGCACTTTTAAAAAATTTCTGAAACAAGTGGAAAAAAACTCATTTCCAGAATGGGGCAGTTCAGTGGAACTCGCATTTCCATGGCTATGTTTGGAAGTGACAAAACCCTGTTGTGCAAACAGTGTGTCCCATAAGTGCAGTGGCATCAGGAAAGGTGTTGCGGCCAGGGATGCCACAGAAATCCGAGATGGAGATTTGTATGAGTCCAACCTATGGAATCCACTGTGGATCAGCCTCCACTGGTTGCATAGATTATGTGGATTTTCGGATCTTTTTTTAAAAAAAAACTTTCCCAAAATATATGCAAATTTATTCATTGGAAAATATGCACCTTTCTGCTGGAACATATGCCATGCTAGAAAATATGCATGGGGAGAGGTTGAATGCAAAGGGGGACAAGACACTAAATATCACATACTTACATACGTTACATAAATTGTTCCAAACCCTCTTATGGAGTTATTTACATATTTTCCCCAAACCGGGGGGGAGGGCAATTTGAATCCATCTGCCAATGGATGCTGGAATGAACAACACTGCAGAGATCCCTAAAATTGTATTAATCAATTTTCTCTCTCTGTTTCATAACAGCTGTCTAGACGTCAATTGTTTGGAGACTGTTCTGCTTTTTGTTATATTGAAAAATAAAATGTTTATATGTATAAAAAAATGAAAAACAACCAGGAAAGGCGGCAGGGAGGGGGGAGGTCTTTGCAGTGCGGAATCAGGATGGGGGAGGAGTTAAGCACTGCCATCTGTCATTAACATTTGAACCTATGTAATGTTGGTCTCGATGCGTGATATCAACATGCAGATACAGGAAACAGCAAGCCCAATTTAGATGTCTTTAACAGCAGTCTTAGGATTTGAGATCTGTGTGATTTTTCAATTGACCATCACCCTCGAAACAGAAGAATTGGGTAGGTAGGCACTTGCTCTGACCCAATAGGGCTATGCCTAGAATTCTAATTGGTTGCCCCTTCAAAGAGAAATAGAGCTTCCCTCCTACAGAAAAGGACACAAAGTTAAAAGTATGTAAACACGGCTTCCCGTTTCTCATCATAGTTCTGGGGAATTTTTCTTTCTTTCTTTCTTTTTAATTTAAGACTCGAAAAAACTCATATCCCTATATAAGGAAGTCTGGAGAACCACTTCCCATTTCATGGGACAGGATATACCGAAGTAATGAGACAGCTTTGGCAAGAGTGAGCAAAATGATTTCAACTGTATTTAAATGCTCTGAGAACTTTTAAAGTCATCTTGGGATGTAAATCTCGCTTTGATCCACATTTTCCCAGCTCTAATTTAAAGTGTCTTTTACTTTCTTTCACATTATTACTTTTATTTGTGGAGAGGAGAAGAATAAACGATAGGGATGTGAAGATTATCAGCTCAGAAATCAAAAACCTTTGATTTATCTCCTTGGCAGACCCAATGTTGGTAGCTGGCCTAGAGCTATGGTCCTTCCAAAAAGTCCTTTACTGGCTCAAGATCAACTAGATGGCAAGAATTAATTTGAACTGCAATTATTCCAGTGTAGCTCACGAAGAACCCCCAAATTAGTATTAAAAACAAGCAGTCCATCCTTGTCATACCTCAGTCTCAGGGTGAAGAACCTTTTTCAGACCAAGGATGGAATTCCATTTCAGAGAAGCTCTTTGGGGTGACATTCCAGTGGTGGGTCAGGCCAAGACAAAATTGAGTGGGTCTATAAAGTGGAAAAGAAGGTATTTTCGAGTTTACCACGATTGTCCGAATATCAGCCAAGGCTTCTCTCTCCTTGATTTTCACTCATACTTGCAATCGCTGTTTGTTTTGCATGAATGGGGAAATTGAGCGAAACAAGCAGCTATCAAATTTGAACATTGCACAAAACAACCCTGAATTTTTCACAAATTTCCCCGATAGTCTAAAACATGGATGATTTAAAAGTTGTGCATTTTGAAACAGTTGTGCATTTCTCAAGAACATGTTTTATTAATTATACATTTATTTGTGACATTTACGTACTGCTGAATGTAACACAATTTCTGAGCAGTTCACATTTTGTGAATGCGAACGCACGAAATGCACAAAAACCAGAAAATCACTAAAAGGATTGGTTGGTGGGGGTATGGCCTGGGAAATGGGGTGGGTCCATCCAGGGAACTATGGTAGGGTGACCATATGAAAAGGAGGACAGGGCTCCTGTATCTTTAACAGTTGTATTAAAAAGGAAATTTCAGCAGGTGCTATTTGTATATATGGAGAACCTGGTGAAATTCCCTCTTCATCACAACATTTAAAGCTGCAGGTGCCCTGCCCTCTTTTAAATCTGGTCACTTTAGTATAGCTCCTACAGCTTTAACTGTGGTGATGAAGAGGGAATGTCACCAGGTGCTGCATGCATACAAATTACCCCTGCTGAGATTCCCTTTTCTATGCAACTGTTAAAGATGCAGGAGCCCTGTTCTCCTTTTCATATGGTCACCTTTGCATATTGCCTCTGATATTAGATGTAGCAAACAGCCATCAGTTCTTTCTAAAAGGTTGGCTCCTTCCCTACTGGGTCTTAGCTAGGCAGCAAAAACTGCATTGTTTTACCAGGCCTTTGACATAATTTAATATTGTCCTGGCTTGTTTAAAATAACGTTCTGCTTTTATTCAGCTTTGATTTTATTTGTAGTATTCTTGTTTTAAATTGTGCATTGCTTTGAGGGCACTGGTGGACATCAAAGGGGTTTATAAACGATGATGGTGATGATAATCCTGAATAGAGTGGACATTATGTCTATGCGCAAGTCAGGGCTGGAGCTGAGCAGGACTTCCAAGACCAAGAGAACGTTCAGCATTCCGTTTTATCCTCTCCATGGAAGATGTCCTCCTTTTCATATGGTCACCCTAAACTATGGAGGGCCAGATTAGGATCCCATATGGGCCAGATTTGACACCTGCACCCTTACCCTATAGACACACACACACACTTCCAGCTAGGGTCTATACATGGATGAAGAGGAATTAACCAATGTGGTTAAAAGAAGGAGCGGGCATTTTAAAGAGAAAAGCCATAGCTATTTCTCTGATTCATGGAAGAGCAGGATGTACAAACCCCATTTACACAACCTAGTGCATCACATTCTTCATAGCTTTGGTCCAAAGACACATGGACCAAAGCTATGGTCCATGTGTCTTTGGACCAACATTAGTCCAAAGTGTTCCAAAGTGGATTTTGGACTCTCCCACACTAGAGGCATTCAAGAGGCAGCTGGACTATCATTTGTCAGGGATGCTTTAGGGTGGATTCCTGCATTGAGCAGGGGGTTGGACTCGATGGCCTTGTAGGCCCCTTCCAACTCTGCTATTCTATGATTCTATGATTTGGCAATCCTGCTGCAGGTCTGTGTCTGGTCAACACCTCACCTTTGTATGACATCTTGAGTTTCATCATGGAAGAAAGGTACGCTACAAATGTAGTAAATAGTGTTTTTTTTTCCCCATGGGAAATCCACACACCCTTCCAGATTTTGGCTAGTTCGGATTGCTCTGCCAGACTTGTGGAATAATTAATGAAACAATTTGGTTGCAGATCTGTGATCCTTTTGCATATCACACTCATATTTGCACTGCATTATGGGTTTCGTTAGCCTTACATTTGCATAACCAGTGAGTCACTCCTGTGCCTGCTCATGTGTATTTCAATTCCAGTCACTCGGCAACATGGCTTAAATAGCTTTAAGGCTTCAGAAACATTTTATAGTTCAAATACATGATATTTTAGAATGCTCATTACTCTGGTGCTAGAAATAATGGATTGCTGGATGAACAAACAGTACAAATGGTGCATCCAGTGAAGGCAATGCATATGTTAATCAGTTTGCCATTTCAGAACTTCTGCATCAATGGAACCCATTATTTTGACCCAAATTATATTTTAGGCAAAACATGGTAGAAACTAAGGTGGATATATACATGAAAGCACATGCTTATTATATCATAGGAATGCCTACAGTACATATGGGCAGCCAACAGAAAGACTGGGATGGAACACGTGGCCATGTTATTCTCTAGCAAATTCATACATACATTGCTAGAAGGCTCGTTAAAATATCCCCTTCATTTTCTAACAGGAAAAAACGCCTCTCTGGTATTAGAGCAAGAAGGCCATTTCAGTCATTAAATTTCCTAGCTTTTTTATCAGATTATTGTATTGCCTCATCTCCATTCTTTTCACTAGCGCTATGCTGAAAATTTTCAACCGTTTTAATTCAATTTAAATTACGCAAGGCATATTTTTAAGGAAGAAAAATTCAAAGGTGTTTTGTTGTGTGTGGTGGAGGTGGTGAGAAATTACCATAGATGAAGTTCTGGGTTCTTGTGTACCCCTTACCTTATTTACAAGGTGGATGAGGAGTGTGTGTGGCCATGGTTTGTAGGGCAAAGATCTCACGATGTTATGTTCGTGAGATCATGACCCTTGTCTACATGTGGCATGCGACATCACAGCCGCCATTTTGTTTTTTTTAAAAAAAAGGAAAAGGAGCACACAAGCACTTCAACAAAAGGTAATTAAAAAAAACCCTCGCCCTCCCCCCACCCCTGATGGTTACTCGCGAGGAGCCAGGACAACCCATGATGGTTACTCGTGAGGAGCCAGGACAACCCATGATGCCCAGCCACACTTTCCATGGTCTTGGGATCATCCCGAGACTGCAGAAAAAGCAGGAAAAAAGGGCCTGCCAATATCCTGGGCCAATCCTGGAATGCCCTGTGCGTCATGTGGATGCACAGGGATGCTCCCAGGGCAATCACTGAGATATTGCCTGGTCTAACTTTAATTATACCATCATCTCTCTAGCAGCTTGCAGCCTCCCTGGCTTCCTGCACTTCAGTTAAAGCCCGGGGGAAGATGTCATGTGCTAACTCCTTCCCCGTGATTCTTTCTTTTTCAGATCAGAAAGCACGGGCAGCCAGGGCAGTTGCACAGTGATGGAGAGAGGTGTAAAAGAAAGGAAGAAAAAAAAATACACCTCACCCTTGGTCATCTCACAATGATAAGCTCACACACACCATTAGAAAAGGAATTCTACTGTGCCTTCAGAATGGGAGAGAGAAAATTGAAACCTCTTTCATGGAGGAAAAAAATGTCCAGGAAATTGGAGGACAGATTTTGGCACAAAAGTACTTTTCATAGAGCAAAGCTTGGCATCCTGTCGAGTTTTATATCATTAATAAACTGCCAATTAGAAAAAAATGGACTATGAGAAGGATGCTGCAAAGACCTTTCTACCCCAGAATGCTACGGAGCGATGGGAGAGAAATTGCTGTGAGTTCAACAATAGCATCGCTGCAGTGCTAGACAGCTCATGGTACTTGCTGCCAAAAAAACCCAAAAACCCTCGAAGCTCTGTGTCACTCTCATGCAGGGACATATCAGCTCAGCCTTTCAGTCAGAAAGTTGTGGGGAGGGGGACAAAATGGAGAAATGTGGGAACAAAGAATAGTGATAGTGACACGAGGCAGAAAAAGTGCGTTCTGTCCTCACCCCTGGGCATGACGTCACATTGGCTGAGGAAGTAAGCCTTTCTGTGTAGCAGCTGGGAAGCTTCATTTCCACATACGGCCAACATGCAAACCAGTTTGATTTTCACATCCCCTTTTGCACTCCACCAGCTGAGTTTCTTCTGCTAAAATTGACCTTGACCATTTATCTTGAAAGCTGCTGCTGAATAATAGTAATAGTAATAGTTGCTTGCTGTTGTTGTTTACATTCCTTAGACACCTTTTTCAGAAAAGACTCATGGCATCTTACACAAACCTTTTAAAAAACGTACAAAGTTGTAAACTATTTAAAACAGCTAAAAACAATTATCAACGTAATACCACAACCTGATAAAAATAACTAAATTAAGAAGTCTCATCATATGCCGGGGAGGAAAATCTTCAGCTGGTTCCAGAAAGATTACACTTGGTGCCAGCTGGGCTTCTCTGGGGAGAGCATTCCATGATCAGGGGGACACTACTGAAAAGGTCCTCTCCTTTGTCACCATCATCTGAACCTCACTTGGAGGAGCCACTCAGAAGAGGTCCTACAATGTTGATTATGGTGTTAGGATAGATTCATACTGGGAGAGGCATTCTATCTGGTATTGCAGTCCCAAGTCGTGTGAAGCAAGAGCCAAATGAGCAGAAGTCCAGGTGCCCAGTGTGTGTGTGCATGTGCGAGAGAGAGAGAGAGAGAGAGAGAGAGAGAGAGAGAGAGAGGAGGAGAAAATGGGTGGTTAAGGTCACAACTGCCTTTTTTTGATACAACCATAGATGTCAAGGGAAAGGGAGTGTCATGACACAGGCCTCACACACCAGGCCTTGTCACACACAAACCCTCCTCAAGCCAAACACCACCACTTGAACAACCTGAGGGCAGGGTAAAACACAACCTTTCCCTCATATGAGAGGGTAAAGGCTAGAATCTGGAAAGGTTTTACTGTGTATGTAATAAGCTGAAGGTTACATATAAGGTGTTTACTATAGTAACTGTAGAGCAGGTGATAAAGCCAAGCAGACATGTGGTTTGAGGTAACCAAACAAAATAAAATGTTTATTTTTGTTTAACAGGTCTTAGTTACTTCAAATTCAAGGTAACCTGCTTAATCTACTAGTTTTCATAATAACAGTAATCTTAAAACTCTTAACATCTTCTTTCACTCCCCAAACCACTGACAATCCTAACTGACCCTCCCCACTCCCAACCAACTAACCAACATTTATACTCCTTTGCCCCTTTCACAGCATCATCAGCCACACCCACTCAGTCCAACATTCTGCCCTCACTAGACATACAAAGGCAGACATACCTAAGGGAACAGAACTGTAGGGTAATGCCACAGGGAGACTCTCCAGGTTGTTTCTCAGCAACCTCTCCTTAGCCTAAGGTGACAGTTCTTCAACCAATCCCCAGCTGATGTGCCTTTTAACAGTAGCTTGATCTG